>NC_133365.1:1215541-1377262 GCF_049309525.1 Garra rufa | reverse complement strand
CAAAAGGTACAGGGTGGTACAAAAATGAAACAGTACTTTTTGTTAGTGAAACAAACCAAAACAACAGTAGAAGCAGCTTGTTCTTTTCTAAAATCTAATTTTAAAGTTCTGGAACAACTTAAAACTTAGAATCAAATAAAGAGCTTGCTCTTATCAAGTTATTGGCCTCAGGAAAGACCGTATCCTATGAACATGAACCAGAACGACTTGAGTTCATAATGTGAAGGAGACAGCAGTTAAGTAGTAGAGCTCCTAAGTATGATGGAAACATTATTTAAGAGCGGTAACTACCTCTATCATTACTGGTACAAGCAGAACCATTCAGTCTTCGAATAGTCCTAATGCAAGGGCAGCAATATCAATTTGTGACTGTACATGCACTTTAGATTTAAAGACAATCAATAGCACTCCATGATAACACAATTACAAGACTGTGGCTCAGATGAAGGAGCCAACCAGTTTAGAACCCTGTGCGAGGTAATACTGAATCAATACATTTTCATTCTCAGATGAAACTGTTATTTTTAAAACTCTGCTGTTGGATTTTTCAAACACAATGCTTTGTGGTGACATGCTGCATTTTGATAAGATTAAAATCAACTTCAAAAGACAATTTTAAAAGATTAAAATATGCATATATACAGTGTTGTATTATAAATAACAAACAACAATAAATATTAAATACTATTTAATATTTAGTACATTACAATACATTTTGCATATACAGTATTTTAATAATGTACACTTGTCCTGCCCACAGTAGGAAGAGCCTTTTACATTCTAAATAAGAATTCAGCACGCCTCTTTACTGATGTCGCAACCTTTTTATTTTAAGTTAGAAGTGAAGAGAGACCTCTCACATTCAATTATGGACTATGAAATGAAGTATTTATGGGGCATAAAACAATACAGCATATGTTCTGTACGTGTTTCTGCACTTAAGATGTCATGTCACCGCATCTAGAAAAAGAGTTCACACTATTTTCAATTTCATTACTTTAATTTTTATACTGTGTGCAGCCATTGTGTGCTGTCAGGTTACAATGTCTAATTTCTTTGCAGATTTCAGCCCATTTTCCTGGATTCTCTTGACATGCATATATTAAACATCTAAGGCTGAAAGCAATCTTTGCTGAGAGTGAATATAAGAGACTGCTATATAAAAACCCATTTAAGGAAAGAGCAGCTTTATTTTCTTTCTTCATTCTATGTAAATGTCATTTATTGGCAATTACGGCTGTACATCCAATATTAAGCCAGACGTACAAAGAAAAATTGATCAGTTAAAATTATATTTGTATTAATTATATTACATGGCAATTAACTGTAGTTAATCGCATATATATAAAAATCCCTTTAAGGATTAGTTCACTTCCGGAATGAAAATGTTCTCACCCCCATGTCATCCAAGATCTTCTTTAGTCGCAAAGAATTTAAGGTTTTTGAGGAAAACATTCCAGGATTTTTCTCCATATAGTGGGATTAGTGGGTTGAAGGTCCAAATTGCAGTTTCAGTGCAGCTTTAAAGGGCTCTACATGATCCCAGCCGAGGAATAAGGGTCTTATCAGAATGTGAAGTAGCTTTATTCCCCAAGCGTGTGCACACACACAAGGAATTTGCTGTTTTTTTTTTAAGGAGCTCTTGGTCTTATCCAGCAAAACAAACAATGAATTTATATGCTTTTAAACCACAATGCCTGTCTTGCACTAGCTCTCCACATGTATGTCTTCATGTATTATGTAATCACGTTGGAAAAGTCACATGCAGTGAGTTCTTCGTCTGTGTACTTCAGTTCAAACAGGGTAGGGTGAAAAACTCCATCTCATTTTCTTCCCTAACTTCAAAATTGTGACATTGTTCTTTTACTTTTTTTTGTGAAGGGCGTTTGACTTTCTTTGCACGTCCCCTTTGTAAACACTGGATCAGTACTGGGGCTGGGTATCATTAAAAATGTTTTGATACCCATACCAATACTGATATCTTGACTGTGATACTGGTTCCTGAACAATACTTTTTTCAATACCAATTTTATCAAATCGATTCAAACAAGATTACATTCTATTAAAAATCTTTGGTTTTATTTTCTTCAGATTGTTGGTGTTTTTACAGACTCAAATACTCATCTCCTGAGTCACTGCACAAAGGAACAAAATGTAACCAACACAAATCAGTGCAAATAATTTTAATAAAGTTTAAACAGTTTTCAGTTTCCACATCTTTTAGGCTACATTTACACTACATTTGTGTTTGTTTTAAAGGTGCCATACAATGGAAATCTGTATTTACCTTGGCATAGTTGAATAATAACAGTTATGTACATGGACATGACATACCATGAGTCTGAAACACCATCGTTTCCTCCTCCTTATATAAATCTGGTGTTTGCAAAAGACCACTGAAAAATGCTAATCCTAACATAACAGCGACTATTACGTAAGAGTCGTGATCATTGATAGTTACGCCCCCAACATTTGCATAGCCGAATCATCAGAAATTCTGCAGCTGGGCTATTGTAAAAAAAAAAAACAAAAAAAAACAAAGCGAGGATAATAGCGAAAATGGCAGATAACAGGAATAAATGTTATGTTCCAGGTTGTGCAGGAGATGTTAAGTGCAGGGATGGTTGGTGTCTGTCTCAGAAAGGCAAGAAAAACAAATAAGGCGTTCTAATAAAATGAGGCGAGCCACTGAAGGGACATGGTTAGCTTACTGCTAGCATTAGCCTGTTACATTGCAGTACATAAGATTTCACTTACCACATAAACGGAGAGATGACTGCGCTGACGATGGCCAATGATTTACAGATCCTGAGCATCACTAACAAGCATCTAAACTTATGTGGTAAGTACTGCCACTGTAGTATAACTTTACACAGAGCACATGCAATCACAAAAGTGAAAGTAAAATGACCGTACATTCAAAGTTTCAATGAACCGAATAATTATAGCTGCTCGAGCTCTGTGATTAAATATATATTTTCCTCCATGTGCGAACTTCTGAAATGAGCCGCTCTGTGAAACAGCCAATCAGAGCAGAGCTCATTATTAACATTCATGAACCTTCCAAATAAGGTCATAACAGACCATTTCATTCTAGGGACAAATCCTAGAGTTGTAAATAGACCTGTAAAACCATTTCTGGAGAAATTTTGCCCTTTCCTATGCCATATACCTTCTATGTAGATATCAGAGAACAATGTAAAACATTGTATCAATGCATTCTATGGCACCTTTAAAATGCAAAGCTCAGACAGAATCAGTATCATCATTTCAATTTATTTTCCACTGATTTGCTGATGAGCATTAGCTGTTAAAAACGTTTTTATGGATGAAACAAAGCTAATAAACACACAATTAACGACAGTATATGATTTGTATGTGATTTTCATAAAATTTTCGTATTAATACAGAGTGTTTACATGAGAAATGTTAAGCAGATGTAGTAATTAGCTTGATAAAAAGGCTACAAATTACATATTTCAGAAACATTATATGGCCAAAACACACATTAGACCACAATCAGAGTTTATTACAAACACTCATTGGTGATTTGAAGTGAGTAAAAACATAATATTGTCACGATGTAGGCAGGAACACACGAACAACGACGTAGTAAAAGACGAATATTTAATAAATCCAACGGAATACAAGCAGACACAGGAACAGCAGGGTAAGACATCCATTTAACATTAAAGACCGACAAGAGTACAGGGGAAAACACACACCTTAAATAGACAGACTAATTACAACCACAGGTGCAGACAATGACGGCGAAACCAAAAACACTCAGAACAGCGGGGGAGAATGGGAGAAACCAACAAGAAAGTCCGGGGGTGTGACATTACCTCCCCCTCCCGGAAGGCACGTTCTCGTGCCGACAAAAGGAAACAGTACAAAGTCTTAGGAGGGGGCTTAGGTGGAGGACGGACTCCCGGGAGGAGGGCACAAGATGGAGTCCAGGGTGGTGACGAAGGGAGGAGCCAAGGAGGTGACAGGAAGGGGCTGGAGCAGGAGGAGCCAGGTGGGACCCAGAACACAGCCAAGATGTATTCCCACGGTGGAGCCGATGGAGGGAGGAGCCATGGTGGAGGAAGGGCTGACGACTCCAAGGGGCCGACCGACGGAGGCGGAGCAGGTGGTGGGAGAGCCCGAGGCAGAGACAGAAAGCCGATGATCTTGGGTGACACCGCGGATCCGGAGGGCCAAGGCGGAACCCAAGGCTCTGGCGACCAAGGCGGAGATGGAGATCCGGAGATCCATGGCGGAGCCGGAGCGACAGAGGACCGAGGCTGTGCCCGCGGGAGGGAGGAGGTCCACAGAGCCGGTGGGACGGCGCGACGAGGCACAGCCGGAGGAGTAGAGTCCAGAGGCGAAGGTGGGGCGACGACTGACCAGGGCGGAGCCGGAGGGACGATGGTGCCCGGTGGAGCTGGTGGATCGACGGGCGACGGCGGAGACGAGGGAGCAGAGAGCCGGGGTGGAGCCGCAGGGTCCGAGGGCCGAGGCGGAGTCCAGGACTCTGAGGCTGGAGGCGATGGGGAGGGATCCTCCAGCCATGACACCGATGGAGACTGGCAGACCCGCGGCGAACCCACCGCACAGATGGTGGGCTGAGGGTGAGCAAGGGGACAGACAGCAGACAACGGGGATTCAGGTAGGCTGGGCGGAACCAGCGGAGATTCAGGACTAGGCAGAAAAGGGAGGGTGGGTGGGAAATCCAGGCAGATAGGTATTTCCATGACACAGTCAATAACATCCCCATAATCTTGTTCCAGCTCACCCTCAGTGATAGTGCAGTGGGCGAGGCTCTCTACCGCCCTCTCTTGCTCCACGAAGCACTCCACCGTCGCAGATGTAATGGTCGGCTCACGCACCTGATCAGCAGTTCTGCCCCCGTCGGCACTCCATACTGCTGTCGCTCCGTGCTCGGGCTTTCCGTCTCTGATGGGCTCATAATCTGTGGGTCGGGGTGGCTGGCTGGGCTCTGGGTCTGGAGTGGCACTGACGAGATTCTCCTTGGAACAGGCGGGGAACTCGGGTCTTTTTCTCGCCAGTGTCCACTCCACAAACGCGGCAAAATCCGCTCGAGGGCCGTCCTCGGACGACGGCGCTCTGCATGACGCGTTGAGGCTAGCGTCGTAGAACGCACAGAGCGCGTCGTCCGGGTAGCTGGTGGTGTTTGCTACAAGCTGGAACATGATCGTAAAACCCTTGAGCGGTAAATCCCCCTGCTTCAGCCGGAGGAGGATGAATTCTGGTTGGAGGAAGGGATCCATGGGGGAAACACACTACGGAAACAAAAAGACTGAAAAACAGAACGAAAAACAAAACGGGGTGGAATACGCAAAAAAAAAAAACTGTTTCGGTCGGTCTTTCTGTCACGATGTAGGCAGGAACACACGAACAACGACGTAGTAAAAGACGAATATTTAATAAATCCAACGGAATACAAGCAGACACAGGAACAGCAGGGTAAGACATCCATATAACATTAAAGACCGACAAGAGTACAGGGGAAAACACACACCTTAAATAGACAGACTAATTACAACCACAGGTGCAGACAATGACGGCGAAACCAAAAACACTCAGAACAGCGGGGGAGAATGGGAGAAACCAACAAGAAAGTCCGGGGGTGTGACAAATATACACCGCAGCTCAGAACTTTGGGATCAGTAAGACTTGTCATGTTTTTTAAAGAAGTCTCTTATGCTTATCAAGGCTGCATTTATTTGATCAAAAATACAGAAAAAAAACAGTAATATTACAAAATGTTATTACAATATAAAATAATTTTTTTTATTTTAATATATGCTAAAATATAATTTATTCCTGTGATACAAAGCTGAATTTTCATCAGCTGTTACTCCAGTGACACATGAACCTTCAGAAATTGTTCTAATATGCTGATTTATTATTAGAATTATCACTGTTGGAAACAGTTGTGCTGCCAAATATTTTTTTGGAACCTGTGATTCTTTTTTTCAGGATTCCTTGATAAATAAAAAGTTTAAAAGAACAGCATTTATTCAAAATATAAATCTTTTCTAACAATGTAAATCTACGCTATCACTTTTTATTAATTTTACACATCCTTGGTGAATAAAAGTATTGATTTCTTTAAAAAAAAAGAAAGAATAAAAATGTACTGACCCCAAACTTTTGAGCAATACTGTATATTGTTAGAAAACCTTTCTATTTTAAATAAATGTTCTTTTTAACCGTTTATTGATAAAGGATCCTGAAAAAATTATCACAGGTTCCAAAAAAATATTAAGCAGCACAATTGTTTTCAACATTGATAATAAGTTTAAATTGAAATACATTATGAATACATAATGTTTTCCTCAAAAACCTTATTTTCTTTTTGAACATCTTGGATGAGATTGGGGTGAGTAAATTATTAGGACATTTTTATTCTGGATGTGAACTTCTCCATTAAATATAAATAATAATTCAAAAACATTGTATAATTTTAGCAGTTATTATAGACAAAATGTGGATTTGGAAGTCAATATATTGTCTCTAATTATTATTTAAATAACAACGTTGTGCATTTTGTTCCATGCAAAATAAGTATATAAATAAACAGTAAAGCTGGATTTAAAATCTCTGAATAACAGGAATCCAAATTAGTCAGGTTAAGTTTTACGCTTGTCATCAAAATCGTTCGTTCATGAAATATGTAAGGATGTGGTTTCCAGTATTCTGATGACAAAATAATAACACTGTAATTTTTAGCCACCCGAGCTCATTTTCAAGCTGTGACAAGCCAACATGATGTGGCATTAACAAATGTTTTGCTTATACATGGACACTGATTATAGACTTTTAATGACCTGGAACATTTTAATGACAGACTGTCTGCAAACTTCATAGACAATGAGATTTTCTAAAATGTTTAGTTTAGTTTATGCTGTGCTAATATTGTTTATTGTTTGAGGTTATTGTATGGTGCAGTGCACAGTGCTGAGGCCTAGACATGTTGTATATATAGAATGCTGGTAGAAGCCGTTTGTTGATGATCTGGAGCAATTTTCCTGTTCCTTTAATAATAATGCAGGATTTGATTTGGACTGGGGTGGTAATTTTTGGATCACTGGGCAGAGGGAATTATATAGGAGAACAAGTGTGCAAGAGTGGCTTTGTATGTAGACTTTCCCTCATTTGATCCACTATTGTCCTCCAGCTAAATCCTTGCTGCTGAATGAATGGCAGTAATTACAGTTGTCCTAACATTTTCCTCTTTATAATAGTGTTGTTACGTTACACTGGAAGTTATAGTGAATGAACGGCTCAAACTCTCAACATCTTGACATTTTGGATCCAATGACCTATATGTCTAAATAACAGTGAATGATTTTCCTTTATTTCTAAGAATTAAATGGAGAAATCCGTTGTCCTAAAATAGCCTTCTCCTCCTATGGGGACAAATTCAGAAATGTCATTCTTCAAAAGCATATTTAAAAGGGATCATATATCATAGGGAATCAAATTATCCTTGATCTTTTGAGATAAAAGAGCTACATGTACTGTGAAAACATACTATAACTTTCAGACGGCAAAAGTCTCCAGTCCAACAAGACCTTTTATTGAAACTAAGCTGAAAATGACTCACTCTTGCTTCTAACTAGTGCGGCTTTCTGTCATAGTGAGGATGGATTGTTTTATTCCTAAACAACACAACTAATGATTTATGAGTAAGAGTAAAACATGCAAGTCTGTCATCATAGTTTCTATATTCAGCAGCACAATTGTTTTCAACTGTAATAATAAGGAATGTTTCATTAGCAGCAAATCAGTATTTTAGAATGATTTCTGAAGGATCATGAGACATGAAGACTGGTGTGACTGAGCGCAGGAATAAACTGCATTTCAAAATATGTTAAAATAGAATTCAGTTCAATATTAATTAGGGATGCACCGATACGAATCGGCCAATAATGCTTGCGCGTTTTGTCAGTAAAGCCGGTTCTGTAATCAGCGGTAAATGCCATCAGGTGCGTGATTTCACGTTGAGCCGTATATACTACACACAGCCGTTGTTTACCGACGAGCTGCGCAAATCAATGTTCATTATCAGTGTGAATGTGCGCAGCTCGTCAGTGAACAACGGCTGTGTGTAGTATATACGGCTCAACGTGAAATCACGCACCTGATGGTATTTACCGCTGATTACAGAACCGGCTTTACTGACAAAACGCGCAAGTGATCGGCCGATACGTATCGGTGCATCCCTAATATTAATACCAATATACCATATTGCTGTTTTTGATTAAAATGCAGCCTTTGTAAGCATAAGAGACTGCTTTCAAAAACAAAAAAATTTACCTCTTTGAATGACAGAGTAATTTAAAATTAAATAAAAGTCTGTTTTTGAAAGATAGTATAGAATTGGACATAACCAAACAAAAACTTTTCTCAGTGTTGTTTTTTATTCCATATGTGAAGAGGGCTTTTCTAAAAAAATAAAATAAAAAATAAATTACAGTACATTAAATTAATAAGCCAACTGTCTAACTGATTTCTAATTTTAGGAGAAACAAAAAATTTAAAATGTCATGGTTTCTTTTTACAATGTAATTTTCTTCAAAAAAAGGGGGGGGGGGGGCATATAGAAAGGGGATGTCATGCATCTACAATTAAATTAAATTAAATTAAATTATTAAATTAACAAACTGTCTAACTGATTTCTAATTTTAAAGGTCAGAGACAATTTGGAAAATAGATCTGAAAACTAAATTTGTATAATTTTTTTAATTACCCTTTAATTAAATGTAAAACTTCTTTGTTATTCGAAGAGCAAATTAAAAATGTCCTGAACTTTTTTTTACAATGTCTTCATCGAGAAAAAGAAAAAGAAAAAGGAATGACAGAGGATATTTCTGAAATGCATCTAAAATAAAATAAAATAATAAATTAAATTAAATTAAATTAAACTAATTGATTAAATTAAAAAATTTCCACTTGTGAAAGTCAAAGTCAGAGAAAAGGTGAAAAATAGGTCTGGAAAGTAATTTTTGGTATATATTAGTGTAAAACTTTCTTAGGTTCTTTGGTACTTATGTAACATTACAAGTGACAAGAATTTGTTATACAACCACAAAAGTAATTTTACAGTTCAGTTCAGCTTTATTTGTCCGACTAAGGGTCCATTTCCAGACATACATCATTACACACAGACTTACAATACAAATCAACAACAACACTATTTTGAACGACAGTTATACCAATGTTTCCACATTGGTGACTGGTATGGCATAACATTCAGCCTAGGATTTGACAGCAGCATTATAATAGCATTCTAGGAACCATCCAGCCAACAGAGACATTCATACGTCAGATTTCTCAATAGAACCTCAAAAGTTTCGGAGAAAATTTGGAAGCATCACCATAGACTGACTTGTGACATTGATGATACAATGTGAGTCAAGGGATAAATTAGCCCACTTGAGTGCACATAAAATCTGCTGGTTCTGCTGTAGAAACACCTACACAGCATCTTGGTCATCTTCTGACTGCAACTTCAATTATGGATCCAACATCCCTGGTTGTCATGGTCACACAATAGCCTGTGCAAGACCATCACGGATGTAGAAATGCTAGATTTTGCACGTTCACTCCATAACCATGAGTGTATTAGATAATTTATAGCTTTGCAACACATATCGTCAGCCAAGAGCGAGCATCTGTATTACCTGATCTGAAGCTCTGGTGTCATTTACATGCATTCAACACTCATCCCGATAGCACATTCATCTCTCTCGATGAGATTAGCTACCTTTTGTACTTTTCCAAGAAAGCCTATGGAGAAGCAGTGAGGGTGACATAACCTTCAGAACACAATCCCTGCCTGCAGGCTTTGCCATGTCATGTTTCATTATTGGCATTTCCCATCTCTACCCACTGGCTTAGGGCTAATCTCTGCTATTCTAAATCAACTATTTTGAGAAACATATTTTGTTATTTCTGTCTCATGTTGGGTACGACACCGAATGTCAGGCATCTGGAGGAGGGTCGGCCTTGGGCACTGATTGAATTTTCAGATTTGATGGATATATGATTCTAAGCCTCTCAGGTCTTGTGTATTAGACAGGTGTTCTGCAAATGCAGTGGTGTAACTGACAATTCAAAGCCTCAGCTTTGCTGTAGGTAGAGCGACCAAAAGATTTTGCCCCGCTGCCAGAATAACTTGGATTCCAGCGGAGAGCTTCACAGTCTGTTTCTTTCACAGTTGGAAAGGAGCCACACACTTTCTCACCTGGCGCTTCGCTTTATTGCTATCGTGAAATTCTTAGACGCAGACCAACATGACATCTGTTTGCTGGAAATGGCTAAAATGAGATTACATATAAAACGTTAAAGCAACAGCTCACCCAAAAATCAACATCACTGTCATTATTTACTCACCCTCATGTTGTGACAAATCTGTTGGGAGTTTCTCCAGGCATTTTTGTGTCATTGCCATTGATTTTTATTAGTTATTTTTAAAATCACATTTTGTTTAAATTTAAAATGTCCTGGACTCTTTTTACAATGTCTTGATCATTTATTTTTTACTAAATAAAATATTTTTTATGTCTACAATCCAGACTTTAAATTTTTAAATATGACAACCATATTGCCATGCTACGGTGCATAAACACATAAAGGAGATGCAGCAACAATGAAAACCATTTTTAATTAATCCACACAAGGGCAAACATAAGGCAGACAGTCCATGTATGGATGTAGTAGACTGCACCAGGGAACACAGGACTGAACACAGCTTAAATAATAGGCAAATGAAGATAATTAACAAGAAACACCTGAACGTAATGACATATTCAACACATAAGAGAAACTAAGTCAAACAGGGATAGAAAACCCAGCAAAATCAGTCCATAGGTCTGATAGTTTGCCCCCCACTTGAAAGGTGTGACCTCGCGCAGCAGGAACAACAAAGTAAAGGATGGAGGGGCACTTCAGAGGAGGACACAAAGAGAGGAGAAGGGATGGCGGAGGCAGGATGAAGGGAGGAGCCAGGGAGAAGCCAGGAGGGAGTTGGAACATGAGGAGCCAGGCGGGACCCAGGCCACAGCCATGGTGGCAACCCACTGTGGAGCCGATGGAAGGAGGAGCCATGGTGATGGAAGGGCTGATGACTCCAGGGGGCTGACTGACAGCAGCGGAGCTGGTGGAGGTGGAGCCTGAGGCGGAGAGCTGACGAACCAGGGTGACGGCCAAGGCGGAGCAGATGGCTCTGGCGACAAAGGTGGCGATCCGGAGGTCTGTGGCAGAGCCGGAGTGACTGAGGACCAATTTGTAGCTAGAGGGAGGGAGGAGCCCAACGGAGCCGGTGGGAAGGAGCGACAAGGCGCAGCTGGAGGAGTCGAGTCCTGAGGCGATGGCGGTTCGACGACCTACCAAGGCAGAGCTGGAGGGACGAGGGAGCTGGGGGGCTGACAGACGAAGGTGGAGACGAGGGAGCTAAGAGCCATGGTGGTGCCGTTGGGTCGAAGGACCGAAGCGGAGTCTGGGACTCAAAGGCAGAGACCAGTGTTCCTTCAGCCACAACGCAGATGGAAACTGGCAGACCCACGACGATCACACCGCACAGATTGTGGCCTGAGGGTGAGCAGAGGGCTGCCAGGAAGCAGCGGTGGCAGAGCTGAAGCGGTAGGGATGATAGGAGGAGGCAGGGGAGGGAAGGTGGGTGGGAAATCCAGGCAGGTAGAGGGTTAAGGGATGGCGTGTGCGGCCCACACACACACACACACACACCACATTGCGACTCCCTGGAGTGCGGCGGACAGGGGAATGACCTCCGTGGTCGTTTCAGGATAGGCAGATAGTTAGGGGCAGATGGATAGTTCAGAGCAAGCAGAGAGTTCAGACCAAGGCGGGAGAAGAACAGGCCTGTCTGCAAATATATCCATTGATATCCATATTGATTGCGGCAGCTCACCCTCAGCACCCTCACGCTCCACTGTAACCTCCACCATTGTGTGCAATGTAGCTGGCTCCTGCACCTGGTCGGACGTGATAGGCTCTGGGGCGATCCTTGGATCTGTCGCTACTTCCCGCGTTGGCTCGTAGGTCACACTGGGCTCTGGCTTTCTGTCCGCGGTGGGAACGGGCTGACACTCAGCAAAGTGGGGTGATGTATAGCTGGGCTCTGGGTCCTGCCGTGTTCCGGATCAGGGGTTGACGCTCCCCAGACATCAGATGATGGCCTCCCTTCAACTTAGTCTAGTGGTGTCTGGGGGGGGTCGATGGCGTGGTGAAGATTCACTCCAATCCAGAACAGAGACTTCAGTGTCTCATAATCAAATGGGCAGGTTGTGGCGAAACATTGAGGTCCCTTGTGAAGTTGAGCAGGTCAGGGTTAGCATGGGCTATGGAGATGAACCGGGAGGCGTAATAATCCATGAAGAAAACTAAAAACGATGGGTATACTTTTTGTTCTTGGTCCAGTCTTCTGTTACACTACGGTGGATAAACGCAAGAAGGAGATGCAGCATCAGTGAATACAGTCTTTAATTAATCCACACAAGTGCAAATATAAGGCAGACAGGCAGGAATCACACATATGGACATAGTAGACCGGACCAGGGAAAACCTGACTAAACACAAATGAAGATAATTAACAAGAAACATCTGAACGTAACCTACCTGATAGTATGATCAAAAGTGAATGTGATGTAAAAATGCAATCACAATTATGCCGTTTTAGCTTGTTTTTCGATCTCTCATCTTGTATTCTGTGCTGGATGAGCTACAGAGCAAGCTTGTTACATTTGGAGCTGTAATTATAACTATGTATGAAAACGATTACAAGTGCTTGCTGTTTTATCGCTCGCTGTTTTAGTGGTAGCATAATCACCATGTCTGTTAAACTTTTCAATGTTAACACAACAACAACATCAACACTGAAATGCTAAAAGTAGTCCTTTTGACTTGACTCAATTTACCTTTGTTTTCTTTTGGGCCAACATGAGGGGAACTAAATGATGACAGGGTTTTTCTTTTTATGTGAGCTATTCTTTACGTAATTGATTAGTCTTGCACACCAGCATTTCAGAATGCCATGTTTATTAATATGAACATTCTCTCTCACTCAAAGTTTGTTTTTTATTTCCTTCTGCTTTTTTTTTAAACTGAATTAAAAACTTGTCATAGGACTTAGGCAGAATAATTTCACTCATGATTTGAGTTTGAAGCCAGTATGAGAGTGTATGAATCCTCATCCTTGATGTTCAGAGCCACACATCCATATTTAGATGTTAGAAATGTTACTTACATGTCAGCGTATAAAGTTTCCTTTTAGCACATTCAAATAAAGAAAGTTGTTTGAAAACTTTTCAAGAAAGAACATGTCAGACTAAAGAAAAAAAAACATCTAAAAAGTGAAGTATAACAAACTTTCCTCTTGATTTGCAAGTTTTGCTTTTACAACTCGCGTAAGAGCATATTATGGGGCCAACATTCAATCTTAGAGCAAACTTTAGCAGGGATGGAGACCCACATCTATGTCTAAACAACAATTTGATGAGAAAAATAGTGTGGTAAACCTAAAAGCAATACAACATGGATTTTTAGTACTGAAATACAAAGTTAATTAGTGGTTTACAAATTAAGTTTCAGTCATTCCGTTTTGAAATTCATGTCATGTTAATAATGTTGCATTTTGGTGTTCAGTTGGTGGCAGTTCATGGTAAATTTTCCTTTAACCTTGTTAGACTGGGGTGAGCTTGTTCTGCTCTGTCATGGTGAGGTCTTTGTTTACTATGGGCAACAGTGACAGAGCAGACTTGGTTCGACAGTTTCCTGCTCTCGCGCTCTCTCCCTCTGAAGTTTTCATCTTTGAAGAGCTCCATGAGCACCTCTTTGATCTGTTTCACACCCTTTCTGTCATTCTTTACACTGACAGACAAGATGGTGCAAGTGTCCACACACACTTTCTAAACAAATTAAGTGATAAAGCCAATAAATGCAGTTTGACTGAATAATGTTGAAGGAATATGAAAAGTTGATTAGCACAAAAATGTTAGATTTTTAATTTTATTTTTAATATATATATATATTTTTATTTTTTATTTTTATATAGCACTTAAAGTATTATTATTAATAAAATATTACTCTATTAATAGTACACAAGTACTTGCATAAACATACAAAAGTCCTTGATTTTTAATATTATGGCTGCCCTCGACTAAACATTTTAAGTATTACTCGACTATTAGTCGCACGTTTAATAAACCGTATATATCATAATAATGGGCCTTTAACTGCCTACATGGCCTAATAAGCGCTCAAGCACATGCCAAAAAAGTTTGCCACAGTGCAACGGCAGATATAATAATTATGAATGTTTCAGGGAAAATCAACAAGAAGATTGCATTAATGTTTTAATATTTTATTTATGAACTAGTTATTTCTTTGTTTTCGGCTTAAGAGATGAAGTCGGCGACAACGACTCAACATCTCCATAGTAGTGGATGCATAATCTAGGGATGGTTCGATACGTGTATCGGTACCGTTCGGTTCTCGGACAAATTCCAAATGGAAGTGATCATCCCTATGACCTTTGTGAGGGGACTAAGCGAATCTGCTTAGTGCTGACAGACACGGGTGTGTTTGACTTTAAGCGGCACTGCAGGCACCGATCGGTGTATGACATCAGAGCAACGCGAGAGTGATTATAACAAGAATATGGAACCATCAGCTGTCAAGCGCTTTCGCAGTATTTTGATGTCATACACAGATCGGTCACTGCAGCGCCGCTTCAAGTCGAACACACCCGTGTCTGTCAGCACTAAGCAGATTCGCTTAGTTATGCTAACAGTAAAAAGACATTAATGACATTAAAACAGCGACATCTGCTGACAGAGACCATGCTGTGTTGTCACGTAAACATCCCAGCTGAAGATAATTATGAGGAAATTACATCGCTCCCTTCGCCAAGTGCATTGCAAACGACTACATTATGACATGCACGTGCCCTAAGTCCCCCACAAAGGTGATAGGGATGATTACTTCCATTTGGAATTTGTCCGAGAACCGAACGGTACCGATACACATATCGAACCATCCCTAGCATAATCTGAGAATTGTTTTCTATTTGAATTGGTTCCTTTAAAAGTAGACATTTCACTCTCTATAGATGGCCTATATTTTTCATGTCTGTAAGACAAGTATACACGGAGTTTCGAAGTTTTGCACTCAAATTCACAGAAACGGCAGAAAGCGCATCCTGTTTGCTTTCATTATTTTACAAAAGCGCAACGTTTTGTTGTTATTGTGAGTGCACAAAAATAAACGTAGAGTCTTTACAGATTTGAAAGATGGGTCCCACTTTATATTAAGTGTCCCTCATACCTGTGAACTTACATGGTAACTAGATGTGTACGTAGCATGTAACCATGTTCAGTCGTGGCCAAAAGTTTTGAGAATGACACAAATATTAGTTTTCACAAAGTTTGCTGCTAAACTGCTTTTAGATCTTTGTTTCAGTTGTTTCTGTGATGTACTGAAATATAATTACAAGCACT
This sequence comes from Garra rufa, assembly GCF_049309525.1. Lineage (NCBI taxonomy): Eukaryota > Metazoa > Chordata > Actinopteri > Cypriniformes > Cyprinidae > Garra > Garra rufa. The sequence goes on along the minus strand of NC_133365.1, from coordinate 1,361,729 downwards.
TCATATGTTTCAAAGGCTTTTATCGACAATTACATGACATTTATGCAGAGAATCAGTATTTGCAGTGTTGGTCCTTCTTTTTGCAATTCGACTGGGCATGCTCTCAATCAACTTCTGGGCCAAATCCTGACTGATAGCAACCCATTCTTTCATAATCACTTCTTGGAGTTTGTCAGAATTAGTGGGTTTTTGTTTGTCTACCCGCCTCTTGAGGATTGACCACAAGTTCTCAATGGAATTAAGATCTGGGGAGTTTCCAGGCTATGGACCCAAAATTCCACTTAGTTATCACTTTTGCCTTATGGCACGGTGCTCCATCGTGCTGGAAAATGCATTGTTCTTCACCAAACTGTTGTTGGATTGTTGGAGGGTGTTTTGGTACCATTCTTTATTCATGGCTGTGTTTTTGGGCAAAATTGTGAGTGAGCCCACTCCCTTGGATGAGAAGCAACCCCACATGAATGGTCTCAGGATGCTTTACTGTTGGCATGACACAGGACTGATGGTGGCGCTCACCTTTTCTTCTCCGGACAAGCCTTTTTCCAGATGCCCCAAACAATCGGAAAGAGGCTTCATCTGAGAATATGACTTTGCCCCAGTCCTCAGCAGTCCATTCGCCATACTTTTTGCAGAAGATCAATCTGTCCCTGATGGGGTTTTTTTTGGAGAGAAGTGGCTTCTTTGCTGCCCTTCTTGACACCAGGCCATCTTCCAAAAGTCTTCGCCTCACTGTGCGTGCAGATGCGCTCACACCTGCCTGCTGCCATTCCTGAGCAAGCTCTGCACTGGTGGCACTCCGATCCCGCAGCTGAATCCTCTTTAGGAGACGATCCTGGCGCTTGCTGGACTTTCTTGGATGCCCTGAAGCCTTCTTAACAAGAATTGAACCTCTTTTCTTGAAGTTCTTGATGATTCTATAAATTGTTGATTTAGGTGCAATCTTAGTAGCCACAATATCCTTGCCTGTGAAGCCATTTTTATGCAACACAAGGATGGCTGCACGCATTTTTTTTTGCAGGTCACCGTGGTTAACAATGGAAGAACAATGATTTCAAGCATCACCCTCCTTTTAACATGTCAAGTCTGCCATTCTAACCCAATCAGCCTGACATAATGATCTCCAGCCTTGTGCTCGTCAACATTCTCACCTGAGTTAACAAGACGATTACTGAAATGATCTCAGCAGGTACTTTAATGACAGCAATGAAATGCAGTGGAAAGTTTTTTTCGGGATTAAGTTCATTTTCATGGCAAAGAAGGACTATGCAATTCATCTGATCACTCTTCATAACATTCTGGAGTATATGCAAATTTGGTTAAGGGGAGAAAGGCTTACCAAAATAAAATTACTGTTTTTTTTTTTGTTTTTTTTTACGTTTTCTGGGTTGGTACCCAATTATAGCACAAAACAGAAAAAGTAAAACCTGTGAATGGGACTGAAGTGACAATGATTTTAAGGTTTGTTCTCATTAAATAAAATCAGTAATCCAAAATGTGTGCAATTTCACCTCACACCTCTAAATGTATATCTCGTCTTTGATAAACACTTTCCTCAGTGTTGAACACAGCCACATCTGACACTCACAATCTTGATGAAAAGTCTCATTAGTAGACTGAGGGAGTGTGAGCGGAAGAGTGATGTCCCAGTGTTCTGCACTCAGAGGGTTCAATTAAAGAAAGAGAAAAACAATACTCACAATTCATGGCTGGCAACTTCACCTGTCTTAATAAGCTTCTTCTCGTTAGAGCCAATATCTAATTTCAGTACAGTATATGTAATGTTTCAAAGAGCTCATTAATGCATTTGTGAAATTACTTTGAGGAACTCACAAAAGATATCATTTTTTCTCCTAGACATCAATGCATATATGCCAATATGTTTTCCTCACAACTCAATGTCTGTACTATAGAACCAGTTAAAAAATGAAAATGTTTGAACTATCCCTTTACAAGATAAAGTATGGAAGTTTCTGCCACTGAATAAAAAATAAAAAAGTTAATTGTCCTTTACCTTTCTGACTTTTTTCTCGCAATTGAGTTAACAGCTCACAATTCTGACTTTATAACACACAATTGGGAAGATATAAACTCGCAATTCTGAGAACATATTTTTTTCCTCTTAAAACTGGAGTTTATATCTCACAATTCTAAGAAAAAAGTCAGAATTGAGTGAAAAAAGTCAGAATTGTGATATATAAACTCACAATTGCGAGGAAAAGTCAGTATTGCAAGATACAAATGCAGTTGCGAGAAAAAAGTCAGAATTGCGAGATACAAACTTGCATTTGAGAGAAAAAAAGTCAGAATTTTCAGTTTATATCTTGCAATTCTGAGAAGTTGTGAGTTTGTATTATGCAATTCTGAGAAAAAAGTCAAAATTGTGAGTTTATATCTTGCAATTCTGACTTTATAACTTTAAATTGTGAGTTTATACATCACAATTTTTAGAAAAGAAGAGTTGCGAGTTTGTAGTACGCAATTCTGAGAAAAAAAGTCAAAATTGTGAGGTTATATCTTGCAATTCTGACTTTATAACTCGCAGTTGCAAGTTTATTTCCCACAATTTTGAGAAAAAGTCAGAGTTGCGAGTTTGTGTTACACAATTCTAAGAAAAAAGTCTGACTTCTCAGAATTCTGAGATATAAACTCAGAATTCTGAGTTGTGAGTTTGTATTATGCAGTTCTGAGAAAAGTCAAAATTGTGAGTTCATATCTCGCAATTCTGAATTTATAATTTGCAATTGCGAGTTTATATATCACAGTTCTTAGAAAAAAGAGTTGCAAGTTTGTTTAATGCAATTCTGAGAAAAAAGTCAAAATTGTGAGGTTATATCTTACAATTCTGACTTTATAACATCGCAATTGCTAGTTTATATCCCACAATTCTAAAAAAAGTCAGAGATGCGAGTTTGTAGTACGCAATTCTGAGAAAAAAAGTCAAAATTGTGAGTATATATCTTGCAATTCAAACTTTAAAACTCATAATTGCGAGTTTATATCTCACAATTCTGAGAAAAAGTCAGAGTTGCGAGTTTGGTTAATGCAATTCTGAGAAAAAAAATGTCAAAATTGTGAGTTTATATCCTGCAATTCTGACCTTACAACTCGTAATTACGAGTTTATATCTCACAATTCTGAGAAAAAGTCAGTGTTGCAAGTTTGTAGTATGCAATTCTGAGAAAAAAGTCAAAATTGTGAGTTTATGTCTTGCAGTTCTGACTTTATAACTCAAAATTGCGAGTTTATGTCTCACAATTCTGAGAAAAAGTCAGTGTTGTGAGTTTGTAGTACGCAATTCTGAGAAAAAAAGTCAAAATTGTGAGTTTATATCTTGCAATTCTGACTTTATAACTCATAATTGCGAGTTTATATCTCACAATTCTGAGAAAAAGTCAGAGTTGCGAGTTTGTATTATGCAATTCTGAGGAAAAAAAAGTCAAAATAGTGAGGTTATATCTTGCAATTCTGTCTTTATAACTCGCAATTGCGAGTTTATATCTCACAATTCTGAAAAAAAAAAAAGTCAGAGTTGCAAGTTTGGTTAATGCAATTCTGAGAAAAAATGTGAGAATAAAAATTGTGAGATAAAAAGTCACAATAACCTTTTATTTTTTATTCAGTGGTGGAAACAGGCTTCCAAAATAAAGCCTTTTCTTTTATATCCCATTTATTCAGTTCTATGTAAAACATGTAACAAACCACTGACAGTGAAACAGACCTGATTATGAAGTATAAGGATTATTTGAAATATGTGAAAAGATTATTTTAAGAAAAAAAAAAAACAATCATGGTTTAATCTGTGTTCTTTTGGAATTAGTTTTAAGAACACAGACACACATGACGCCGCATTATAAAATCTCGAATGCACTTCATGATAAATCCCCCAGAACAGTCCTCAATTTTCTGGCTAGTTATTTCATATCTCTGTGGTACAGGTAACATTTATTTTTCTGTCAAGGTTGAGTGTATTTGAATTCACCTCTCTCCTCTGTTTTCCTTCATGCTGTTTTTCCTTCTGTTGTTTCACGGCCCATTATTATAGGTGGAAATTGGCCAGCTCTGAGATTGTTTACACTTTTGTCGACTTCACCAGATGATGCATAACTACACGAAGCAAATAAACAAATATTTGTCCAGGATGTTGACATTATCCTCATCTCTTGTGCTTTATGCAAGCATTTAGACCTGAGCAGAGGAACTGTGCTAATTTTTATTTTGCGTTCGCCTGATAAAGGTCTCTTGTCAGATATAATTGTACCTCTGGGACGCAGTACCCAAATGTGCACTGTGAACCATTAGCTGTAATGAAATTCAAGAATTCAAATTTAAGACATCTCAGATATTGGAAAAAAATCTCAGCATACACCCAACTCGTAAACAAAAACTTTTGGAGGATTTCAGGCATGAGTTTTTGGTAGAAGTCTCCTTGTGACACACAAAAAGTGTTCTCTCTGTTAAGGATTCTTTGATAAATGTGCTCTTACACCACAGGGGCATCCAATTAATTCCCTTAATGACATCAGACAGTAATAATGGCAGTAGAGCCTGAAACATAGAAAGTAATTTTGGCCCTTATTAGGGCTAATGGTTTAACCTTAGCCATGCGTGCTAGGTAATTACCAAAGGGAACACTAACAATAAATAGGAGGCAGTCAAGCCACATACTCACAGAATTTATGGGATACTTAGAGATTTTACTTAAACCTAAACAAGTGAAAGTGTGTCTGACTTTGGTAATTGTGTTAAATATTTATCTAAAGGCATTCTTTTTACCATTTACAATGTAAGTGCACCATCTCTTCACAACAAAAAAAGTCTTCAGTGCTTTTGGCCAATAGGTGTTTTGTACATGTTCCTAAAATAACTACTGACAAACAGGAATGAATATATTGAAGCAATAACACAGACACTTAAAGCTTTTACAAAGACTAGCTCAAAGTGGTCCCAGGAAGAATCATATCCATGTTCATATCATATGATAAAATAATAGACACAATATTCAAAATGAAGACAAAAGTTATCTGGATACATAAGACACACTTATAAACTAAATATCAAGGCATGTGGAGTATGTCTTTCAGTTATTCATAAAAGCAGAATGAATGAATAAATGGAAGAAAGAAAGAAAGAAAGAAAGAAAGAAAGAAAGAAAGAAAGAAAGAAAGAAAGAAAGAAAGGGATAAATAAATATATAAAAATGAATGAATGAATTTTTGTTTTAAATTATAAAAAATAGATACTGTTCAAAATGGATACTTACAGTATATAACCAGTGAATGCTTGTTATGGAAGCCTGTTTCCACCACTGAATTAAAAAAAAAAAAAAATTCTCACAATTCTGACTTTTTTTCTCAGAATTGCCTTATACAAACTCACAATTCTAACAGGAATTAATGTATTGATGCAATAACACTAGCTCAAAGTGGTCCCAGGAAAAATCATATCCATATTCTTATCATATGATAAAATAATAGATACAATATTCAAAATGAAGACAAGATTTATCTGGATACATAAGACACTAATAAACTAAATATCAAGGCATGTGGAATATGTCTTTCATTTATTCATGAAAGCAGAATGAATGAATAAATGGAAGGAAGGACTCACAATTATAAACTCACAATTCTGATGTTTGTATCTCAAAATTCTGACTTTTTTCTCAGAATTGTGTTATAAACTTGCATTTGCGAGTTATTAAGTCAGAATCACAAGATATAAACTCACAATTCTGACTTTTTTCCTCAGAATTGCATGATATTGTAACGTTGCTGGAAGAGACAAGGCGAATGAGGATCTAGATGCAGCAGTTTATTGGGAATCCATGACAAAACAATAAAATCCAGAGGGTGTGTGTGTGGGGGGGGGTGCTTAGGCAGAACAGGGGGCGGGCTGGGGGGCCAGGTCCATGAGGTAAGACAAACAGGGGACTGAAGCAGACCGAGACACCAGGGCAGAGGCGGCCAGATGGATCAGGGGCCCACCAGGGCGACGCAGAAGCCCACCGGGGCAGAGTTGAAGGAGCAGAAGCCCACCAGGGCAGAGTAGAAGCCCACCAGGGCAGAGCAGATGGAGCAGGAGCCCCCCCAGGGCGGAGCAGAAGCCCACCAGGCCGGAGCAGAAGGAGTAGGAGCCCACCAGGGCAGAGCAGGAGCCCACCAGGGCAGAGTAGAAGGAGCAGGAGCCCACCAGGGCGGAGCAGAAGGAGCAGGAGCCCACCAGGGCGGAGCAGAAGGAGCAGGAGCCCACCAGGGCAGAGCAGAAGGAGCAGGAGCCCACCAGGGCAGAGCAGAAGGAGCAGGAGCCCACCAGGGCAGAGCAGAAGGAGCAGAAGCCCACCAGGGCGGAGCAGAAGCCCACCAGGGCGGAGCAGATGGAGCAGGAGCCCCCCAGGGCGGAGCAGAAGGAGCAGGAGCCCACCAGGCCGGAGCAGAAGCCCACCAGGGCGGCGCAGAAGGAGCAGGAGCCCACCAGGGCGGAGCAGAAGCCCACCAGGGCGGAGCAGAAGGAGCAGGAGCCCCCCAGGGCGGAGCAGAAGGAGCAGGAGCCCACCAGGCCGGAGCAGAAGCCCACCAGGCTGGAGCAGAAGGAGCAGAAGCCCACCAGGGCGGAGCAGAAGCCCACCAGGGCAGAGCTGAAGGAGCAGAAGCCCACCAGGGCGGAGCAGAAGGACACCAGGCCGTGAGAGGTCAGCAGAGAGTTCATAGACAGCCTCCTTGGCCGGGACAGAGGGGACCGGAAACTCAGGAACGGCCTCCATACCCATGACAGGATAGACAGGAATCTCAGGAATGGCCTCCATAGCCGTGACAAGACAGACAGGAATCTCAGGAACGGCCTCCATAGCCGTGACAGAGCAGACAGAGAGTTCATTGATGAGCAGAGTCCCCTCACGAGGATCTGCAACGAGAGCTGCCTCCTCAGGGGGTTCCGCCATAGACGCCGCCTCCCTAAGAGGCATTGGCGCAGCGGACATGTAGACAGACGAGGCCCTTGAAGAACAGTGTGCAGCCCATACACTTAAAAGGGCAATGGCCATCATCCTTGAGGGTGTGAGGCTTAGAAGCGTCTGCTCTAGACGCTCGGGCGTGACATCGCTTGACCTTGAAGGGATGACTGTGACTTGGCGTGACACGAGCGGCTGTGACTTGACTTGGCTCGAAGGGAACGGCTGTGACTTGACTTGATTCAGGAGGTATTGTGGTGTCTTGATGTGACTCTGAAAGTGCTGCTGTAACTTGCTTAGAATCTGGAAGTGTTGGGGTGTCTAGACTTGACTCAGGGAGTGCTGTTATGTCTTGGCTTGACTCAGAATGTGAAGTGATGTCTTGACTTGATTCTGAAGGAATAACTGCTGTGATGTAACTTGACTTTGCAGAAACAGCAGCTGTGACGTGACTTGGCAGGAACAGCAGCTGAAGGGTGGCTTGTCTTGGCAGGAACAGCAGCAGTGACATTACTAGACTTGGCAAGAACAGCAACTGTGATATGACTTGACTGTGCATGAACAGCAACTGGTGCAGGTTCAGGAGAAGCAGATATGACGTTAGCGGGCGCTGACTTGGCTAACGTGAGTTTGGGAAGACCAGCTGCTCGAGCCGATAGCAGCGGTGGGTCCTCCACGCTAGACACCAACCCTCTTGAAATGGAGTTGACACGATAAAGTGTAGATGTAGCGGCCATCTTGTGTGCAGGCTCTGGCGTGGTGGCCATCTTGGGGGCAGGCTCTGGCGTGGGGGCCATCTTAGCGACAGGCTCTGGAAGGGCAGACATCTTGCGCTGTGGCTCTGGGCTAGCAGACATCTTGTGCTGTGGCTCTGAGCTAGCAGACATCCTGTGCTGTGGCTCTGGGCTGGCAACCATCTTGTGAGTGGACTCAACCTCACCCACAGTAGTGTTGTTTTTGGCGGCCGATTTTAATTTTAGTCTAGTCTTTGTGTGAAGCTGTCATTTTAGTTTTTATTAGTTTTAGTCACGTTCATATTCTTTTTAGTCTAGTCAAGTTTTAGTCGACTAAAAGTCTGAGCATTTTAGTCTTATTTTAGTCAGAATTACCCATGACTATTTTCGTCTAGTTTTAGTCGACGAAAACTGATGACATTTTAGTCTAGTTTTAGTTGACGAAAACTGATGACATTTAGTCAATTTTTTGTCAATGAAAATTGTATTTTAGTCTATTTTTAGTAATGCAATTTTATTTAACCCAGTCAAAATAGTAGAAGTAGAAGTATAGACGAAACCAATGTTTTCTTTTAGCCAAACCCATTTCAACCTTACCTTATAAGCTCAAGAATACATCCATTCCAGACATGGAAGATGCTCTAATTTGAAATTACAACATTTATTTTACCTACCAAACATGTTAGAAGTACACACACATAAATTGAAATAAAATAAATACTGACTGCTTCGTATTCTGATTCAAATAACACAAACCCCTTGCACAGGATTCAAGTGTCATTCACTTCTTTATTAAGAATAAATCATAATACGAATAAATATGTACGTGTAGTTTTGTGCATGTTCATTTTCTAGTAATTCCCGCTTCAAAAGCACTTCTAATAATATTAGTCAATTTAACAATATCCTTAATTTATTTGATCCTCTATGGCTGCACAAATCATGCTTGTACTTTTATAAGTTTATTTACCAATTAATTAATTTGTGTAAGTAAAATATTTCTTATGGTTTTCGTAGCACACATTGATTCATTTTATGAAACTGTCCAAAAATCGCTTTGACATCTGGGACGCAAAAGAAACTTTTTCCACCTTTGACCACAAGATGTCATTAGTGTGCAACGTGTTGAAAAGCTTCGAGTAATGAAGCTTTTTAGATCCAGTTGAGGGGAACGCTTTGGCGCTGGAAAGCTTAATTTTCCCATCACTACTAAAAAGTATGAAAAAATGTATGAGTCGTTTCTTCTTTTTCTCCCAAAGACTAACCTTTCTCTGTGTCAAACCTAACTTTGTTTGTAGCCGCGAGTGTGGCTTGAGAAAGTGACGTCGCCTGTGGTTTAGGCTAGAAGGGATAAGGCTCTGGCTACTGGGCATGCGCACATCAATCTAACGTTATAACATTTTGTTTCGTCTCGTTTTCGTCGCCGAAAATGAAGAGACATTTTAGCATAGTTTTTATTTTGTAAACCACATTTAGTCTCGTTTTTATTCGTCAACGATATTGCATTATACATTTTGTTATAGTCATCGTCACATGACCAGCATTTTCGTTTCGTTTCGTCTCGTTTTCGTCACGTGATAAAGGTTCGTTGACGACCATATTTAGTCATAATTTTCGTTGACGAAAGCAACACTAACCCACAGTAAACAGAGATTTACAATAGGACATGACAAAGTCGATGAATTGTGCGAGAGTCCAACTGGGGTCTTCTTCAGGTAGGTTGCAACTGATCTCTGGGTCGAGTCCACTCCAGAAACACTCCTTCAGCATGGTCTCATCACACGGTGCCAGGTGGCTATATATGAACTCCTCCACATAATACTCGATGGGACGGCCGTTTTGAAAAATGGAGCATAGCACACTCACCGGGTTAAACAAACTTCCTGCTAGATCCATATTTGGTCAGTTGTTCTGTAACGTTGCTGGAAGAGACAAGGCGAATGAGGATCTAGATGCAGCAGTTTATTGGGAATCCATGACGAAACAATAAAATCCAGAGGGTACAGGAACTTGGACAAGGGCAAGAGACAACCATTACACATTCAACAACTGACAAACCACAGAGGAAACACAAGGACTATTTATACACAAGACAGAGGTAATGAACTAATTGGTAACCATAGAAACTAACAGGGGAGTGGGTGTGGTGCAATGAGTGTCCATGACAACAAATGAGGAAGCACAGAGGCAGGGAAGCAGTAAACAATGAGACACAAAAACTACAAAACAAAAGTCCTTAAAACACAGACACAGAACACACACAGACCGGGATTATGACAGATATAAACTTGTAATTGTGTGTTATTAAGTCAGAATTGTAAGATATAAATCACAATTCTGACTTTGTATCTCGCAATTCTGATTTTTTCTCACAAATTTGGACTTTTTTCTCAGAATTATGATATAAACTTGCAATTGTGAGTTATTAAGTCAGAATCACAAGATATAAACTCACAATTCTGACTTTTTTCCTCAGAATTGCATGATATAAACTTGGAATTGCATGTTATAAAGTCAGAATTGTAAGTTATAAATCACAATTCTGACTTTTTGCTCACAAATTCTGACTTTTTTTTCTCAGAATTGTGATACAAACTTGCAATTGCGAGTTATTAAGTCAGAACTGCAAGATATAAACTCACAATTCTGACTTTTTTCCTCAGAATTGCATGATATAAACTTGGAATTGCGTGTTATAAAGTCAGAATTGTAAGTTATAAATCACAATTCTGACTTTTTCTCACAAATTCTGACTTTTTTTCTCAGAATTGTTATATAAACTTGCAATTGTGAGTTATTAAGTCAGAATTGCAAGATATGAACTCACAATTCTGACTTTTTCCTCAGAATTGCATTATATAAAATTGGAATTGCGTGTTATAAAGTCAGAATCGTAAGATATAAATCACAATTCTGACTTAGTATCTCGCAATTCTGTCTATTTCTGTACTGTGAGATATAAACTTTCAATTCTGAAAAAAAAAAGTAAGAATTGTGAGTTTTAACTCCCAACTGAAAATTGTAAAAATAAAAGTCAGAATTGTGAGAGAAAAAGTGGCAGAAACAGGCTTAAAGAGGGGAGAAAAGGCTTCGGTCTGGTATTCATGGGATTATTTTTAAATGGCACAAAGCTCTTATTCTTTATTCACTTTTTGTTTATATTTTGCCAGTGGGAATTTTTTTTTTTTTTTTTTTTTTTTTTGCTGTGGCCTCAGATAACCAACATAACAAATGGCCAAAAATAAAAAATAAAAAATCTTAGCCCCTACAATGAATGTCTATAATACCTAGAGAGAGATCAACATTTCTATTCATCTCAATGAAAGTTGTTTGATTGGCAAAGGACCCTACTGGAAATATGCAAACTGACATTTTTACTTGTGGCAAATCAGCTCTTGGGGTCATTCCAGCTGGAATCATCAAATGGTCCCCACCTGACCCCCTCAGATTTGTCTGAAAAAAAAAAAATCTATGTGATGGGTAATATGCCCAATAGATCATATACAAAATTTCAGATCTCTACTGTGCATACTTTTTTTTTTTTTTTTTTACAAAAAATCTGTAAAAAGTTAGTTTTTTACCCCGTTTTGGCATCACAGTCTGAGTGACCATGTTCAGACTGAAATATCTCCAGAACTAGTTGTGCCAGGTCCATGAAATTTTCGGGGCTAAGAGTCCTAGTCCAGAACTGCATGAATTACAACTCACAGCATTGGTAAATGATATGTCTGATATGTACCATGTCTTTCACATCCTTTGACATCAGACAATAGAGTCTTATGGATGTTGAGAAATTAAGGTCCAAAAATTGAAAAAGCTCATTTACACCAATGTTCAGAGTATATTGCCCATGAATGACAATATTTTAATATTTTTTTAAGATAAATGAGGCAAAACCCCATCCTATTTTTTTTTTATATTTTAACAATAAGAACATGCTCTTTCAAAAAAAAAAAAAAAAAAATTCAGTTCACACCTGGTGTCATTCATGGGAAATATTGCTCTGAACATTGGTGGAGGTTTTTCAATTTTTGGACCTTAATATCTCAACATCCATAAGACTCTATTGTCTGATGTCAAAGGATGTGAAAGACATGGTACATATCAGACCATTTACCAAGTTTGATGCTTATACATTGAAAATTGAGGTTTCTATGGACATCTGAAAACCCTTAAAGTAATAGTTTCGAAGAAAAGTAGAGGGCCAGTATTCAGGTGTAAATTCAGTAACAATGCTGTGAGTTGTAATTCATGCAGTTCTGGACTAGGACTCTTAGCCCCGAAGATTTCATGGATCTGGCACAACTAGTTCTGGAGATATTTCAGTCTGAACATGGTCACTCAGACTGTGATGCCAAAACGGGGTAAAAAACAAACTTTTTTACAGATTTTTTGTGAAAAAAGTACGCACAGTAGAGATCTGAAATTTTGTATATGATCTATTGGGCATATTACCCATCACATGGATTTTTTTTTCAGACAAATCTGAGGAGGTCAGGTGGGGAACTTTTCCAAAATTTGATGATTCCAGCTGGAATGACCCCTTGACAAAACTGTTTTTGAAGCCAAAAACCAGATTAGTGATGGGAATATTTCAGTGATTCTTTCTATAGGTTGCATCATTACACCAGTAAGTGGAGACAAGTGACAAGTGAAGTCATTGAATCATTTATTCAACCGATTTGTGCAAAAACGCTAAAACATTCAGGAAAGAAAAGAGCAACTTTATGGGTGATACAGTGAAAAATGGTGTCATTCAAAAATGCTAAATACATTTTGACAAAGTTTTTGAACATTTTGAGATAGTTTTAATTGATGTTAGATGTTTTTGCATTGCATTTAACAAAAAATAAATTGAGGTAGCTGTTGTCATTATTCTAGACATATTTTCCATTATGCTATTACATTGTTTCCTTTGTTATTCATATTAAGAAGATAAATCCACTGCTTTTATATCAGAGATATTATTGCAGAGAAAAAGGCTGTATATTAGTCAAGGCTAAATTGATTGTTTCTCCATCTCCAATGCAACATTATCACAGACTCACAATCCCTAAAGCACATAAGTTAATGCTCTGAAGCCAGACTGACTGCGCCAGAGACTCGACTGACTTCGATGTAACATTATAAACAAAGAAGCATTATCTGGCATGGAGTGTAATGCAATTGCAGAGCTGAGGAAATACTTGAGATTTATTTTCAGTGTAGAAGGAGGCGAATGAGTGATCTTTGATTTATGTTAAGTTTGAATCACAAACCTCAATGGATCTGAGTAATGCATTTGCCACTCATTCAGAAACACTTGATGCAATTCTTTACAATACAAAATACAATCAATACAATGTTTACGGAAAGGTCTATCTTAAAGGAACACTCCACTTTTTTTGGAAATAGGCTCATTCTCCAACTCCCCCCGAGTTAATAAGTTGAGTTTTACCGTTTTGAAATCCATTCAGCCGCTCTCCTGTTCTGGCGATATCACTTTTAGCATAGCTTAGCATAGATCATTGAATCCTATGAGACCAATAGCATCGCGTTCAAAAATGACCAACAAGTTTCGATATTTGTCCTATTTAAAACTTGACTCTTCTGTAGTTATATTGTGTACTAATACTAGCGGAAAATGTAAAATTGTGATTTTCTAGGCCGATAAGATTAGGAACTACACTCCCATTCTGGCGTAAAATACTAAACCAGCTGGGAACTACTTTCTGATATTACTCCGCCTGCTTAATCCATATTACGGAAGCAAACTTCCTTGACTATTACACCGTAATGTGAGTGTAGTTCCTAATCTTCTCAGCCTAGAAAATCACAGCTTCACATTTTCCGCCGGTCTTAGTACACAATATAACTACAGAAGAGTCAAGTTTTAAATAGGACAAATATGGAAACTCGTTGGTCATTTTTGAACGCGATGCTATTGGTCTCATAGGATTCAATGATCTATGCTAAGCTATGCTAAAAGTGATATCGCCAGAACAGGAGAATGGCTGAATGGATTTCAAAACGGTAAAACTCAACTTATTAACTCGGGGGGAGTTGAAGAATGAGCCTATTTCCAAAAAAAGTGGAGTGTTCCTTTAAGACAAAACTGGAGCAGTCATCAGGTCTGTTCTTAAAGAAGAGAGCCTGTCTCATACAGCAGATTTACCCAAGACATTTTGATTTTGCATGGACTTTAACTTTGATTTAGTGAGTAATGTAGAAATCCTATCAAGGCAGGGATTCTGATTCCACTCTCTCTGCAGAATTGCAGTGTCAGACATATTTCTTTTTGCCGGTGCTTTTCACAAGTGTTATATATTCTGAATGTGTGTCACATCAATGAATCTTTGAATCTAGATTCCATGGTAATGCATGTATATTCACATACATAGCATACATGATGTATGTGGCCAGATCACATCTCAGAGTTTGAAAACCATATATGTTTCTCTCTTAAGAACTAAGACATAAATAAAATATACATACGGCTTTCATTAAAGGATAACATGAAATGCATTCCTGCTATGCAGTACATTTTTATGTTCTCTGTAGGCCAATGTATATTGAATGAGATATGAAACAGATTTGGGAAAAAAATGTATACACTTTTTATTAAGATATATTCCAGAAGTTTGTGTGTGTGTATATATGTACATATGCAGCTGATGTCAAAAGTTTCCACCCCCCTTTCAGAATTTTCTAAATGTTAATTCAATTAATTATTAGTGTATTATTGTTAATTATTAGTGTATTTAAACCCTTTTCCAACAATGACTGTATGATTTTGAGATCCATCTTTTCACACTGAGGACAACTGGGGGACTCATATTCAACTTATTACAGAAGGTTCAAATGCTCACTGATGCTTCAGAGAGAAACACAAAGCATTATGAGCTGGGGGTGAAAACTTTTTTATTTGAAGATCAGGGTAAATTTACCTTATTTTGTCTTTTGGGAAACATGTAAGTATTTCTTTCTTTAGCCTCTGAAGGGCAGTAGTAAAAGAAAAAATATAATATTTAGGCAAAATAAGAAAAATGTACACATCTCCATTCTGTTCAAAAGTCTTCACCCCCCAGCTCTTAATGCATGATTTTTCCTTCTGAAGCATCAGTGAGCATTTGAATTTTCTGTAATAGTTGCATATGAGTCCCTCAGTTGTCCTCAGTGTGAAAAGATGGATCTCAAAATCATACAGTCATTGTTGAAAAGGGTTCAAATAATAATGCTGGAAAACCAAAGAATTTGTGGGACCTGAAGGATTTTTCTGAAGAACAGCGTGCAGTTGAACTGTTCAGGACAAACAAGGGACTCATAAACAACTATCACTAAACAAAAAAAAAAAAAAAAAAAACACAGCTGTGGATCATTCAGGTAAGAACACAGTATTAAGAATCAAGAGGATGTAAACTTTTGAACCGGGTCATTTTTTATAAATGCAACTATTATTTTCTCTAGTGAACTATATGTAAACATCTTTTATGTGAAATATATTCAGGTCAGTACTAAATAAACAATAACATGCATTTTGCATGATTCATCTTATTTTGGTATATAAAATAATTAACATCTTGCAGATTCTGAAAGGGGAATGTAAACTTTTGACCTCCACTGTACATATATAATCATTTGGAATATTTTATTAATAACGAATTAATTACTTAAACACACACATTCATTTATTATTATTATTATTATTATTAAAGCTACAGGTGTAGTATCACATAACAGGAATAAGCTAGACATCATTTCATGTTTTTTTTTCTCTCTCTCTCTCTCTCTCTCTCTCTTCTGTGCTGTTGTCTTGCACTCCCCGAACTGTCAAGATAATATAACTAGACATGTTTGTGATTGTGACAAACCATAATATGGTTTGACAGAATCCTGTAGGCTGGTTTCATGAGCACATATAGAACTGCCCTTCAAATCTGATCGCTTACATTTCTCTATTGTCCTTCATTTGTTTTCCAAATATAGGGCTGCGGGAGTTTACTGACTGAAATGTGTACCCCTGCGCTCATGGAATGTGACACACAGCTGAAACTGTAAGATTGGTGCTTGAGACTTATAAATAGACTATGCTGGATTAGTCTGTTTAATATTCAGCAGTGCGTAGACTAAATGTACATCACTTTGAATCCAGATGACATGGTTCTGGGAGCTTCCATCAAAGCGCAGCACCTGATCTTTCCGGTTCAGCACTCCTTTTTATGACATCCCCAACGGATTCCAATTCACTTATACCAGGTTCTGGTTAGTTAGACGAATTATTGCATTTCTTGAGCTATTCTTACACTGAAATTGAAGCAATTACAGGAGCGCTGGCACATGTTAGAGACAGTTTAAATTAATTATATAGTTGATATTCTTTATGTATTCGCCAACAGGGCTGACGGGCGACTGGAAATGGAGACAAGGCCCACTGAATGTATCTCTAAACTGTGGAGTTTTAGTGTAAAAATATGCTATATAAAAATAACCTCATGTCTTCAAAAGTTCCCTTCATGATTTATTAGTTTGGCAAGATAACAAACAGTTCCAGTTCCTTCATTTTGTCTTTATAGATTGCATCTAAAATCTAGTAAGGGAATAATCATTAAGAACAAACAGTGTCAACAGGCACTGTCTCAACAGTTGCTAAAACTAAAATGGTCTCATAAATATGAGAAAACACAAGCTAAAAAAATTAATAAAACAGATTCAAGCATTCAAACTGTAATATTGTAGTAATGCTGGTTTATTGGAACATATTTGCTTTGCAAATTACAGTTTGGTTGTAGAGGGTTCACTGTTGCTGTTTAATAAATCTGGGCATATACTTTTTGTCTGCCGTCTTGGTCTTGACAATTGTTTTAGTAAGTTCATTCATTATTAACAGACCATTGGAAGGGAAAATGACAACACCATCTCTTTAATTTAGCTGTTTCCTACATGGCTAGGAGATTAAATGGAGCAAACCAATTCTTGGCTTAAGAAAAACACCCCAGTATTTTATGTATCCCACATAAGATCTCAACAGTGTAACACATTGTGCTCAGATTTGCCAAAATAACAAAATATCTAATTAGACATCAAAGAAGTAATACTTAAACATTTCTCATCAGATTTTTTCAAGAGCAAATTACACTTGTGTTTGGCAGGCAGTCGACAGTAACCAAAAAATCTTAAGTCTGTAATTCAACTTTTATCCAGATCTTTACCCCAATTTGCAGTCTGGACGTGTTGACACTAGTTGCCGACAGTCAGAGTCAGTCTGCCAATTTTGGGCTGAAGGAGTTGACAGATTTCACAGAAACTCTGATTTATAGTGTCAAACCTTGAGTCCATCCAGATGAAGAATGTCAAACATGTTGAATATTTTGTAAAATATGACGTGCCTAAAAGTAGGCATGCTGACTTTGTAAATGGCTAATAAGGAAAACTGGGCATCATAGATTAAACGACTGAGTATCACAGATTTTCAGGTCTTTATGAACACAACAAGCTCATTCAGAATCACGTACCTCATTACATTTGAAATATCAAACATTTTTGATATCCTCTGACTGGATGGAATCATAGTCTAAAGCTAAAAAATCGGTGTCCTGTATACACTGTGCCATTGTCTATTAAAGGAGACCCATTATACCCCTTTTTACAAGATTTAATATAAATCTCAAGTGTCCCCAAAATGTGTCTGTGAAGTTCATTTATTATATTATTTTGAAAAAGCCTATTTTGAGTGGAAGCAGAAACACGCTGTTTTTATGCATGGCTCTTTAAATGCAAATGAACTGCTGCTGCTTCCCGCCCGCTTTTTCCAAATAGGACTGTGCCTGAGCTCGTACCTCAGATACTCTGCCAAAACAAAACATCTGAAATCATGCGTTTTAAAACAATATCAGTTTAAACTTCTTATATACGATTTTCTGAGCACACACATCCGTAGCACACGCACAAAAAGTGCCTGTCACACGGCATGTGAGTACTAAACTAAGTTCTCTTTCATGTCTTATTGCGCTTAAACTGTCAAATACACACAAGTTTGCCGTCTAAACTGTTATGATGAGCCAAACAATAACATAAAAGGAGAAAATCACTCACTGCTCTAGACTGAAAAACATCTATAGCTTTAAAAAGAAGACATTTCTTAATTGAATGCTGCTTTTAAATGCTCTAGCATTAAGATAGACATGGCGGATTGTGTGTGGCTCACTCAGGGCTGGGTCTCTGCTAATACAGCAGTGTTAGTCAACTGTATTGGATGGGGCTTGTAAAATTTGACATCACATTTTACCGATTCTTTGAACGGCTTGTTCTGAGTCACTGCTTATTATTTATGGGGATTTTAAAAAAGGAGTGGGTGGATTTGTATCATTATAGGGTGGTTGTGTACACACATTGCCGACATATATTTCAACGTTCAAACAACATGAAAAAGTAAATTTTGCATAAAAAATGCCCTTTGAATCTGTTCTGTATAATCAGCTTTGACTGCTTAAAATCTGCAAACTTTCAGCAACTAGTGTTGGTTGTTCTGGATATACAAAACGGAAAAAACCTGAGTAAAAGCTTACTTAATGACTCTGGTCTCCAAATTCAGTTGCAATGTATACCAAGACTACATCAATGGCTTTATATCATGAACGTATAGTATTTGCAACAACTACAGTCAGCTCTTTTACATCTATGTGTATTTTCTTATCTCTCACGCATCTCCTATCAAAGAGGCATATGTTTCTGTATGAATTTGTTGTGTTTAAAACAACTTGAAAGTCTGGTAGTGTGTGTGATCTTCAATCGTTTAGTGTATGATGCCCTGTTTTTCCCTGTAGACATTTACAAAGTCAGTAAGTGTATGATGCTAAGTGTTTTAAGATCTGTTCAGACTTTAAAAGTGTGGTTTATTCCAGTCTATACATTGCATTTATGATATATGCTTAATCAGTTCATGCATTTCTAAGGGAATCAAGCCTGTGATCTTGGTGCCATGCATTACTGTTAGAGCTATAGAAACATTGCACCAATTATTTGAGCTCCTCCATCCACATTTATTTTATACATCTATACTCTTGTTGTCAACAATTTGTCTATTTGTAGTTTTTATGGATTATTAAAAGAAGATGCAGTCACATTTACCGCTGTTCTGCAAAATAACTAGGGAAAAAGAGAGCAGGGGTTTCCTAATGTGACAAAATAACATGAATAAAATACAGGAATAATGACAACAAAATAAACATCCAAAGCTACTCTGCCAGCTAAGCCCTAAATAACAGCTTTCATTTTTATCCTTTTTATGTATAATTTTCTAATATTGCAAAATAATGTTTATAATGAGTGATGTTAAACGAAGCTAAGTAGACACCATGAGAATGAAAACCTTGTCCATTAGGAATCTTCAGCCCACACAGAGGTCACTACCATACCAAGAGGCTTGCTATTGCTATTTTTCCGCTTGTGATAAGTCATAGCGACAAATGTTGGTAAGTTTCTATATATTGTAGCTACTGCACTAGCCATTATTTTTAATATAAGGAGGCGTATGCATATATCTTTAGCAAAGCACTGCGGAGAGACACTTCTGGGATGCCATGGCAGTAGCTGTATTGGAGCCCTAATGCACCACAGATGTGTGCTGTGTTAATAAGGAGCTATCCAAGCATTAATGGCAAGGAAATCCCCTTATACTTGAGAGCGGCCTCGTATGAGATGTTATAGTACATTAAAGAAGGATCATGTGACTTTAGTGTATGCCAAGTGAGCTGTTAATGCGGAAAAAAAGCTTCCCTTTCCATTGTAGATTTATGAAATATTCCTTTTTTGAATTACCTAAAAAAAACACCTCATGCGAAGTGTGTGGCATATTTTCAAGTTTGCACAATTTGAATGGTAATGGAATCACAGCTAGAGAAATGGCAAGTAACATTGAATTAAAGGGATAGTTCACCCAAAAATGAAAATTTGATGTTTATCTGCTTACCCCAAGATGTGGGTGACATTGTTTCTTCAGTAGAACAGAAACAAAGATTTTTTAACTCAAACCGTTGCATATAATGGCAGTCAATTGTTACCAAATCTTTAAAGGGATAGTTCACCCAGAAATGAAAATTTGATGTTTTTTTTTGCGAGAAACTGAACACTAACTGAACACTGATCACTAACAGAATGTAGCGGTTTGAGTTAAAAATCTTTCTTTGTGTTCTACTGAGGAAACAAAGTCACCTACATCTTGGATGCCCTGAGGGTAAGCAGATAAACATCAAATTTTAATTTTTGGGTGAACTATCCCTTAAAGAGTAAAAAAAAACGTACACAGACAAAACCAAATTAAACCCTGCGGCTCGTGACGATACATTGAGGTCTTGAGACACAAAACGATCGGTCTATGCAAGAAACTGAACAGTGTTTATATCATTATTTACCTCTGATCCACTGGAACATTCAGCTATATAGAGCAAGTTCACAATAGCTGGCACACGACGTGTCAACATGCTCTGACAATGTAGTCGGTAAAAAGTCAACATTCCCGGATGGGTTCGCACAAGAAAACGTAATCTTTTAGTTTTTAATCGGTTGCCAGAATCAGGATAAGCACAAGTAATGCGGCCCGTCACAAATGCAAATGTGGCCCGCGATGCTGACCATGTAAAATAATAATAATAATAATAATTAATTAATTAAAAATAAATAAAATAATAATAAATGGTTTTACAATTCATTTTTTTAAATATATTAAACAAATAAATGTATTAAACTTTGAACAATATTTTTGTCACATAAAATCATTTTGGTGATCATGTTGTCATATATGCGCAGAACTGATGCAACTATGAACTGATGCAATTACACAGTTAACGCACACAATTACAAGCGCGCACGCTCTGACAGATTTAAAACAGTCATCAATTAACGATCAAAATGGACAAATTTGTTATTAGAGGAGAAAAAAGATGTGAGGAAAATACTAATGAAGGAACACATGCAAACAAAAAGAGTCGTTGCATCAGCAATGAAGGTAGGAGAGTGCTTGAAGAATGGAAGAATCAATTTGATGTGAAAAATGAAAATGTTATGCTTATTTGCTTACCCCCAGGGCATCCAAGATGTAGGTGACTTTGTTTCTTCAGTAGAACACAAACAAATATTTTTAACTTAAACTTTTTAACGTTGCAGCCTGTCAGTCATTTAATGGCAGTCAATGGTTACCAAATCTTTAAAAGTAAAAAAAACAAAAAAACATAGACAGACAAAACCAAATTAAACCCTGCATCTTGTGATGATACATTAAGGCAGTGGTTCTCAACCCTTTTTTGCAGTGGGCCGCACTATGTCCAAGTTAAAGTCTCACAGGCCGCATATTATTTACATATGACGTCATCAACGCTCACTAACCAGATATTATGCATCTAAAATTATTACAAATAGATGTATTAGTATCATTAGAGAGTATAATTCTACTTACCATTATGGGACACCTGATGTTGTCAGGAGCCGACCAATTTGGTTCATATTCATATTTGATGTGAAAAGAGTATTTTTTTCCTGGAACAGATGAACGTACATATGTTATGTTTTATGTGACTTTAGTTTTGCACTGTAATGTCTCTGCAGTTCTGACTTGAAATGTCTGTTGAGTGGCGCTATAACTCTAATGCTCTGTGATGTTTTAAAATATTGTACCATCTGCACTACACCTAAACCTACCTGATAGTATAAACAAAAGTGAATGTGACGTAAAAACGAAATCGCAAGCATGTCGTTTTAGCTTGTTTTTCGATCTTTCAGCTCTTTCATTGTGAGTTATGTTTTTCACGTGATTCGTACCCAACGATTCCGCATCCTAAGTCCAATTCTGTGCCGGCTGAGCTACCAAGCAAGCTTGTTACATCAGGAAAGCGAAACATATGGAGCTGTAATCATAACTGAGTACGAAAACTACTACAAGTGCTCGCTGTTTTACCACCTCTAGTGTTCATTTCTGTTGGAAACTGCAGTGATATGTACTTATTGGTACATATTTCACGTCTTGCGAAAAAGTTCACCTCCAAACTCACTCCATTGGTTGAGTCAGTGTTGCCATTTCACAGAGTTACAGTGAATGTGCCTTCCATACATCATTGAGGTGGTCTCATTTCTAAAAAAAATCAAACATCAAAATTGACTTTTATTCCTTGTGAGGCGTAATCATTTTAATTTCTTTCTTTCTTGAAATGAGAACATCTTGCATCCTCCAGAGGACTTTTTTTCCGGGTAAAGCAATCTACAAATGACTTCCTTATGACTTTGCATTTTGAGCTGTCAGTAGAGAAAGTATTCTTTCCAAAAATTACACACACATAACCTTTAAATAAAACGAAGTGAAAACTTCATTAAGTCTCTTGAGCTGTGAAACAGCAACCTCTAAGCAATAAGACTTTCTTCTGGGAGCAAACTCGAACTGTTAATCAAATTTCTTAATCAAAGTTCTAGTCAAGGCCTATGGGAGAGTTTTCTTGAGTAGCGCCTTGACAAGAAAATCTACTTCACATCTTCAACTTCTATTTAGCAGACACTTCACTATCAAAGCCAGCACATTTCAAGCCCCGGTTACCTGCCAGCTCCAGGGCGCAGTGGAGAGTGTGACCATGATCTCAGTATCGCTCCAGTTTCCAGGAAAGCCCTACTTGGGACTGAACCTTTTTCTCATTTAGCAACCCGGGATCAAAAGGCTACCAGCACATATGGAACAGACACACGGAGCGTGTAACCATTTAACTTTGATTATCAATCAGCCTGTCACTATGAAATATGAATGATAAAGACTCAATCAGTCTCCCACACTGCATCTGCAGGGAGTCTTATCAAGGAGACGCAGACCCCGCTGTTAGACACCAGCTGAAATTTGTGCATTTAATGTCGGGCAGTGAATGAGGAGAAATAGCGCTGGGTGATTACAGAATGTGCCGTGTGTGTTTGTTTAATGGCTGAAATCATAATTAATGCTTTAATGAAGCATCTATCATGCATGTGTCATGCTGGAGCTGTCGGAGAGAGCTGTTTTTTCCTGATATTTGTTTGTGTTGTGCAGGATCACTAGAGGGGGTAGTTTGGCTCCACTCATGTTGGTTCTGAGTGTGACGGGCTCTGAATCAGTCACAGATAAATCTCTAGGGAGGTTTCCAAATAATCAAGGGACCCAGCAGCGAGTGCCTTGAGGTTTAAATCATAAGGGAAGCCTTGTCTGTGTGTGCTGTCAAAGGTCCCAAGGTCTGAAGTAACCATTCAACTAAAATAAAGAAGATAGGTTTGGAAGAAATGGTAACATTTTTGCTTGAACTACAGAATAGAGTAGACTGATATTTTGTCACCATTTACCAATGTTCTGGCTCTTTGGTGAAACACTAAAGGAGATGGCAAATGAGCAAACTGCATTTTTCCATTCTTGTATGTTGAATGCCTGAATCTGATTGGCCGACGAATGTTCTAATGATGTGCAATATTTTCAGGGAAACGCACGGTGAGCGTAGTTCCAGGCAGCTCTTGACCGCATGTCTATATCACTTCACCACAGGATTTCAGTTATTTCAAAGGTCCTTACAGCCCAAAACAGCAAAATAACCAAAACTCACAACAACACTGGCCAAACAGATAAATACAGTATACAATAGAATAAAAACGATGAGTTTTTCCATGATTTTGCCACAGTATTATGTTTTATTATGTACGGAAAGCACATAGGGTAGAGCGGGGCACAAACTAACGCGGGGTTAGTTGTAACACACGTGGTTTAAATATTTCAACACATGCTGGCATAACCAAATTTATGGTATTTATAGTTGCCATAGCAACACTATTGTCACATGTCTCCTTATGTTTCTTGTCTTCTGCCTTGTGTTTTCACTATTCTGATTTGGTTTCTCCCTCTGTCTTCCCCCGTCAGTTTGTAATCATTTGGTTTAGTCCTTGTTTAGTCATTATCTGTATCACCTGTGTGTCTTGATTAGTTTGCCTTTATAAGTCTGTCTTTGAGTTGAGTCCTTTGTCGGTCATTTGATGTTGATGTGTTACGTGTGTGGTAATCTCCTGTTTTTTTCCTTCTTGAAATCCACAATTAAAAGTATCTATTATTTGAAAACGACTCCCGTCTCGTCTAACCAGCACTGGACGTTACAGAATGACCGACCAATTAAAGATGTCTGAGGCTGAGGACAGGCTATGGGGGCTACGGCAGAGTGGGCGGACATTGGAGAGGTATGTGGAGGAATTCCTTGAGCTCTCCCATCGGGTGAGCTGGCCCGACGTCTCTCTTGCTGTTGTGTTTCGGATGGGACTGGATGAGGAGACAATCCGATGCACCTCCCCCATATGTGATTTCTCCTTGATTGAACTAATCAACCTCACTCTTTATATACAGATCTGGCCATTTAAAATGCGCGCGGGAAGTAAAGTGGTCTCGCGTGACGCCGGTGTATTCCAAGGGAACACGGAAAATACAATGACATAGGAAAGACATTATCAGTAGGGGGCAGTCATGTAACGCACTGGACTGGAGCAGGCTGAAAACATTGCTGCAAACTAAAAGGTACGGTAACCTGGAGGGGACACCTTCGGTTCACTTATGTTTGTCGTGGCCACACAAATGAATTCGTAGGAACGTCATATTACTTTTTGTCATTGCCACGAGATATTAATTCCTGGGAATGTCATATTATGTCGTGGCCACAAGATTATTTTGTCGAGGTAATGACATCCTTATGTTTAATGCATAAACAAACCTGCGTAACCATAACCCAGGATTATCAGAGATAGGTTTGTTAATATTTTTTATTTTGAGTTAAGAAATGATTATATTAATTGTTATAGAAATTAATGCAATATTAAGTTATATATTAACAATAGGCAATGCTGTATATGCGAATGTCTGTGCGCGATGTAGACAGCATTCAAAAGTTTATCAAGAATAAATATTACATATAAGTACTTCAAATTAAATAGCCCTGCAAGAAACATTTTATGCATCCTAAAGTCTTATCCATTAATTGATCCTCTTTTTCTGTAATAAATTTATTATTCGTTTATATTCATTATGTCCCCCTTAATTTCGATCTCTTAACATTCCGAATGTTAATGATAAATGCTGGCATGCCATTAAAGCTTTGATTATGCTGTAAATCGTTTATGGTCACACACGGGCATTAATACAATCATAAAGTCAAAACTTTATTGGCATAATTGTCGTTCACAATATTTGCTAAATATATGCCAAATAGCATATACAGAAAGTTATTTAGGTTAAGCGATTCAAAGTAGATAGCTCTAAATCACTTATTATTTATTATTATTATAGGTTATTATTTTTTCAATACCTGGTTAGGGCTATTTATTTTTAACGCCTGACAATTATGCCAATAACGTTTTGACTTTTTGATTGTATTTATCCCCGTGTGTGACGATAAATGAGCATGTTTTCATTTACAAATGAAACTACGTGATGATTCATTTCTCAGTAAAACAGTTTAGTATTTATATAGTCTAGTCTATTAATTAGACGAAACAAAATAACATGAACGTTAAAGAGAGCCAAATTAAGGGGTGGAAACGCACGGAAATAAAAATATATACAAAAATAACAGGCTAATAAAAATAATATTATTAATAGTAATACTAATGATAATGATAATAATATTAAGACAAATACGAAAAAAAGACTATTAGTTAATAGAAGGAATGTAGGCCTATTTTACTGTGTGACGATAAATTATTTCCAAATGAAACTACGTGAATGATTCACTCTTCAATTATTTGTCTATTAATTAGACTAAATAAAATACAATATATGTTAAATTTAAGCTTTAAACTGCATTCCAGTAAAAAACCCAGTCATAGAACCTTTACATTATCATTTACATTCAGAATGTTATGTAACGAGATCAAAATGAAGGAAAAAATAACGAATATAAACGAATAATACAAATATTACGGAAAAAAAGAAAGTCAGTCAATGGACAAGATTGTGGGATGCATGAAATGTTTCTTGCAGGGCTATTTAATTTGAAGTAGGCCTACATGTAATACATGTAAACACTTGTGAAAGCTGTCTACATTGCGCACAGACAGCATTAGCATATACAGCATCGCCTATATAATTATTTAATATTGTATTAATTTCTATAACAATTAATATAATAATTTCTTAACTCAAAATTAAATATCTCAAATAATTCTGGGTTACTAATGTCACGCAGGTTTGTTTATTCATTAAACTCGTGGCCACAAGAAATGCATGTTGAGCAAAAATACATTTCACGAAAATA
Organism: Garra rufa; assembly: GCF_049309525.1. Classification (NCBI taxonomy): domain Eukaryota; kingdom Metazoa; phylum Chordata; class Actinopteri; order Cypriniformes; family Cyprinidae; genus Garra; species Garra rufa. The sequence goes on along the minus strand of NC_133365.1, from coordinate 1,335,789 downwards.
ATATAAAATTACAAAACAAAGAAAACAAATGGAATGAGGGATAAGCTTTAAAGTTCACGTAAAAGCCAAATATTAAGCGGCATCCTTCATGTTTTCTTTATTCAGCAAATACTTTACAGTTTTGAATTATGTTCAGCTTCTGTTTTTATGACCATAAATGAGAGTTTTTTTTTTTTTTTTTTTAGAAAAACGTCCGAACACCGGTCTCAAAAGTAGAAGCGAAAGTCTTGTTTCCACCAGCGCGGCATTTTTTTATTCACCGTAATTGATGGATGTCTAAAACAAAAATAAGGAGAATCCTAAAACATAAAAATATACATTTCTTAAAATAATAACATCTGAACTTCGTACACAACAATACGGCAACGACTTTACAACAGGACACATTATTTTATTTTAGCTTGTACACCAATGGATTTCAGATGTCGGGATATTTCAGACCGCATCTCCACAGCATAATCACTCTAATATTAAACATACGGGTCAGGAGGCGGGTCGGGTACAATATTTTATTTTTTTATTCGGCGGTCCGAGTTGCGGGCGGGTTAGTTGAAAACGTCGGTCGGGTTCGGGTTGTTTATCCACTGACCCGCGCATCACTGGTGTCAGGGCCGTGGACACTAATGTTTTGAAAAAAGTGGAGCGAGGGAGGAAAGCTTTCCCCTTCTCCCTGCATGCATTTGAATGCTGAATTCGAAATGCAACTGAATGCAGTCGGAATCCACCCCCAGCACCCCCAAAATAGTCTCCAAATGTTGATTACAACAAGGCAACAGACAGCATTCAACACCCCACCCCACCCCCACTCTGCCATTCATAAACATTTCGCTCTTTATACTGCATGCCGCTTAACGCTGATGCCTCATTAACGGCTACTTTTCAGAAAACTGAAAAAAAAAGAAAAAAAAAAATACTTCCCTTTGGTTTCCCAGAACAGACTTAAGCCTAGTTCCAGGCTTAACGAACTTCTTCGAAATGGAAAGAACTACTTTTCCACTTTAAAAAAAAGAAAAAGAAAAAAGGTGGGGAAAAATTGCATAACTCACTGGAGCACTTTTGATACTCAACAACTGTATTCGTTGTCAGTCATATAAGCTTTATTGTTTTGAAAAGTGAGCCTTCTGTTTATTTGTCTAAATTATTTTCTATATTAGGATAAAATACTAGGCTATAGTATTTACATGGACATTAGGCCAAATCTACATGGGTTTCTTCCCTTTCACTTCAATTAGTTTTTAAGAAAAAAAAAAAAAACTGCATGGGCAGTGCGCCATCTTAATGTACAGCATCAAAAATGTAAGAACAAATCTAAAGACAATAATAATAATAATAATAATAATAATAATAATAATAATAATAATAATAATAATAATAATAAAATTAATTATTAACACTCCTAAAAGTACAGTATAGTGCTCAGATACACTTAAGTTAGGTGACCTAACCCTAGTTGATACTTTATTTCAACTTTTCAATTATTTCATTAATTTACAAATAAACAAATGCCTTTCCGATATGATATAAGTGAAAAGGGAGACGATTTCGAAAATGATTTCACCAAAAGGCGGACGCGAACTCGGGTCTCTCGCGTCAAAAACGATGTGTTACTCGTATTATCACTTGCGCCACTGAAAATGTTGCACAATAGTCGTCTTTTGTAATATTTGTAGCCTAAATATGGCCTATTTGCATTGTGTAAAAACATTAAATAAAAGGCACCAGACTACAGAAAATGGCATATACTAAAGTATTTTTTTCTGTTTTTACATTTTTACATTTATTTTGCTCCCGACGCCCATGCTTGATGATGAAGTATAGTCTATAGGATATAACAAAGTGCTTTTCCAGTCCCGATTCGACGAGGTTTTATTCCGCATCCACCCGCTCCCGCTATATTAACTATATTATTTGCCCGCTGCCTGCTTAGAATAAATTTCTAAGCACCAAAATCGCAAAAACAAATCAAAATAATAATAATAATAATAATAATAAATAAATAAATTAATTAATTTTTAACTCTATAAAAACTGTAGTTTATATTTATCCTCTCCATTTCTATTTCTCTCTACTCAAATTAATTGTCAGTGTCTAAAATTGTGTATCTTAGAAAAAGAAAAAGACGAACTACCTCTTAAACATGCATATCTTAATTTGATGTTGCTTTAAAACGCTGAAATATATAATGTATTTTATTCTGAAGGTGAAAGTTGTCGAGTTATTCAACTGCCCGCGGCGCCGTCAGGATCACTTTTTTCCCCCTTTAATTAAGTGGATACAGCTTACAATACTCCTTCAAGAGTACGGGATTGCTCAAAACTATGCTATTTTACATATTTCTGTTATTTGTGTACAATCACAATGAAAGAACAGATGTGTATGCTATTTGTAAAAAAAAAAAAAATGGAAACGAGATGCTAGTTTAAGGTCGCATCACATAAATTGCCTACAATTCTGCATATAGGCTTGCTACTTATTAATTTTATTTTATTTCGTTTTGTTAAATTATTATTCATTAAGAAAATTATATTTCGCATATGGGCATTTTTATTTATTTTGGGGTTTTCTCTGTGCATAAGCTCTGCGCCTGACGTTCTGATGTTTCTGCTGCTTTTTGCTTGTGTACAATTAACCCCTCAAAACGTTATTAATGTGACACAGCCACGTTTCAATTTAAATTTAAATGTAATTTAACACAATCTGGTCGTTAATAGGCTAATAACTAAACGCGTCGGTTGTCGTTTGGAAAAAAAAAAACAGAAATTAACATTTCTATTTTCAATGCAGTCTAATAAAAGTTCATCAGGAAAAAAAGAAAAGAAAATAATAATAAAACTGCTCCTGCTTATGAATAAATTTTTGCTTGATGATGAAGTATCTAAATAGTCTATACTCTATACAAAGTGCTTTTCCAGTCCCGCTTCCACGAGGTTTTATTCCTCATCCACCCGCTCCGCGCTATATTAACTATATTATTCGCCCGCTGCCCGCTTAGAATACATTTCTAAGCACCAAAATCGCAAAAATACTGTAGTTTATATTTATCCTTCCCATTTCTATTTGTCTCTACTCAAATTAATTGTCAGTGTATCTAAAATTGTGTATCTTAGAAAAAGAAAAAGACAAACTACCTCTTAAACATGCATATCTTAATTTGATGTTGCTTTAAAACGCTGAAATATATAATGTATTTTATTGTGAAGGTGAAAGTTGTCGAGTTATTTAACTGCCTGCGGCGCCGTCAGGATCACTTGATTTTTTTCCCCTTAATAAAGTGGATACAGCTTACAATACTCGTTCAAGAGTACGGCATTGCTCAAAACTATGCTATTTTACATATTTCTGTTATTTGTGTACAATCACAATTAAAAAAAAAAACAAAAAACAGATGTGTAGGCTACTTGTAAAAAAAATAATAATAATGGAAACAAGATGCTGGTTTAAGGGCGCATCACAGAAATTGCCTAAAATTCTGCATACAGGCTTGCTACTTATTAATTTGTTAAATTATTATTCATTCAGAAAAGAAAAACATATATTTCTTATATGGGCCTATTTTATTTATTATTATATATAGGTTTATTGGGTTTTTCTCTGTGCATAAGCTCTGCGCGTGAGGTTCTGATGTTTATGCTGCTTCTTGCTTGTGTATAATTAATCCCTGAAAACGAATTTAGCGGTTTACGTCAGTTGTCGGTTGGAAAAATAAAATAACTGAAATTAACATTTCTATTTCCGATGCAGTCTAATAAATGTTCGTCAAGAAAACAAAGAAAGAAAACAAAATAACAATACAACTGCACCTGCTTATTAATAGGCTATCTTTTTGCTATTGGTTTGAACCATAATTTCAGGAAAGAGGAATCATTAACATATAATAATCAATCAACTATTGTACTGGTATTTGTGACCAACGCCCCCTAGAGCTGGCCATGGTGTTTGGCTACAGAATGTTGTTCCTTGCGCCACCTGGTGGATATTATATGAAGTGCAACAACGTTGTAAAAAAATTAAAAAAAGCAGCTGCGGTAGGACGCGTGCCCACGCGTGCCGAATTGCAGGCTGCCGCGTGAAAATAGACGCATTTTTAATGGCCAGATCTGTAAATGGCTCTAGTATCGAGGTTAAAGAAATAAAGAGTGATGGTAAGTTTCCACATCCAGCCCCCTCCGAAACCCAGCACGTCTCACCGGCTCACTCCTCGCCTGGACCCCCCACATACCTCACCAATGGCTCCGACCACCTGCCAACCCCGAGGTACCCCGAGATGGCCATAATTCCTGATTTCCCGGCCAGGATGGCCGATGTTCTTGATATTCCGGCCAAGATGGCCGAAGTACCTGATTTCCCGGTCGAAATGACCGCAATTCCCGATTTCCCGGCCGAGATGGCCGAAGTTCCTAATTTCCCGGCCAGAATGGCCGATGTTCCTGTTATTCCTGTCAAGATGGCCACAATTCCTGATTCCCCGGCCAAGATGGCCGCAGTTCCTGATTTCCCGGCCGATGTTCTTGAGTTCCCGGCCAGGATTGCCGATGTTCCTGTTTTCCCGGCCAAGATGGCCGATGTTCCTGTTTTCCCGGCCGAGATGGCCAATGTTCCTGAGTCTCCGGCCAAGAGGGGTGAAATTGACATTATGGATATGGCTCTCCCTATGGAGTTCACGGCCCCAATCCTCTCTTCTGAATCTCCGCTGGTTCCGCCCAGCCCTCCAGTGACTGCGCCGCCAGAGCGCCCTCCAGTGACTGCGCCGCCAGAGCGCCCTCCTGTGACCGCGCCGCCAGAGCGCCCTTCAGTGACCGCGCCGCCAGAGCGCCCTCCAGTGACCGCTCGCCCAGAGCTAGCTCCTTCAGTGCCTCCGCTGGAGACGCCCAGCCCTCCTGAATCTCCGCTGGGGTCGTCCAGCCGTCCAGAGCCCGCTCCTCAAGAGCGCCGTCCAGAGCCCGCTCCTCAAGAGCGCCGTCCAGAACCCGCTCCTCAAGAGCGCCGTCCAGAGCCCGCTCCTCAAGAGCGCCGCCCAGAGCCCGCTCCTCAAGAGCGCCGCCCAGAGCCCGCTCCTCAAGAGCGCCGTCCAGAGTCTCCGCTGGTGCAATCCAGCCTTCCAGAGCCTTCGCTGGTCCCGTCCAGCTGTCCAGAACCTTCACTGGTTACGTCCAGTCCTCCAGAGCCTCCGCTGGTGCAATCCAGCCTTCCAGAGCCTTCGCTGGTCCCGTCCAGCCTTCCAGAGCCTTCGCTGGTCCCGTCCAGCCTTCCAGAGCCTTCGCTGGTCCCGTCCTGCTACCCAGAGCCTCCGCTGGCCCAGCCCAGCCTTCCAGAGCCTCCGCTGGCCCAGCCCAGCCTTCCAGAGCCTCCGCTGGCCCAGCCCAGCCTTCCAGAGCCTCCACTGGTCCTGTCCAGCCTTACAGAGCCCACTCTGTCAAACGGTCCTGCCAAACCCCTGAATTCCCCAAAGAAAATTTTGGGGGGGCGCTATATACCCCTAGCCAACGTGGCCGGGCCGAGGACTGAGGCCAAGGCCACGGGGGCTGCCCCACCATGGCCACCTGAACTGCCTGTCCGGCCATGGCCTCCTGACCCACCATGGCCACCCGAACTGCCTGTCCGGCCGTGGCCGCCTGACCCACCATGGCTTCCTGTTCCGCCCTGGAGGCCTTCCCAACCCAGCAAGGTCCTGCCCCGTAACGGCCTCCAGGGCGCCCGCCCCCCCCGGTGTTTCTATCACGGCGCGAGACGCGCCTACCGGGAGGGGGAGATAATGTCACATGTCTCCTTATGTTTCTTGTCTTCTGCCTTGTGTTTTCACTATTCTGATTTGGTTTCTCCCTCTGTCTTCCCCCGTCAGTTTGTAATCATTTGGTTTAGTCCTTGTTTAGTCATTATCTGTATCACCTGTGTGTCTTGATTAGTTTGCCTTTATAAGTCTGTCTTTGAGTTGAGTCCTTTGTCGGTCATTTGATGTTGATGTGTTACGTGTGTGGTAATCTCCTGTTTTTTCCTTCTTGAAATCCACAATTAAAAGTATCTATTATTTGAAAACGACTCCCGTCTCGTCTAACCAGCACTGGACGTTACAACTATGCAGAGAAAAAAGTGTGCCGACATTCAAGAGCCTTTTGAAGATATTGCAGAATATTTATTTTACCATAGTAAAAGTACATTTCTGGCTGAAGCTATTTTTTTATTTCAGTTTTAAGTATTCATTTAAAATGAGACAAATCTGCTATTATTTTAATCTACAATTTGTTATTTATCAGTTTCGATGGCTTATTAATGCTTCGCAAATCAGCAAAAGACACTAACCTGTTTTATATTCCAGTCGCGTAGATGGGGAACGTTGTAACAGTGCGTTACAATATGCCACACTGTTATTAAGCTCTGCTATTCTGTGACATTAGCGATGCAATTTACACTATTTACTTTTATGGATTTTAATGAGAAACCACAAGAAACAGGTGAACAAAGACTGACAATTTATGTTTAATGGTCAGAAATTATTATTTTAAGAATTGTGTTTAAGAAATGTGTTCATTGTCCAACTCCAAAATGAGATTATTATTATTATTATTTTTTTAAATGTCATTACTTTATTTGAAAAAGTTAATACATGTATTTTATTGACAACATATTTTAGTTTGTGTATATATATTTTTTATTCGATCAGATAACATTTTAAGATGTCATATGGTTATGTTACAATGTGTCCCTCAGATGTTACAATGTACCCCACCTACGGGGCATGTTGTCACATTTCACTTCCTTTCTTTTGAGGTAAATAACGAAAAACGTATACACTGTATTGTATTAGTAGAGACAATGCTGCCAATCACTTTTGAGAGATGCACAGACAGAGAAGGGTAATTCACAAGCTTAATCTCTCTCTCCCTCTCTCTTGCCGTCTATCTGTCTGTTGGTCTGTCTAAACTTCATTATTAACTGCATTATTTTACTATCAATGGGTCAAGTGTTGTAACTAGTTCTAAAATGACGCTTTGGAATTAGCAACGAAGCGTTGGATGAGCTGCGCAAGAAATGAATCCTACTCACAATAGCGGTTTAAGGACAAACACCAGACACATGTCTTAAAATATATCATCTGATCAATGTTTTGAGGTGTGGAAACCGTAGTATAAGCGTAATAATTGACTTCGGTCTGTTGAATACATACGAAAATAATGCTTCGCGTCGTGGCCGCATCACCACCTCGGGTGTGCATTATTTTCTAAGAATTCAACGGCCTGTCGTCAATTATTCCTTACTTATTTTCTGTACTGCCAAGTTCCAAATATGTAAATAGCATTTCAGTAATTTAATAGCAGCAAATTTCGAGTTTACTGGGGCAAAAGTCATAGTTAATATTTAGTTAATAGTGAGAATTTAAAGTGACCTTAAAATAAGGTGTGATCAAAACCAGTTCATCACAGACAGTCATGTTATATTCCTCAGTCATACAGTAGTTTTGCATCATAATCTGAAAATAGCTTAAAATACCACTGCTGCTTGTTCAAGATCAAATAGGAATGACGAACGATAAACTCTATATGCAGTTGGACCCACCGTTCTGGGGTCTCATGAAATGAGGCTGTTTATATACCACTCTAATGCATGATAAAAAAAAAAGTCTGTTCTTATGCTGAAACCAAAATTTTTTGGCAAGATAATCATTGTGCATGTTCTAGCTGTACTTTAATCGCTTGAACTTAAACATTTCACGTAGCTGCACTTCAGATGGATAAATATTAATGTAACTTATCTGTCATCTATAAAACATGGTGCTTTGCTTTTACCAATGCTCTCTCAGTAATGTCCTGGCTTAGCAAAGTAGTCAGTCATATAGTCTATAGACCTTTAGCGGGATTTTTCGTTCACGTACATTGTGGAGCTAAAAAGTATTTTTTTTTAAGATAATTTTTTCCAATCTTATACTATTATGATACATTTTTTGAGGCTCGAACATGCAAATCTTTTACAAGCAGGTCTTCATTTTTTTGTGTGTGTGTCCTTGCCTCGTGTGTTGAAGTAGAATTGGACGTTATTATCTAAGTTTCAGTTGCAGTGCTTGAAAGAACTCTTCTGGGTTGTACATAATGATGCTATTGTAGATTACTAGTGCTTTCACAGGCCTCTCAGCGGGTGTCAGGAAATGGGGATTATTATGGACAGAAGAGTAGAAATTGCCTTGTCCTTTATCAAGTCCATGGGGGAACACAATGAAGCTGTAACAATTATCAGTCCACTGAGACGGCGAGATGTGATGAACCCAAGTGCAGTTTATTTACAGTGACGATAATCCATAATCCAAACAAACAATCCAAACGTGAAATCCAAACAACAAACGTAATCCGAACAATGACGAGACTAGACTTGACTTGACTTGGCATGAAACAGACTTGACTTGATAACTTGACAAAGGCTTGACTTGGCATGAACAGACTTGACTTGACTTGACTTGACTTGATACAGACTTGACATAAACTTGACTTGATAAACACTCACCAAACAGCAGATACAACTTCATTACAACTTTAATACGCGACAGGGAACCATTCAAACACAAGGGCTATTTATACTAGACAATACAGGTCACATGACACAAACAACCAATGAGAATCAAGGAACAAGACCATAGCAACCAATCAGAACAAGACACATGGAACAAAGGGACCAATGGCAGGAATACATGAGGGAAGGGAAGCAAGACACAACAGCATGAAATGATTACATAATAAAAGACATGAAAACATGAACATGAAACAAAACCCCAAAACAAAACCAAAAACACCCGTTACATTTCCCCCCCTCTAAGGGCGGCTCCCGACGCCCAAAACAAAACCCTAAACTAAAAAGTCCAGGAGGGTGGTAGAGCAGGGGTGAAATAGGGGGCGGGATGGAGGGCCAGGTCCATGTAGGGGAACAGATTCAGAATCATGGCATGGAGCAAGAAACAATGGGCAAGACCAAGGGTACAGTGGTGGACCTGGGCAGTGGAGTAATGGAGGACCTAGACAATGAAGCAGTGGCAGACAGTGGGAAACTGGAGGACCTGGGCCGTGGAGCAGTGGCAGACTATGGAACAATGGAGGGCCTGGGGCATGGAGTTGTGGCAGACAGTGGAAACTTGGAGGATCTGGGCCGTGAAGCAGTGTCAGACAATGAAACAGTGGAGGGCCTGGACCGTGGAGTGATGGCAGACAGTGAAGCTCTGGAGGATCAGGGCCATGAAACAGTGGCAGACTGTGGAGTAGTGGAAGCCATGGCGGGGCCGGCAGAGCAGGAAGCCATGGCGGGGCCAGCAGAGCAGGAAGCCTAGGCGGCGCAGGCAGAGCAGGAAGCCATGGCGGAGCCGGCAGAGCAGGAGGCCTTGGCGGTGCAGGCAGAGCGTGAAGCCTTGGCGGAGCAGGCAGAGCAGGAAGCCTTGGCGGTGCAGGCAGAGCAGGAAGCCTTGGCGGTGCAGGTAGAGCGTGAAGCCTTGGCGGAGCAGGCAGAGCAGGAAGCCTTGGCGGTGCAGGCAGAGCAGGAAGCCTTGGCGGTGCAGGCAGAGCAGGAGGCCTTGGCGGTGCAGGCAGAGCAGGAAGACTAGGCGGCGCAGGCAGAGCAGGAAGCCATGGCGGAGCCGGCAGAGCAGGAAGCCATGGCGGAGCCGGCAGAGCAAGAAATCCCGCTATGGACGCCGCCTCGGTAAGAGGCATGGGCGCAGCGGGTTCGTGGACAGACGTGGCCTCTGGGACGCAGTGAGCAGCCCACACACTTAAAATGGCGATGGCCATCACAGGCAGCGCAGTGGATAGAGGGGGGCCCACCAGGCTAGTGGGTGTGTGGCTTGGGAGAGTTGGCTCTGCGTGGCTCGGAAGCGTCGGTTCCGCGGGTATGCCTGCAGCCCGTACCGACACTAAAGGAGGGTCCAGTATGCTGGCAATCAAGACCTGATGAGGCTTTGAAGGATAAATTGTGGCTTGGCATGGCTCTGGCGTGGCGGCCATCTTGGCCGGGGACTCTGGCGTGGCGGCCATCTTGGCCGGGGACTCTGGCGTGGCGGCCATCTTGACAACAGGCTTAGGGATGGCAGCTATCTTGGGTGCAGACTCTGGCATGGCAGCCATGATGGTTGAAGGCTCTGGAAGGGCAGTCATGACAGGTGTAGACTCTGGAGCAGCAGCCATCTTGTGAACAGGCTTTGGGATGGCGGCCATCTTGTAAGCAGACTCTGGAATGGCGGCCATGACAGGTGCAGACTCTAGAGCGGCAGCCATCTTGTGAACAGGCTTTGGAATGGCGGCCATCTTGGGTGCAAACTTTGCGTGAGTAGGCCCTGGAGCGGCAGGCTTGGCGTGAGCAGGCCCTGGAGCGGCAGGCTTGGCGTGAGCAGGCCTTGGAGCGGCAGGCTTGGCGTGAGCAGGCCCTGGAGCGGCAGGCTTGGCGTGAGCAGGCCCTGGAGCGGCAGGCTTGGCGTGAGCAGGCCCTGGACGGGCAGGCTTGGCGTGAGCAGGCCCTGGAGCAGCAGACATGGTGTGAGCAGGCCCTGGAGCAGCAGACATGACGTGAGCAGGCCCTGGAGCAGCAGACATGACGTGAGCAGGCCCTGAAGCAGCAGACATGACGTGAGCAGGCCCTGAAGCAGCAGACATGACGTGAGCAGTCCCTGAAGCAGCAGACATGACGTGAGCAGTCCCTGAAGCAGCAGACATGACGTGAGCAGGCCCTGGAGCAGCAGACATGACGTGAACAGGCCCTGGAGCAGTAGACATGACGTGAGCAGGCTTTGAGGCAGCAGACATGACGTGGGCTGGTTGTGGCTTGGCAGACATGACGTGAGCAATACCAGACATGACGGTGGGGACGTGAAAGCACTCTGATGGTGTGGGTACTGTGGGATTGTGGGGTTCTTCATCTACAACCCCTACAGTAAAATGTGAACCAGCCAGCAAAAGAGCATGATCAATATACTGTTCAAGAGTCCAGTGTATTTTTCCTCCAGGAAGCCATGAGCGAACGGGATCATTCAATCCCACTCTAAAAATGTCCTTGAGCGCCACGTCATTAAAACCCACTAAGTCACAAAGTCCACAAAAATCTTGAACATACTCCTCTATAGCCCGTTCTCCTTGTCGCAGGCAGAGGAGGCGTGAAACTGCTGGGTTCATAGTTGGCGGTCGCGTATTCTGTAACAATTATCAGTCCACTGAGACGGCGAGATGTGATGAACCCAAGTGCAGTTTATTTACAGTGACGATAATCCATAATCCAAACAAACAATCCAAACGTGAAATCCAAACAACAAACGTAATCCGAACAATGACGAGACTAGACTTGACTTGACTTGGCATGAAACAGACTTGACTTGATAACTTGACAAAGGCTTGACTTGGCATGAACAGACTTGACTTGACTTGACTTGACTTGATACAGACTTGACATAAACTTGACTTGATAAACACTCACCAAACAGCAGATACAACTTCATTACAACTTTAATACGCGACAGGGAACCATTCAAACACAAGGGCTATTTATACTAGACAATACAGGTCACATGACACAAACAACCAATGAGAATCAAGGAACAAGACCATAGCAACCAATCAGAACAAGACACATGGAACAAAGGGACCAATGGCAGGAATACATGAGGGAAGGGAAGCAAGACACAACAGCATGAAATGATTACATAATAAAAGACATGAAAACATGAACATGAAACAAAACCCCAAAACAAAACCAAAAACACCCGTTACAGAAGCAAATCAACCCATGATTCTCTTTGAGCAAAATGCGCGTTATTTCAGACGCAGATGCATGATCAGTCAGACAGCCAGATGCAACAGCGCACGCAAGCGATGTTTTCTGTTTCATGTACTTATTCATCTCTGAACACTGAAAACTTCACTAATATGTGGCGTTTATCTAGTAACTAATGACATATTTGCATTGGCAAATGTGAACGAGATATTTTTCATGAATGTTCAAAGAGGGTTTAACCTTTTATAAATGCTAATAACATTTATGTTTGATGTTCGCAGCACATCTAAATAGATGGATAAAAAATGCCCAGTATTTTAACAGAACAGAGACCAAAAAATTCATATTTGAACATGATTATTGCCAATCTGAACTGCTGCTAAAGATCCACATGCATGAAGAATATTCTAAATCAGTCGCACTATCATTTGAAATTATAATTTTAGAATATCCAGATCTGTAGCTGGGCAACCCTAATCTAATCTATTCTAATAAACCCTCAATTGAGCACATTTCGAAAATAAAAACAGGCCTTTTGAATTTTTTGGGTTAGAGTTATGATGCAAAGTCATTTGAGGCAATATGTTTATGCCAATAATCATATTTTATTAATAATGTTGTGTGTTTGTTCATGTCAGCATGCACATACTGTATGCTGTCTTTAGTGATGCTAAATATAATTTCGTATTGAGAACAGAGAACTTTTTTGTAGTTTCTACCACTTAGAGATATATACACAAATGAAAAATGTCATTCATATTTTCTTAAACAGTATACATCTGAAAACAGAAAGATGATAGGTAATGTATAAACTATAATTATACATAGTTCTCTTATCAATTATATTTTTTTAATCAAAAATACAGCACAATGATATTGTGAAATATGTTTACAATGTAAAATAAGTGTTTTCTATTTTGATATATTTTAAAATGTATTCCTGTGTTGGCAAAGCTGAATTTTCAGCGGTCATTACTCCAGTCTTCTGTCGCATGATCCTTCAGAAATCATTCTAATATACTGATTTGGTGCTATTATCAATGTTGTAAACAGTTTCCTAATATTTTTAATAAAATACAGTATAATATGTAATATTTTCATGGAAATGAAAATATTCCCTAATGAATTGTTTCTTTAAAACAAGTACAATTTTTATTATCTAATGCAATAACGTTAATGCATTTTATGGTGTATAAAGAGTCACTGTATTAGCCCTGTATGGAGCCTCTTTTTTATTTTCATAATGGAAGTTATAAGATAGAGACATTAATCTTCAGCTTTGGAGCTCCAGCTCTTTTATATTTTTTTGTAACAAGCCATCAGAAACCTATTACACTAAAGTTGATGTAAGTTACTGTAGATAACAAGGAAAAGAGAAGCCAATGCTTAGCAAAAAAACGAGCTAATTATCTGTCTGTATAGGGTTTGCTTATACAGTTACAGTTACAGATACAGTTAGTTGGTTAGTTAGTAATTTATTCATTTTTGTCATCCTGTTATTGTCACGATGCAGACAGGAACGGACAAACAACGACATGATATAAATGAAAGTCTTTTAAAACATGAGAACACCAAAAACACATGAGGTAAAAACAACGCCAGATCAAGTAATGAGGGAAACAAGCAAACTTATAAAAGGACACTGATTAACAAGGACAGGTGTAGGGAATCACACTAATGAGGGGAAGTCCAAATATGGGCAAGGGAGAAACCAAAAACACACAGAACACTGGGGGAGACACTGGGAGAAACCAACAGAAACAGTTCAAGGATATGACAGTTATATAGTTAAATGCGCAAAAGCTATTTCCTGATGTGATATTTATTGTGAACCTCACTCCAAAAACTATTGAAAAACTACAACAGCGTTTTAGTGGCATGTTAAAATATAAAAAATCTAAAATTACGAGATTAAATTCATAATATTTTGAGAATAAAGTCAAAATATTTAAAGAATAAAGTCTAACTGTTTAGAGAATTAAATTGTCGCAATTACTACGTGAAAAAAAAAAAAAAAGTTCTAATATTTTGAGAGTATAGCCTGCACATGCAAATGGCCCAGATTGAGAGCACCAGGAGAAGTTGCCAGGCCACCGGAATTTATTTGAATATATGTGGGATTATTAGTGGAAATCATACCATGTGTTATACTCACAGCATGCTTGGAAAGAATATTTCACATCTTCTATTGCATTCATTAGGCCTACCAACCACCCAATAATAGCAATGGTACTTTGGTACTTTTAATGTAAAACAAAGTCTCAGCTTTCACAATCTGTCAGTTTTACAGTGAAATACAAACAATGTGTCATACTATATTCATGTGAATCACTAATCTTTTCTACTATGAGTGACTATTCTGTGACTAAGCAGTTTTATTCACAAAATATTACAGTTAATGATTGGAAATAATATTTAATTTCTTCCATTCATTATTTGTACAGTAGCACGCCAGCCACTTAGTAATTGCAATAATTTTGTGCTTAATATTATACAGCTCAGCTTTCAAATTCTGTCAGTTTTATCAGGAAATACAAATTATAAATGTTTTTCCTCTTTATTTCAGGTTTTAAAACAGTATAGCAATGTAGTATTTTGAAAAACAATTGATTCACATGTTTAAACTGAGGTGAATACAATGATCTGTCACATAACAGAGTGTCAAAAACACATTATTGTAATAGATATATTGTTTGTATTTCACTATAATCCTGACAAATTTTGAAAACTGAAATTTTGGAATATCTCCCGGTGCTCCCAATCTGGGCCATTCACATGTGCAGAATTCTAGAACATACACTCAAAATATTCTAACTTTAATATTGTATTTGCTACAAATTAATTTTCATAATTTATTCTCAATATATTTTAACTTTATTCTCAAAACATTTCGACTTTATTCTCATAGTTTTGATTTTATTCTCAAAATATTTTGACTGTATACTCAGTATTTTGACTTTATTCTCAAAACACTTTGACTTTGTTCTCATAATTTTGACTTTATTCTCAAAATATTTTAACTGTATACTCAAAACATTTTGACTTTATTCTCAAAATACTTTGACTTTGTTCTCATAATTTTGACTTTATTCTCAATTTTTTTTTTACTTTATTCTCAAAACACTTTTGACTTTGTTCTAATAATTTTGACTTCATTCTCAAAACATTTCGACTTTATTCTCAAAACACTGACTTTATTCTCATAATTGAAACTTTATTTTCAAAATATTTTGACTTTATTCTCAAAGCATGTAGACTTTATTCTCGAAACACTGACTCATTTCTAATAATTGTGACTTTATTCTCTAAATATTTTGACTTCATTCTAAAAACATTTCGACTTTATTCTTAAAACACTGACTTTATTCTCATAATTTAAACTTTATTTTCAATATATTTTGACTTCATTCTCGAAACATTTCAACTTTATTCTCATAATTTTGACTTTATTGTCGTAATTTTAAAACTTTATTTCCGTAATATTGTGAGTTTATTCTTGTAATATTTCAACTTTATTCTCGTAATTTCAACTTTATCCTCAAAATATTATGACTTTAATATCGTTATCTTTGATATTTTTTTGTAATGTGCCACTAAAATGCTTTCATAAAAAAGTAATGAAAAGGAAAATAAATAATATTATTATTTGTAATAAAGAGCAGAGTTAATATACAATACTGTATGTAGGTGCATTGGAGAGACATGTGCTTTTGTTACTTTTATTTAGTCACTGACTTTGACATTAAAAATGAAGCTCTCAAGGATGCCGTTCAGAAAAATCTTGCTTAAGGTTCATTTCACACAGTATACCATGAGACAGAATAGCAGAAGTCTTACTAGGATCCTGTCCACAACTTCAAAATGTTTTCATAATGGAAGATTATTGAGCTAACAGCTTAAATCTCAACCTAATGGACTGGTTGGATCCAGTACAACACATATCAGGCTGGCATTCAGTAGACACAGCCCTGTAATACCATTAGTCTCCATCTATCAAGTTCTCCGTCCAAAGAAAAATCATTTACATCACATTTATCTTTTAGTGTTGAACTGTCCATGTATTCGTCCCTTGTGCAACTTTAGAAATAATAGCAGATAAATAACAAAACTGCATTCTGGGTCACACTAATTACATTTCAAAGTAAATGTCACAGAAGATGTCTAAGAGATTACTAAACCAGACTAGAGATTTTCTAAAATGGATTTTCAGGGAAATTACCCAATTAACCAAAGATTTTATTTTTTTATTTTTTTTTGTAATATCAAAATCTCTAAAATGAATTAAATGGTTGTGATAGAAACTGAACACAGACTTGGTAGAAGATGAGGAGAACCTTCTGACAGCTTTATCTTCTCATCATTCGCCCTTCGAGCGATAATAAATTACGAATAATTTGTAATCATGTAATCAATTTTAAAATGTAATATAATTTAATTACATGTACATCATTGTTTTAATCTATGTAATTCATATTACATGTGAATCTACTACTACCCAGCCCTGGTTATGTCAGTGCTTTTCTTTTGCATATATATACTGTATCTTAAACTCTGTATGTTAAACATCTCAATTCATGAGATTAAATGTAATAAATTAGATAAATTATAATACAGATCCATATTTAACATATTGTCATTATACACACATTGCTGTATCTTCTTCAGCTTAAATTACTTAGCTGATAAGTGTTGGTAATTACTTATGCATTATGTGAATTCTTTTTGATTAGAAGTGTTGCTTAATGAGATACTCTTCACTTGCACATTTCATAAGCTTTCAAGCACACAATAGGGCTCTTACGAAGCTGAAAAAGAATCAAACCTTCCCTTTTTTCATGGTATACTGTAGGTAAGGTTTATGTTAGATATGCACACTCTAATGACAAGTTGTAACTATTTGGTGACATATGTAGCACATTCAAATAAATACATTTTTTTGTATAATCTGCGTACGTTATACTGAGGGTTGGGTTTGGCGTGGACCTTCTTTTTTTGCTCTAAAAATCTGTAATCATCAAATTTGCCATTGTTCAAATGTAAAATAGTTTTTTTTTTTTCATAAGATGAGGTTGTTCTGTAATTTGTATCAGATCTGACAGAAGCTTCAGTGCACTTTGTGGTTTCAGTGTTCAATTCTTGTTATAGTGATGCTCAGTACACTCTTAAAAATAAAGGCGCTTTACAATACCATAGAAGAACCTTTTTTGTCTAAATGGTTCCATAAAGAATCTTTAACATCTGGCAAAAGAAGGTTCTTCGGATTATAAAAAGGTAAGAAAGAGATGGTTCATTAGAGAACCTATTACTGAATGGTTCTTTGTGGAACCAAAAAAGGTTGTTCTATGGCATCGCTGTGAAGAACCTTTTAAAGCACCTTTATTTTTAAGAGTGTACTTATAAAGCACCTTCACTAATTTCAGAAGCACCTTCAGTCTTTTGAGTCGGGAACTGGGTCTAGTTTATACATATCTAATAGTTTCCAACAAAGTCTTGTGTAAAAACATTTTGTACACCTCAATATCACTGAAAAGGACTGAAAAATGAAAACATGATGTTATTATTTGTCCACTCTCATGCGTGTCACCAGGTTTAATTTTCTGTACATGTTCAAGGAAATATAACTCTATATTGTGTCAGTTTATCTACTCTTCCATTGCCCTTGCCTTTCCTTTGAGCAAAAGTGAATTTGTTGCGGCAGTATAACTCGGAGGGAGTGCTGCGGGTAATTGGATTTGTAATTGTTCTTGTGACTATCATAACACAGCATGTATAGCACCAGCCATCATTATTTCTCCTGTTCATATGGAGAGCCCTTGTGTCCTGTTGTTACATGTGTGTTGATATAAAAGGTCTCATATTGCTCTCCACATCCTCCAAAAATACACCCTGATGACAAACTTAGGGTGCCGGCAGATGTTGGCATAGGCAAGCCACAGGGTTTTCACAAAGTGACACTCCCTACGAGTCTGCACCTCTCACCTGTGCGCACTGAAATTCAGACGTGCCCTCTATCTGCACTTTGCAAGTGTCCCTGAATTCAAATGTGGGTGTGGTTACACATTATGCACTCCAGATGAACCAGGTACACGCCACAATTCATTACCAGGAAGGCATAAAATAACATGATGCAATTAGCACTCTAGTCCTGTTGTCCTATATAGGACTCTCTTTCTCGTAAACAAGCTACAAATATCTTGGAACATACTGTACAAGAGACTCATTATTCTGTGCTCTGTGGTGAAGGTTGTGTAATTATATTGTAATAATACGTAATGCCTGTTCATATTTATTTGAGGGCATGAAATGTACTGTAAGTCAAGAAGCATTCTGCATGTTGTCATTGCAGGACTGCTGTACCTTTTTGTTGGGGAAAAAAACATTAAAACTGTGGTTTATGATGGAACAAACTACTCATAATTTAAAGTAACTAAAGTCATGTTACCCTATTTATACACTTTTTAATTGCGTTTCTAACATAGTTAGCTAATGGCATTTAGGCTAGACTGACCATAGGCCTCAGACGTTGTGTCTACAGACCGTTGGCTGAATGTCTGATGCATATGGCACACAAAAGTGGAAACACTTAGGAGTTTCGAAGTCCTCAGTGTTTGGTTGAAATATACAGGACTTCTGGGAGACGTGTGTGTCACGTTTTTTAACATTCTGCCTGGAAGTTAAGATGCCGTGATGCCAAATCACCTCAGAGGAGAAGAAGAAAGCTGTCGTGTTTACAACTGCAACAACGATTGCTTATCGGGATCAACTAAATGTTGGATTTTCAGAAGTATGTGAAATATGTAAAGTTTTCAGACAGAGACTCATTAAAATACATCTGAGAGTTTTACACACTGGTCTGTTATTGTGGGGATGTTTCCACGCCTCTAAACATGACACGGTACAAAATAAAATGTGATTGGTTTCTTTACCTGTCAGTCACATCGCCTTTTGGGCGTTTTTATATACCCTGCTGATTTTGTACGTTTGCCCTACGACAAAGAAATGATCAGTCTATAATTTTAATGGTAGGTTTATTTGAACAGTGAAAGACAGAACCAGGACCTTAATGTGCTGCTTCTTGAACCACTCCTTTGTTGCCTTGGCCGTGTGTTTTGGGTCATTGTCATGCTGAAATACCCATCCACAACCCATTTTCAATTCCCTGGCTGAGAAAAGGAGGTTCTCAGCCAAGATTTGACAGTACATGGCCCCATCCATCGTCCCTTTGATGTGGTGCAGTTGTCATGTCCCCTTAGCAGAAAAACACCCTCAAAGAATTATGTTTCCACCTCCATGTTTGATGGTGGGGATGGTGTTCTTGGGCTCATAGGCAGCATTCCTTCTCCTCCAAACATAGCAAGTTGAGTTGATGCCAAGGAGCTCGATTTTGGTCTCATCTGACCACAGCACTTTCACCCAGGTCTCCTCTGAATCATTTACATACATGTGCTTTCTTGAGCGGGGGCTGCAGGATTTCAGTCCTTCATGGCGTGGTGTGTTACCAATTGTTTTCTTGGTGACTATGGTCCCACCTGCCTTGAGATCATTGACAAGATCCTCCTGTGAAGTTTTGGGCTGATTTCTCACAGTTCTTATGATCATTGAAACTCCACGAGGTGAGATCTTGCATGGAGCCCCAGACCGAGGGAGATTGACAATTATTTTGTGTTTCTTCCATTTGCGAATAATCGCACCAACTGTTGTCACCTTCTCACCAAGCTGCTTGGCGATGGTCTTGTAGCCCATTTCAGCCTTGTGTAGGTCTACAATCTTGTCCCTGACATCCTTGGACTTTTATACAGGTAACAAGCTGAGATTAGGAGCACTCCCTTTAAGAGAATGCTCCTAATCTCAGCTTGTTACCTGTATATAAGACACCTTGGAGCCAGAAATCTTGCTTATTGATAGGGAATCAAACACTTATTTGACTCATTAATTGCAAATCAGTTTATAACTTTTTTTAAATTAGTTTTTTGGTAATTTTTATGTTGTTATTATGTCTCTCGCTGTTAAAATAAACCTACCATTAAAATTATAGACTGATCATTTCTTTGTCAGATGGCAAAGGTACAAAATCAGCAGGGGATCAAATAATTTTTCCCTCACTGTATGTTATGTTTTGTTGTTTTGTTATGTTATATATAATATATACTATATTATAAAATATCTGATATTCCAATTTTGAAATATGTGCAAGTAAATGTATTTGAAACTTTAAACACTTTTATAATGACTGCGTTAGTTGATCTTTACCAGGTGATGGGTGCTGCCATGTTAGTTTGCTCTGAATCTGAGCTGTAAGATTTACAACACGCACATTCATCCTCTCCTCCTATTACTTTAACATGTTAGACTGGGAGAAGAGCAGAGTTAACCTTATAGTTACCTACACAATCTGTATGTGATATCAATAAAACATGTCGTGAGATTATATTTGTAAGGATCATTATTGACGCTTCCATAGACATTAGTGTGTATTTTACAAACTATAAATGTATGGTTTTGCTAGTACTTATGTGTATTTAAATGGCTCAAAGTTAAAATAAGCACTGGTGTGATCGTATGCTTCAGGGACCTGTAGCATGTTATGTTATGCATGTTATGTTATGCATGTTATGTTATGTTATGCTATGCTATGCTATGCTATGTTATGTTATGTTATGTTATGTTATGTTATGCTATGCTATGCTATGTTATGTTATGTTATGCTATGCTATGTTATGTTATGTTATGCTATGTTATGTTATGTTATGTTATGTTGTGTTATGTTGTATTATGATGTTTTGTTATGATGTTATGTTATGTTATGTTTTATGTTGTTATGTTATGTTTTTGTTTTGTTTTGTTCATAAAGGATGACCTGAAATGCTGAGAAATATTTAGGGCTGTGCAGAGACTGAGTATTACTGAAAAATCTACACTATTTTAAAACCATCTAAATAAGCATAGTTACAGTAGTTTCTCTACAACACAAGCTACTACTAATAAGTAGCTAACTACCTACACTGAAGTGATCATGGGGGGCAAATATGAGATATATTTATTTCAAACAGGGACAGCAAAAATCTAAATTAGAGTGATAATGTTTATTTATTTATTTTTTTTTTTCAAAAGTAATAAAACTAACACATACACACAAATCCTAATTCATAAGTGAATCAAAAACATGTTGCGAACAGCAGTACTTAACTAAATATTTATTTTGCTCCAAAACTGATGATTGCATGCTGGGACTTTTGGGAACACTACTGAGTGAAAAATTAAATTAATTAGTTAAGTGTTTTTTTGCGTTCATCGAAATTAACCATCTGGACAATTTTCTAAAATTATTGGGCCTCCAGGGCTGCTTGAAAGGGGAGGATTTGTTATATTATCGCCTCAACTCACTTGGGCTGCGGGTTATGTCACGCTACGCTGCTACTTTTCTCATTACTGCAAAAGCAACAATATTTTGAAAACTGCTGAAATACTGTCACAGATATAGTTATATTAATAGCATCAGTGCTTTTAATTAGTTACTCCTCAACACTTCTCAAGATAAGTGTAACTTTATTTTATTGACTGGACAGTTGGACAGTCCTGTGTATAAAAATGTGTTGAGTCAGTTCTGTACATCCCAGATAAGAATAGATTATGCTAAAAAAAAAAAAAAAAAAAATCACATTATGACCACAGATATGAACAAGATTATGGCAAGATTAGTCTGACAGTTTCATCGCTGCTGAGAGACTGGTCTAGACCCGTATGTGAAAAACCTCCCTCAGAACTAATTAATTGCTGATTTATATGCAGCTAAGTGATGGGTAAGTGTGAGCCACAACTCACAATTAATTAAAAGGCGGAAAGATGACTTTGCCTTTAAAACTGCCCCGCTGTTTTGGCATATTAATGTACAATAAATGTCATTTTTTTATGTGGCTCTGACACAGCGATTCCACTATTAAACATGAAAAGACTAGAAGTCTTCACTGAATCAGTGGACTTATGCTTCCCCAGAGGAAGAAGCTCCAGGAATACGTAAGGTTTAATGAGAGAGAGAGAATGAACCAACGTTTGTCTGAAAAATGTCTAGTGGGATCAATAAGGCATAGAAAACATGTTATGCTTACAACACACACAATATATAACAAACACACAACAGAATGTTTTTTTTTTGTCCATATGGACATCTTATAAAACCATTCGTAAGATTTTGGAAATTGTCATGCTTTTATATTTAAGATCATTCTATAGACACATTTATGAATGAGGCTCCAGGGTTTTATCTGCTTTATAATATAATCTTTATTGTAATAAATCAAAAATTGCAGGTGTGTTGTCAAGAACAGAGACATATTTGTCACATATTTGAGTTTTGATATGAGGTTTCAGTATTGACAGCAAGCTGTGGAAAAATGGCACATGGGTGCTTGGAAATTCCAGTGCCAGATCGGCCCTCATTAAATCACACACAAACAAAATTCCACCCAAATATTGGACATTCAAAATTGGCCGTTTGAAAAGTGGGCAAGGCACGTCTTCAACACCCTTACCATAAACAAAGCTGCTGTAATCAGGATGATTTTCATGACCAGATACTGTATCACCGCCAAATGTGCAGAACTTCAATTGCAGGCTTGGGAGGCGATATAAAACGAGGCATAAAAGTTTTAGTTGGATGGATCAGTGCATTATAACCCATTGCAAATAAAAAGGAGCTGCAGTTTGTTCCCTCAATGCAATTTCTGTCTAATATTCTGTCATTGGCCTTCTATGCACGTTGGCTTCTCTCCTCAGCATGTCTGTGAACTATATTACAATATCATTGCTTACATATGACTGCAGTATGATGCACTTCTCTATAAACATTTAAGTTGCTTTAAAACTGCACTACAAAAAAAAAAAATGCTTTTCTTACCAAAATATCTAAAAATTCTAAAATTAAGAAGGATTTTCTAGATGAGTAAAAAGGATTGTTTTTGTGTTATTTGTGTTGTGTGTTATTGCTTGAAACAAGCAAAATAATATGCCAATGGGGTAAGAAAAATAATCTTGTTTTGTTTAAAAAAATAAAATAAAATCTTAACCCATTTTCAGATTATTTTGCTTGTTCTAAGCAAAAACTCACTTAATTTTGACTTGTTTTTTTCTGAAAACAAAAAAAATATTTTACTTGTCTAGAAAATCCTTCTTGATTTTAGAATTTTTAGATATTTTGGCTGGAAACAAGACCTAAAAATCTAAATAAGAAAAGCATTGTTTTGCAGTGTGAAACTGGTCTTGTCAAGTTTTATCATTAAACTGAATAAAGTCCTCTTGATTTCTGAGTGATGTGGAAAAATTGTGTTGGTGCATAAATTATTAATCTTAGGACATCTTGTACAGTTAATATTTGAACAGTTTAGTTGCAATGGCCAATTTTGCTTTATTTATGACTGGAATTAATGCTCCATGCAATGTCTTATAGCACCTAATACAATTTACATCAGTTCTTAGTTTGAAGATTTAACTGGATAGAAGTGTACATTGACCCATAGTTGTTGCTGCTGTTTTGGTAGCAATCTGGAAAATCACAGTAAATATGGAACACATAAAAAAAGTACTTTGATGGTACTATGATACAGTGATGGGTCACATAGTAATACCATGGTTTAGTGTAAAACAGAAGTGCACCTAATTGTATTTAATGTGTATTTGTTGTGTACTTGAAATCAGGTTAATTTAACCTGGGTTTTTAACAGGTTTTTTAACCTGTGATACTTTTTTCAGGATTCTTTGATGAATAATAAGTTTAAATAATAGCATTTATTTAAAATAGAAATAATATACACTACTAAAAGTTTGGGGTCAGTAAATATTTATTCTTTCTCTTTTAAGAAATTAAAACTTTTATTTAGCAATGTGTTAAATTGATAAAAAAGTGATAGTAAAGGCTTACATTGTTAGAAAAGATTTCTGTTTTAAATGCTGTTCTTTTTCACTTTTTATTCATCAAAGAATGCTGAAAAAAGTATGCGAGCTCAACTATTTCCAAAATTGATAATAAATCAGCATATTAGAATGATTTATGAAATATTGTGTGAAACTGAAGACTGCAGTAATGTCTGATGAAAATTCAGTGCTGCGTCACAGAAAAAAAATATATTTTGAAGTATATTAAAATTGACACCATTCATTAATATTGTGATAACATTTTGAAATATTACTGTTTTTCTGTATTTCTGATCAAATGCTGATCCCAAACTTTTGAACGGTAGTGTATATACAATGGCAATCAAAATTATTCAGCCCCCAGTGACTTTACCAATACAAGCTTTTCTGAAGATCTGGGACTTTGCATCTATATTTTTAAAATTTGCATCTATAACAGATTACTGGCGTGTTTAAAGTGATAATGTCAATATATAATGTAATATTTTTGAGTTTTAGGAGTTTTTTTTATAACATAGCTATGTCATAATTATTCAACCCTTATTCAACATTGCTGTTTTTTAGTCATTTATTTGTACGGTGGGGAACCAAAATTGTCTTAAAACACAATTAAACCTTTAGAAACTTTATTAGAAAACAGAATTAGCTTGAGCGGTCACACATGCATACAGTAAGCCCATGCATGTGCTGAAGTTTGAGTAGCTGATATGACAAAGTCAACAGAGCTTTTCCTAAAAGCTAGAGAGAAGAAATCATTTTATTACTTTAGAAAGTCTAAGGCTATATAAAGATTTCCAAGACAGTAAAAGTTCCTAGAGACACAGCTGGCAGCCTTATTTCCTAGTTTAAAGTGTGTTGTACCAGAAAACCTTTGAGGGTGTTGAAGAAAAAGCATAATATCATAAAATGTTTGATCAGAACAACTGAGGAAAAACCTGCAATATAGCCAAAGACTTTCAAGATGACCCAATGAAAGGTGGAAAAACATTTCAGTGCTGAGTATAAGATGAACACAAGACAAGCATGGCTTTCACGTTGGGGCATCTTGCCAAATGCTACTCGACCATTAAGGACATAAAACACTGACTTGAATATGCTAAAAATTCATTTAGGCTGGTGGAGTTCTGGAAGAATGTTTTATGGAGTGATGTGACCAAACTGGAACTTTTTAGATCCATGGATCAGTGGTATGTCTGGTGCACAAAAGGCAAAACTTACAAGCAGAAGAACACCATCTCCATTGTCAAACATTGAGGTGGATCAGTCCTGTTATAGGGTTGTTTTACTGTTGCAGGAAGTGGAAATCATGACCGTATGAAGGACATCATGAATTCTTTGAAGTATCAGGCCATTTTGGCAAGAATTGTGATGCCTTTGGTGCAAAGACTAAAGCTAATGATCAATGGACTTCCCTGCAGGACAATCATCCAAGTATACACCCAAATCTACTTATGCCTGGTTCAGGGATCAGTCATAGAATGTTCTTGAGTGGCCTGTTTAGTCACAGTTTTAATTCTCATTGAAAATATTTGGTTGAATTTGAAGAAAGCAGTGGCAAAGTGAATGATTATCGGTCTCTGCATTTTCATTACCCTTTAAATTGCGCAAATTGAAATTGCAAATTGAAAATGGAAACGTGTCAATTGCACAAAAACTCCCATACATCGCAAAAAAGTTTTTACGCTTACACGAGGTGGTTTTTCAGGCAATTTGAAAAAGGAATATTTCGCAAAACAGCAATGGAAACGTTTTTTTTTTTTTTCACATTTACAGCATTTACATTTAAGTATAGCCAAAATCCCACAAAATTAACATTGGTTAATGGAAACGCCATCATTTCACAATACATTTGTAATTGACATTTATAAAATAGCGCCAAAGTTTTGCGCAAATCTGTAATGGAAATGCAGCTACTGATCTGAAAGCTTTTTCAGGAGAGGAATGGGCCAAGACTGCAGTAGAGAGTTGACAGAAGCTTCTGAGAAGTTCCAAACATTGTTTATTGGTGGTCTTAAAGAATAAAAGATTCTGCACTAAATTTGACTAAGGGGGTTAAATAATTTTGAACATGAGCATTTAGAGCCAATTAGATTTTTATTATTATTCGTTAATGTTACATTCTCAGTATAACTCAAATGTGTATTAATAAACTTTCTCTAATAGTGTACTGATGCCTTTGTTAAATTGTTTTCACAAAATGTTGTTCTCTGCAGCAAAATGTCTTTAAGGGGGTTAAATCATTTCGATTCTATATATAAAAAAAAGTTCCCGCAAGGTCACTAGTATTATTAACCTTGTGGGGACATTTGATATATGATTGTGTATATATATATATATATATATATATATATATATATATATATATATATTAAATTAAAGTTAATTTATATAATGTGTAAAAATGAAATGAAAGTTTACATAAAACATTCTTACAGTGATGACTCTGAATGTTTTTCAAATTCATCTACCAAGGTATTTTCAGTTTTCTTCCAGATTACTTAAAAGAATAGCAGTGTACATGTTACATGATATAAACAAACAACAACATAAAAATACCATGGAGCCATGTTCAGAAGAAACTATGGTCATTTTGGTCCTGTTTTAGTAGATAATGTTCAAGTATGGACACAGAGAGCATGTTTCTGAGCTCCTTTGAGTGATGTCTGTGCTGGCATGTAGTGTGCATTCAGGGGGTTTGAGTGTGTAACTCTCTCAGCCTCTCCCAGAACCATGCGAGAAATGCGCTGAGGGATCAATTAGTTGTCCTAAATGAGAAGAAGATACCCACACTTATTTGCATTGGAGCTTTCATCAGGACCCCAACTCCCATCAAACTCTCCAGCCTCCCTGTGGGGGAGCCTGGATCAGCTGGGAGTGGCAGTAGCATGTAGGCCAGATATCAAAGAAACCTTAGAAGCTGTGAAACCCTCAGCCAGAACACCAGGCTGCCCGCTCTATGGCAGCTCTTAGTATGTTACATGGGGCGGCTCAGGTGAAAGTAATAGAGACTGCTTCCAGATGTCGATGGGGAGGAGAACAAAAAAGGATGGAATTCATTTGTCTCGCTGTGCTGAGGAAGAAAGCTTTGACGTTTGCAGAAATCTGTTGGATTTCTTGCATAAATTGACCATAAAATATGATCGGATCTTCAGCAGAGTCCAAACAATAGACAAACACAGTCTGTTTTTGATGACTCTATTGAGCACAGCATGTAAACACTCATAGCGGATGATGGAAAAAGTATGCGAACCCTTGAGTATAATAACTTGTTTACCCTCTTTTGACAGCAATAACATCCACTGAACGTTTCCTGTAATTGTAGATCTGACCTGCACAATGGTTAAGGGGAATTTTGCACCATTATGCTTTAAACTGCTTCTGTTCAGCAATATTTTGGATCTCTAGTGTCATCTCAATCATGTTCAGGTCAAGCCTCTGCTACAAAGTCATATTTTCTTCTGTTGGAGCCATTATGTTGTTGATTTACTCTTGTGCTGTGGGTCTTTGTGCTATTGTATCACTAAAGTTTTGTTGAGCTTCATTTGCCAACAGATGGCCTTATTCTCCAGCAAAATGTCCTGAAAAATAAAAAACCTGGGCATTCATTTTTTTCTACGATAGCAAGCTGTTTAGGGCCTGAGGCAGTAAAGCCACAAACCATGAAACCCTCCACCATACTGTATTGCTGGGATGAGATTTTAATGTGGTTTTTCAAAACAACCCTTCTTTGGTTTAATCTTTTTGCAGAATATTTTGCCATATTTATGAGTTAGAGTTCTTATTGTTGTTTTCTCTCTCTTTGGTTTCATCTTTCCACATACTATTTGCAATATTTGGAGATGTTTTTTCTCCCCATCAACCATGTGATAGACTTGTGTTTTTCAAAAGGTTTAATCTTTCCGCAGAATATTTTGCTATATTTTGAGTTTCCATTGTTTGCTTTTATCTTCAAGCGGCTCACCTTTGGTTTAATTTTTCCACTGAATATCTTGCATTATGACGCCAACTGTGTCATCTCATTTCATATAGATCATTTGTCTTCTAAGGACTGATAAAAATAACCCCTACCAGTATTTTCAGCAATGTTAGTTTAGACTCAAAATATTAAAGGCAGTATAAGTTTCAAATGTTCTCTCATGTCCTAAGTAGCATAGGTATATTTGTAGCAATAGCCAAAAATACATTGCATGGGTCAAAATTATACATTTTTCTTTTATGCCAAAAAACATTAAGATATTAAGTTAAGATCATGTTCCATAAGGATATTTAGTAAATTTCCTAAGTTAAATATATCATAACTGAATTTTTGATTAGTATTATGCATTGCTAGGAACTTTATTTAGAGAATTTTAAAGGGATTTTCTCAATATATATATTTTTTTTGCACCCTCAGATTCCAGATTTTCAAATAGTTGTCATATCTGGTCACAAACCATACATCAGTGGAAAGCTTATTAATTTCAGTTGATGTATAAATCTCAATTTCAACTTTACCCCTATAAAGCTTTATCATATTTGATACATTAGATTCTAAGAACTCACCACCATGATCAAAACTTGTTGTACCTTCATAATCAAAAACCTGTTGCACCAAATTGTATACATAACTGTTGTCTGATTGAGTTCATACTTTTAAGGCCTCTTAGTATTTTTTTTTTTTACATAAGGTACAAGCATCTTTTTGCTGTTAAATATTTACAGATTTTTATAAAGTAAATGTATATTGTTATTGAAGTAAGTTCAGTTTACTTGATGTACATTTAAATGTCATTGTTAAGACATATTATTGAGAGATAATAGAAGAAGATATTTTGAGAAATTTCTCAGTGTTTTGTTCTGAGAAATCACAAAAACATACCTGTGGGAACTTTTTTACAAGATGTGAAAAGATGTGACGTTTCGTGACATATTTGATGTGAAATATCCACTGAGTGATGCTAAAGGAAGGTTCGTTTTTTTCCCCTGGAACAGATGAACGTACATATGGTATGTTTTATGTGACGTTGGTTTTTGTACACATTACCGCAGTTCTGACTTGAAATGTTCGTTGAGTGGTGCTATAACTCTAATACTTTGTGACGTTTAAAATACTATAAATAAAATACCATCTGCACTACACCTAAACCTACCCTATAGTATGAACAAAAGTGAATGTGAAGTAAAAACGCAATCATACCGCTTTAGCTTATTTCTCAATCTCATCTTTCAGCTCTTTCATCGTGAGTCGTGTTTTTATTGGGATTCGTATTCAAGGATTCCACATCTTAAGTCCAACTCTGTGCCGGCTGAGCTATCAAGCAAGCTTTTTACATCTGGAAAGCACAACATATGGAGCTGTAATCATAACTATGTACGAAAACAATTACAAGTGCTCGCTGTTTTACCACCTCTAGTGTTAATTTCTGTTGGAAATGGCAGTTATATGTACTTATTGATTGAAAACATTCAACATGAGATCAGGTAGGTTTTGTTTGTCCAACGTGTGTTTTGCAGAAGAAAGAAAGTCGTATAGGTTTGGAACAACATAATTCCCCTCACGGATGGATTAATGATTTTTAATGATCTGTGAAATTGAGTGGTGTGCAGCAGGAATAAATTCTTCTCTCATGCCAGTGTAAAGCCTCTCAACATCTTTAGAATCACAGTAAGCAAATCAAGCATCAATTCATTGAAAGGACTCATATCAGTGTGCTGTTTTTCAGGCATTACTGGAGTCAGTGTCAGGCATCAGTATGGGCATCAGAGGTTCACACCACAGTGCTCCACTGCATTCTAAAGAAATGCCCTGACTTTACAGACACTATTGATCCTGGATAAAGTAGGATTAAGACAAATATGTTGCAGTTGATTTAATATCGCACTCCAGAACGTTCTGTGAACTTTTTGAGATGGCCACCTCTAAGGTTTCTTAAAGGGAAAGACTTGTTTGGCTTAATATAATGTAATGTTGTCTCTTACTAAAATACGTAGTAGAAAACCTATCATACATGTACATTCTTTAAAAAATCCACATCGTTTTATGTATATTTTGGACTATGGGGGGCACTATTATTTTGATTACGTAAAACAGTTGCACTCAGTGAGATGCTGGCACTATCTGTTGCTATTTTTACCGCAACACAACTCGGAATATGCAACTTGGAAATTAAAATACTGATACAATGCCACATTGTGCTGCTTTTGGTTGTAGTTTTCAGTCAAAGGGCAACAAGAGAAGTGATGTAAGTCTTCACTGTTTTCCTAGCAATAAGAAGAGTAGAAAAGAATGTGAAGATGCCTTTGGACAAATAAAACTTCCTAAAGACACCTGTGCTCTCTTCACTTTAGCCCCTGATGCCTTTGAGGCTTTTAGTTGACCACAGCTACTGGAAGAGTTTACAAATGATGTAAACATGCTGATGCTTGTCATGACGCCGCAACCACTGAAGGAGTTTCTCAGCGGGGATTTCATCAGAGGACTCTTGTGGGGAAAATCGATGGTACAGCATTTGGTTTAAGCCTACGCTTATATCCATTGCCACCTATAAGCTCTTTCAGTAGCTGTGGCATCGTATCAGTATTTTATTTTCCATGTTGTGTATTACCAGTTGTGTTGTGGTAAAAATAGCAACAGATGTGCCAGTATCTCACAGAGTGCAATCGTTTTACATAATCAAAATAATTATATTAATTATATTAGGCCATACAAGTCTTAAAAACTGTATCAGCGATTCTAAGCTGAAATATAAAGTGTCACATTCAGCTGACCTTTCTTCATGATCCACTCGCTGCCTGCCCCATAAATTGGCTGTAAAAAAAAAACGCGTCTCTGTGGTCAGCCTAGGCTCCGAGATATGCAAAAAACAAACAAACAAACAAAAAAAACAATCAGTGTTACCAACCATTCCACAGAAAAACAAACAGTGTTCCAACCAATCACCATCAGGGGGTTGGTGTTGTGGATTTTCGTGCTCGTGCACGAAATGTGAGGGAGGCAGAGTGAAAGGAGAGCAACCTAAAATATACTGTTGTGAGATTGACCCAATTAAGACAAACAGACCTGGCTGACTCTATGCCCAAGAAGAGGAAGAGGACCGGTTATCACCGTGTCTTCGCTAAAAGTAGAATAAGTATCGGGAAGGCTATCGAGCTCTGGAAAGAACTCCGTGAGCTGAAAGATTTCAAATCGGACGCCCAGGTCGCATTCTTTCTCCTGGACTGATAGTAGCTGCTAGTGCTAACTTGTTTGAATATGAGTTTCTCTGGAAGAAACATGACTAATCAACGTGAGTGAAGAGATGGATTGAATATGTTAGATATTTGCTGTGTGCCAAACTAAGTGTGCGTAGCTCTAGTCAACTTGAGTGAAGAGATGGATTGAATATGTTAGAGATTTGCTGTGTGCCAGGTGTTAGCCTCGCTGGTGCTAACTCACAGTTGGCAAGCAAGTGAGGTAGCTAGCTGATTCTAACCTGTTTGACTAAATCGTTGTTGTCTATGGTTAGTTCGGAATAGGATTTATAGCCTTATGACAAGTTGACGAATGTGGATATTTTGAAATTCTAGCTAGCTATGCGACCTGTGTCTGTAGCTTTAAGAAATGCGCGTTCGTGATTCAGGGGAGGGAGGGGCGAGCTGGCTCTGTTTGTTTGGGATCCGCTTCATCAGAAATCACTGACTCAACCTTTAATACCCAGGGTTCCCTTTAAAGGGGTCATCGGATGCCCATTTTCCACAAGTTCATATGATTCTTTAGGGTCTTAATAAAAATGCATAAAAAAAACCTCATAGCAATTTGCACGAAGATAGATGCATATGTAGATCGGGATTGGCACTTTCCATTAAAAAAAAACCAAAGTAACGTTAAACCTCTGCGTCTTCAGCGGCTCAGATGTCGTTAGTAAATGACTACTGCTATGTTCAATATTACATCCAACAACATAACACCTCAATCGCTCAATTAGAGTTTTCCTCTGCACCTGAGTCACACAATGGCAATTGTATTCGGACTATTTCAGGCTGGTGAGGGCGGGTCTAAGGTAAGATGCTAATGTCAATCAAATGTGCTTCGTCACACCGACAAGAAGGTGTGAATTAACTGATTTTAAAAAGGGGATATTACATTTAAAAAAAAAAAAAAAAAAAAAACACTGGGTGGATTTTTATCATTGTAGGGTGGTTGTGTAAACTATCAACACACATTAATGTTCAAACATGTAAAAGTTAGTTTTGCACCTGATGACCCCTTTAAGGTTTTAGGAGTTTACATGGCATATGAGTTTTCTAATCCTGGGAACCTGATTGCATAATATATGTTTCATGTGTCTGCTATGGCATTATTATAAAAATGTCAGTTTTGGCTGTACAAACACAATTAAAGGAATAGTTGATAATACAATTTCTCACCCTTTCTCAGCCTTCCAACATGGATTTATTTATTTATTTTTCCTCACCAGAATAGATTTGGAGAAATTTAGCATTGCATCACTTGCTCACAGTGGATCCTCTGTGTCAGAATGAGAGATCAAACAGCTGATAAAAACATCACGTCAAGTAATCCACACCACTCCAGTCCAGTCCATCAGTTACCATATTATGAAGCTAAAAGCTGTGTGTTTGTAAGAAACAAATCCATCATTATAATCAAAATATGGGTCCACAGTCATAACACTTCATCCAGTTTTTCGCATCCAGGGTTTTTGCTTGTAAACTGTGCATTGATTTGGATTATGGATAGAGGACTAACATTTTAGCTAGCCAGAATCAACGGTTTGAAGTTAAAGATGGCTTTTAATTGATTTGTTAATTACAAACATACAGCTTTTCAATTCGTAAGTGTTTAACTAATGAGGTACAGTTGTGTCGATTATTCATGGATTATTGTAATGGAAGAACCCATTCACTGCAGAGGATCCATTGGTGAGCAAATGACATAATGCTAAATTTCTTCAAATCTGCGCAACATCATGGATGGACTATGGGTGAGTACATTTTCAGGAAATTTATCTTTTTGGTTGAGCTAGTCCTTCAAAGTAAAAAATGATTCAATAGCAATCCTGCAGCAGAAGTGTTTTAGATGCGAAATGCTCATCACTCAAAGCACACTCATTATACCCAATGTATGTACAAATACATTTATACAGTATGATTACTGCAGACTTTGTAGTATCTTTTGAAATTGCTCACTTACCTTTTAAATGCTTTTGAGGAGTTGCTCAAAGCATTTTGAAATGATCCAGCTGAGAGTCAAGCACTAAAAAATGTAAGCAGAGAAATTGTTAAAACAGGCATGTTAAATAAATAACCATCACCTTCAAACATTACAAGTCTTTTTTTCTTTCTTTACATTCAATTATAATGAAATTTATGAATTTTTGTTTTTTAGACAATGGATTTTGGAAGATCATTTGATATAGGCAAAACTGTACACTGATGAAACAGTAATAAATGAAAATGTGATCAGTGGGCACACATGAGACTTCTTAGACAAAGCTCTTTCAAAGAGATTCAAATGGAATTTTTGTCACAGGAGTTCAGCCCTATTTAACCCTGTAAAGCAGGGCTCTTCACCTCCAGTTCTGGAGGGCTGGTGTCCCGCTGACTAGTTTCAACACTAACTTAAACAATAGGCTAATCACAGTGATCAGAATTACTTGCAAATTATAAACAGGTGTGTTTAATTATGGTGTAACTAAAGTCTGCAGGAGAGTGGCCCTTCAAGAGTGGAGCTAATGAGCCCTGTTGTAAAGCTTGACATAAGAAAAAGAATAGCCAGATTTCTATTTTATTTTATCTTTTTTATTTTACAAGCAGAGCAAATAATGTCTGGATAATCAAGTAAACTGAAATTGCATCTTTCCAGTAAGTAAGTTTTCATTCTCAAATAGACAAAAGATAACAGAAATTTGCCTAAAATATTAGGAATTTGCATATCAAACATTATATAGTAGGTTCTATAGGTTTAACAAAATAGGTAAGTGGGTTTTGAATGTGTTTCCAGAGTAAAATACATGAAAGACATAAAATATGAAGATTTTATTGACAATTCTTTTGCTTATACAAAGGCTTCATAATGGCAGCTTGTCATTAAATGCTGTCTGCATGTTATCTATCTATGAAGAATAATGTATTTCTGGTGATCCGCAGTGTGTGTAGTATCATAACTCTTAGCTGTGTGTTTTCTCTGCCACAGTTGTCAGTCTCCATTACTTGCGCTGTGACCTAACACTACGTTCTGTGATCCTAAAATTGATTTTAGCTCAGATCCCATTTTCTCACTTTATCTGTTCGGAATATTAAAATATGAGCAGTCCTTTGTGCTTCAGGGAAAAGGCTAAGTTTTCATTGTTGGGTTAAATGGCAGAGCGGTCCTGCGATATAAATGTTACCATATATCACACCTGATTTTTCAATTTCTGCAATTTTCAGTTTCTCTATTTTACTTGAATTCAAAAGTACATTTTTTTTTGTGTCCCAAGGCTTTATTTTATTAAAGGGACAGCATTAAAGGTTGTGAAATTATCTAATACAAAATTAACCTTGCATGAAAAGTAGGTTGTAAACACTTCAAACGTCTCGATTGTTTGATAATTCCAATTGTTAGTCTGAGAAATAAGTATGCATATGCATTTGTATATGTGTCCTGCATTTAAACAGCATTTAACAGGCAGTTGCTTTTTTGTCACATTGTTTTTGAGATTTGTCAAGGACTCAATGTGTAGGGAAAAAACAGCTGTTTTCTCTAAATAAGATTCAGTAATTCAACGTGCCTCCAAATAAGACAGACCTCAGTCACGAAGCTAAAGGATGCAGACAAGTGTCCTAGATAAATGTGAAAATCATGTTGCAGTGAGCATTTTAATGAGCCTTTTGTATTATTGAACATCTCAGAGTGATTTGACAAGGGCCTAATTGCTCACTGCACATGTTCATTAATTAGTTACACGACACTGAGCCCACATAGCACACATGCAGTCAACATGTCAATAAAAGCTTTGGATGCTTATTACATAAATCATGTTTGCTGGACAAACAGATAGTCCTGCTATATACGCCTTTAGCTCAAGTCATGTTATTTTGCCTGGATGCTCAAGCATGCAAATACGACAGTGTTAATTGAGCAACAAATTGCTTTCTTATAGTTATCTCTGCATATTCCGATAGGAGAAAGTGTTTTAACATTTAAAAAGGATATAATTTTAAAGCCTTCTCAAGTTGTTTGATATATGTCGAAGTATGTTCATTTTATAAGCAGGTTCCACAGAATACAGAATTTGCATCCTAATCCAGTTTCATATGAAAATTAGTTCTGTGAAGTTTCTTCATAATTGGCAGTAGACTTATTAAAAACTGTGAAAGACTAACAAAGGTGTCTCATTAAACGGAAACTGCTTGGTGAGGCTTTTCACTTTTTTTCTTCTTCTTTTTTTTGTGTGAGTATTTGTAAAAAATAATATTAATATAATATAATATAATGTAATAATATATCATTTATGAGTTTAGTTAATGCATTAGATATTAGTTTAGGACATTCATGCATTAACTTAATAACTATATAATTAACTATATAATCAACTTAGGTAAAATGCATTTGAGCAATATGTTTATAAATTAGAAAATAAATAGTTATTCATTTTTAGTGTATGACATTAGGGCATTAAATATTGCACTGAACCTCAACTAAATAAATAAATTATTATTATTATTTTTTATATTTTAATTATTTTTAACACTTTGAACAATGCAGTTAATGATCATTTGTAAATATACTAATGTAAAATAGTTGTTCACTGTTAATTCATGACATTAGTGTATTAACCATTTCATTTAATGTAATAAAATTATATATCTTTAAATGTGGATATAGAACACAGTTAATATTAACTGTAATAACAGTTCAATGTTATTGTTCTTTGTAATATAATAAATATAATATAATATAATATAATATAATATAATATAATATAAAATGTATAGTTCCAGTCCTTGATTCTGATTGGTTAAGCCCTTTATAACCCTTTAATAAAATGGTAATTGAAAACTCAGAAATGATTGTGGTTGCAACAAAGTGGTAAACAAAGGTGTATGTTTGTAGAGTAATTTACAACAGCTTTGAATCAGGTTGGAACTATCAGTTTAATATTTAATATAATATAATATAATATAATGATCTTTTCATTTTAATGCATTAGGGAGCATGACATAGCTTGAACAATTGTATATTTATAAATCATTAACTGTCATGTAAAAATAGTTCTTCATTGCTGGTTCATAACATTGGTTTATTAATAAAGCAATATAAGCGTATATTACATATACAATATAAGGTTTCACAAAAAAAAAAAAAAACGGGGCAAATAAAGCGGACTGATATTAATAAAATCATTATTCTTTCGCCAAACAATGTAGTTCCTCAGAAATGGTTGTGGTTGCAACAAAGATGTAAACAAAGGTGTATGTTTGTAGAGTAATTTACAACAGCTTCCAACACTGCTTAACCAATCAGAATCAAGGACCAGAACTATCTGTTTTATAACTATTGTTAAACTGAAACTGATTTTAATGTAATACAAATTAAATATAATATATATTATTGGTAGTTTAGTTAATGCATTAGATAGCATGAAATATCTTTGAACAGTATGTTTAAAAACAGTTCTTTGTTGTTGTTCTATAATATAATATATTGTTAGTTAATGACTGTCACGGGTTGTGCTGAAGGATGAAGGAGTCGAAGGTAAATCAAAAACAAAGTTCTTTAATGACTTGAATACCGATTACAGGGAAGCACACAATCCAAAATAAAGATAACATTAAGAAGACACAAAGAAACTCGGGAGCAAACGACTTATAAAGAGTGACTAATGACAAGGACAAGTGTAGACTATAATCAGGAGGAAACCAAATTCAACAGAACAACAGGGGGAGACAATGGGAGAAACCAAAGCAGAACAGTCCAATAAACAGAAACGCAAGGAGACATGTAACAGTACACCCCCCTCCCGGTAGGCGTGTCTCGCGCCGTAACAATACTACCGGGGAGGGAGGGAGGGAGGACGGGCGCCCTGGAGGCTGAAACGGGACTGGAACGTGGTGGTCAGGGAAAGCCTCCAGGGCGAATCAGAGAGCCATGGCGGATCGGGGAGTTCAGGCGGCCATGGCCAGGCAGACAGTTCGTGAGGACATGGCGGATCAGGGGGTTCAGGAGGGCATGGCCGGGTAGGCAGTTCATGAGGCCATGGTGGGTCAGGGGGTTCAGGAGGGCATGGCCGGGGAGACAGTTCTGGAGGCCATGGCAGGTCAGGAAGTTCAGGAAGCCATGGCCGGGGAGACAGTTCTGGAGGCCATGGCCGGGTAAACAGTCCAGGTAGCCATGGCAGATCTGGGGGCTCAGATCTGGATGAGGCGCTGGCTCTGGAGGGTGCGCTGGCTCTTGAGGAGAGGGCTCTGGTTGGCGCTCTAGAGGAGTGGGCTCTGGACAGCGCTCGGGGCGAGCGGGCCCTGGACGGCTGGACGACCCCAGCGGAGACTCTGGAGGGCTGGGCGTCTCCAGCGGAGACCTTGGGAGAGCAGGCTCTGGAGGGAGCTCTGGAGGAACCGGCTCTGGAGGGAGCTCTGGAGGAACCGGCTCTGGAGGAGCGGATGCTGGAGGGCGCTCTGGAGGAGCGGACGCTGGAGGGCGCTCTGGAGGAGCGGACACTGGAGGGCACTCTGGAGGCGCGGACATTGGAGGGCACTCTGGAGGCGCGGACACTGGAGGGCGCTCTGGAGGCGCGGATACTGGAAGGTTGGGCGGAACCAGCAGAAGTTCAGGAAGGCTGGGTGGAACCAGCAGGGTTTCAGGAAGGCTGGACGGGACCAGCGGAGGCTCTGGAAGGCTGGGCGGAACCAGCGGAGATCCAGGAGAGAGGATTGGGGCCGTAAACTCCATTGGGAGTGCCATGTCCATAATGTTAATAATATCCCTCTTGGCGGGAAACTCAGGCTTGGTGGCCATCTTGGCCGGGGATTCAGGAACGGCGGCCATCTTGGCCGGGAACTCAGGAACGGCGGCCATATTGGCCGGGAACTCAGGAACGGCGGCCATCTTGGCCGGGAACTCAGGAACGGCGGCCATCTTGGCCGGGAAATCAGGAACGGCGGCCACCTTGGCCGGGAAATCAGGAACAGCGTCCATCTTGGCTGGGAAATCAGGAACAGCGGCTAACTTGCATACAGTCTTGGCCGTTGCAGCCATCTTGCGTGCAGGATCTGGCATTGCAGCATTCTTGCGTGCTAAATGCTGGGCCGCGATCTGAGGTAAAGGGCTGAGGGAGACTATGGAGCTTTGGAGGTTGTTGGGGTGTTCAGGGCGTTGCAGGTGGTCTGAGCTGTTGGATCGATATGTGGAGGTTCTTGGCTTCGGGTGAGCTGGCGCGAAGTGGCGTGCTTCTGAGGGGGCTGGACGATGCATAGGACTCACATTCTCTATTTGTTCTATCTCGAAATTAGAGCCGTTTAAATAAAGAATGATATTGACCAATTCGACAAATGGGAAATCATGAACAGGGAGATCGCAACGAATAGTATCTTCGTCCAGCCCTAACACAAACACGATGCCTAAATAGGCGTCGGGCCAGCTCACCAGATGATACAGCTCAATGAAATCCGCCACATACCGTTCCAACTCTCGACCACCCTGCCGCAAACTCCATAGCCGTTCCTCAGCCATAATTGTTTGTGGTGTCTTCTTCTGTCACGGGTTGTGCTGAAGGATGAAGGAGCCCGAAGGTAAATCAAAAACAAAGTTCTTTATTGACTTGAATACCGTTTACAGGGAAGCACACAATCCAAAATAAAGACAACATTAAGAAGACACAAAGAAACTCAGGAGCAAACAACTTATAAAGAGTGACTAATGACAAGGACAGGTGTAGACAATAATCAGGAGGAAACCAAATTCAACAAAACAACAGGGGGAGACAATGGGAGAAACCAAAGCAGAACAGTCCAATAAACAGAAACACAAGGAAACATGTAACAATGACACTGGTGCAAACCGAACCTGAAAATGGATATGTATGTGTGTGATGTTCTAGCATGACTAAAAGCAGGTCTCTATAGAGATATTTTGTTAATTTCCATAACAGAATCTATCCCTATTATCACAGTCTCCTACCCTGGAAATCCAGAGGTCTCGCGAGAGCACAATTGGAAATTGTCTCTGCAAGACACTCTGGCATCGAGCAATGATGCACGTTACCACATTACGTAAGCAGTTCTGAGAACCAATCAAATTGGTGTATCTGATGTAGGCGGGCCAGAGGCGAGCTAAGCTGATGACGACAGCGCTGCGACGTCCGGAATCATTTAGTAAACATTGAAAGTTAGCTACAAATGAACACCAGTTGTTTGAAACGGCTTTGGCCGCTACAGTGAACGAGTTAGACTTGGCTTTTCATATAAAAGAGGAACAGATAACCGCGCTCGAATCGTTCATCTGCAAGAAGGATGTTTTTGCTGTTTTGCCAACTGGATACGGCAAGAGTTTAATCTATCAGTTAGCTCCGCTGGTAGCTAAGCGAATGGGGTGTATTGTTGTGGCGTTATCCAATTGCGTGCAGTGAGAATTTCAAATGCATGCTTGGTGCCACCCCTCGCGTTAGGCCCTTTTCATTGCTCGATGCCAGACCCTTAATCTTAATAGATTAGGGTCTGGATTTTTTCCAGGCTAACAGTCTCCATCTAAGTCATATATAAACGTGAATAGTTAATTTACATAGCCTAGAATGTAGACACGCCCCTAGTGGCAACAAATTACATTTGCTTCCAAGGGCAGTCTAGTTACTCCCAGCTCACTTGAGATTTCGAAAAATCCAAGATGGACCAGGCCAATCACGTGTCGTTGGGCGGGCTTAACATGATGACGACTGACCTGCGACCGTAAATTCCATCAGACAATAGGCTCGTTTGAGATGAGCAAAATCTGCGCAGAATCGATCACCGGTGATTAACGCAAGATGCATGCTGGTTAGAAAAGTGTCCAAGTTACGTCCGACTTGCTCTGACATCATGCTGACGTGTGCCAAAAAAACTCTCGCGATGGCGAGGCGGCTGTGTTGGATTGAGCAGACGGGCGCAGTAGCTCTCCATCGACTGCGCTGACCAAAAGCACATGGGAAACGACAGGCTGATGACACAGCTTAATGCTCATTTGTTCAAACAACTGTGATGTTGCGTTCTGTTCTAAAATGTGTTATTTTTAATCTAATATCATGTGGTTACGTGTTTAAATTATGCATGAATATTCCCAAACACTATGACAGTGTGATCCCTGTGTGAGATATGTGATTGCTATCATATTACTATAAAAATCTAAAATACATGTTTGTATTAAAGTAAAAAATGGATGATAAATACGCCTTTAATATGTAATTAAAAAGCAAGCATTTTGAGTGTCTTGTTCATCATATTTATTTTCATATAAAAGCAACAGAACTGAAATTATATCATGTTTATCAGCAGCACAGCACATGAGTGTGAATAACGCGATATCCGCCTTTGATCTTGTAGCTATCTGTTCCGCTTCCAGAGCTCAGAACTGTCCGTCTTGACTGCACTTATTTCACTCCTCCCCTCACTGCAGCCGCCTACTCTCGCCTTTATTTCAGGCGAGGCAAGGCGCATCTCAAACGAGCCTATTCTCTGGTTCCGTGAATTACGCGTGAGAGATAGATGGCTGCTGCTAGCGAACAACTTTCTTTCGAGTCGCTCTGACTACATCACCTTCTTCGTTGCTCTGATTGGTTGTAGCGCTATCCTATTGTGTGGAGAGGGAGTTTGAAAGACAACCATTTATCCCACCCCTCCGGTTGAGCCCTGTCTATGGAGAGTGCCCAGACCCTACATTTATGTGGGTCTGGCTTGTCAGGCTATAATTTACACTCTTTTTTACAAGCATCAACAGCTGAGAGAGACTCCTTGGTGTTTGGTTCATTTACACCTTTAAATTGAGAATCAACCTGAAAAATGTCTGAAATGGGTTGGAATGAACCGCAGAGAAAAAGGAGGGGTGGCACGAAGACGTCCTCTCTTGAACGCCAACAAATGAGTGTCCCGGGGCAGAGCTTTCTTAGAGACAATGCAATCGACTGCGGATTTAGCAAAGAAGAATGTGATTGCCCTGGGGACCTGTGCAGCTTTTTAAACCATAAAGCGGCAAGGTTGTTGAAGAGAAAGCTCAGTAGATCATCTTCTAAAGACTGGGAGAGGAAAGCGCTGGTGCAGAACCGTGCAGTGGATGGGGCGATGGAATAGACAGGCCGAATTACAGAGTGTTAAATGACCTCCACTTCTGAGCGGATGGGGAGAGCTGGATAAAAGGGAGATACAAACAATGAGATTCCAACACATGAATGCTAAAAAGGTCTCTGAGCTCAGACAGTGCACCTTAACATTTCGTGCTGACAGTCAGCAAATATGAAAACAAATATCAGGACTCTAAGTCAGCTTAAATGCGGCTCATAACTTCTTCGATTTAGTAGACAAAATTCTTTGACTTCACTTAATTTGCATATAAATGTCTCTGAAGAGATCTTTCTCACAATCCACAACGTTTGAATGAGGAGGCCAGATCTCTGAGCTTTTCATTTGCTTTTCAATCATTTCAATTCTTACCTCTTCTTATTTTCCATCTTCGTTTCACATGCCTATTAGGTATTTGCATTTGCGCTTTTTCAGGCATATTTCTATCTTCATGTCCTCCAACATATCTTAATATTTTGGATAAAATATTAAACTCATGAATCCAAAGTCAAACTCATTTGTTGTATTGCCCTGACTTCTAATATAAAAGGGCAATTGAAACGTTTTTCAACAGATTTTATGCATTTTGTAGTCTTTGTAGTAGTATTTGATTTGTCCCACTTTAAAATGTCATCCTGTTTTATGAAATGACAAAAATCAGTGTGAGAGTTTCAAAATTACAGAAGATGATTCATTTTTTCACTCCTATGTAATCTAACCTTCAATTTCATATTAAAGCAATGACTCATTGCACTTTATTTCCCTCATTTTAGACATGATGGAAACATTATCTTGCCATTCAGTCTTGAAAATAAAGGTTCTTTAAAAGTAGACAAAAATTCTTCAGATTATAAAAAAGTCTTCTTTTAAGAAACTTCTGGTAACACTTTATTTTAGGAACCAATTCTCACTATTAACTAGCTGCTCATTTTCATGTATATTGGCTGTTAATTACAACCTGGTCTCATGACTAAAACGTAGCTCTGGGAACTTTTGTTGTTTTGTTTGAACTTATGTGATGTCGGTTTTGTACGCATCACCACAGTTCTCAAATCATGTCAGGATGGTCTAGGGCCCATTCCAGGCGAAACCAGACACATTTCTGGTTTCTGTATCTGGTTGTTGAAACCACATGTGTAAATGTTCAATGAAATAAAGGTGTGAGAGCATGTTGTAGGCCAGTGTTTCTCAACTCCAGTCCTCGGGACCCACTGCTCTGCACATTTTGTATGTTTCTGAGTCTGACACACTCAGTTCAGTTCATGAATCTTTCTACTAATGAGCTGATGATCAAAATCAGGTGCCTTAAATGAGGAAGACATACAAAATGTGCAGAGCAGTGGGTCCCGAGGACTGGAGTTGAGAAACACTGTTGTAGGCTATATGACTTATGAAAGTGCTAATGCAACAATGCAATGAAAATGAAACAACAAGCATGTGTGTCAGATCCGCGTCACATTCAGCATCGGCAGCTCTTAAAGTAATAGCAGCCAAATAACCTAAAATCTAGCTGCTGTGATGTCTATTAATCAAAGAGCAAAAGGAAAACAAAGAAGAAATCAATAACTGTAGATTTAAGGATTAGTCTATATTTAATTTAGTATTTACAGTTGAGGTCAAAGTTTACATTCCCCTTTCAGAATCTGCTAAATGTTAATTACTTTACCAAAATAAGAGGAATCATACAAAATTCATGTTATTGTTAATTTAGTACTGACCTTTCACATAAAAAATTGTTTACATATAGTCCACAAGAGAAAATGTTAGTTGAATTTATTAAAATGACCCTGTTCAAAAGTTTATATCCCCTTGATTCTTAATATTGTGTTGTTACCTGAAATATCCACAGCTGTGTTTTTTTGTTTGTTTGTTTTGTTTAGTGATAGTTGTTCATGAGTTCCTTGTTTGTCCTGAACAGTTAAACTGCCTGCTGTTCTTCAGAAAAATCCTTCAGGTCCCACACATCTTTTTTGATTTCCCAGCATTTTTATGCATTTGAACCCTTTCCAACATTACAGAAGGTTCAAACGCTTAAATTCAACTATTAATTTCTCTTGTGGACTATATGTAAACATCTTTTTTTTTGATGTTTTGCTAGTGGTTAGCAAATGTGCAGTAGCATTGTGGTGATGCTGTAGATGCAGGATTGATTCTGCTTAAAAAAAAAAAGCTTAGAAAATAAAAATCAAACAAGATGCTGAGGGGATGTGAAACACCAGCTATGGCAGTCTATGTGTGCTTTCACATGGGGGGACAATTATGTTCATAGCAGAATGCTAATGTGTTTGCTAATTGTACTCGGGGGGCTACATGCAATGCACAGTTTAACTGACTTATTTTCGAGGTAATTGGTGAATCTTACCATACACTGGATTGGGTAATCAGTGGACAATAGAACACCTGAGCCTCGCTCTCTGCCATTAGCCACTGTTTTGCAAAGCAAAATGGTTTGTTAAAGTACTGTAGATTTGTACAGTTTCCCAATGCTACTGTGAATACAAACAAAGATTTTATATGGCTCATGGCACATATGCAAATCAATCAATTAGCAAGTTTCAACCAAACTTAAAGTAAATGCAAAGTGTCATTTGCAATGCATTTTATAATTTTGTGACATACTTCTCAGCGGAACAATGTAGAATGGAAATTCTGTTAAATGCAATTACTTTAGAGCGCTTTTATTTTCTTAAGTAGGACTTAAGTAGATCTTTTATATGTCATTTTAGAATTAGTTCCGAGGCACGTTTGTTTGAAGGACTACAGAGAACAGCCTTTAGATGCAAAATGTGCTTTCAAATGCAGAGATGAGGTCAACATAGACTAATCGGAAAT
This sequence comes from Garra rufa, assembly GCF_049309525.1. NCBI lineage: Eukaryota > Metazoa > Chordata > Actinopteri > Cypriniformes > Cyprinidae > Garra > Garra rufa. The sequence goes on along the minus strand of NC_133365.1, from coordinate 1,292,058 downwards.
GCCTCTATTCACACTTCTGCAAAACTGAAAAAAAAAAAAAAATGTATATGTACGAATCACTGCAGTTTTCAGTTGAAATTAACATTAGAGACCATAAAACTCCAACAACCTTTATTACTTTTTTTTACACAAAATATGATTTACATTTATAGAGTTTTGATTAATAAAACCTACATTTCAAACAATTACTTGTAGAATATTATGTTAAAACTGATACTTTTGAATTATGTTGTCACATATACAGCTTCAAATGCACAATTTTGTAAATCAGTCGGTTAGCTCATGCGATACGGTGTTGCACTTGAGTGAAGAAGAGCTCTGCTACAAACCCTGTGAAACTACGGTTCGACACACCAGCACAAATATGCATAAGGAAGTTAAAATAGTGCGGCTGCATCAACAAATGTATTTTTTATATCACTTTTGCGTTTGTTAAAACTATCGATTGGGTTTAGGGTTGGATTTGGTGTAGGGAATATTTCCAACACGATAAAGCATTAACCCTCAGCGACACTCCCCAGATATTTGAAGTCTGAACAGCCGCAATGCGTACCTAATGCGGTGTAAAAAAAAAAAAAAAAAAAAAAAAAAAACAATACCGTACGTGCCTGTACCAATGTAACGAAAGTGGGCCACAGTCATGTTTTAGCACCACTCTCTGGACATTTATCTTTGAAACTGCTGCAAAGTGTGCAGTAAATTATGTTATTACAGTGTTACAGAAGAGTATATAGCAGAAATGCCCAACCCTGTTCCTGGAGATCTACCTTCCTGAAGAGTTTAGTTCCAACTCTGATCAAACACACCTGTCTGTAATTATCAAGTGCTCCTTCAGATCCTAATTAGTTGGTTCAGTTGTATTTGATCAGGGTTGGAGCTGAACTCTGCAGGAAGGTAGATCTCCAGAAACAGAGTTGGGCACACCTGGTATATAGAGACATTTTCATCATTAATTTGAATCTATAAGCTACAGAATATGTGGAAGGCTGAATCAGTGCAGAACTTATAGGTCTAATGTTTTCATATAGCAGCAGTGAATGCATTCGTAATTATGATTTGAATCATAATTTAAGTGTATAACTGGATCTGAAGACATGCTGTACTACTGTAATATAGTGAAAGCATAAGGAAAGCCCTTACTGTGCTAATAACCTGTCATTATTGAATGATTACATCTGCCAAACCAGTTTTGACCCGCTGATCAAATTTAAAATCCACCAAATTTGGCACCAATGGATAAAAAGGTGAAACTGTTCTCATGCTAATAATGGTGGAATATCACATGGCAGGAAAGACCTCTCAACCAATCAGGTTAAGGACCAGACGTAACAGTTGTTTTTAATACTTATAATATTTAAAGTACACTACAAGTGCACATTCAATACAAATGGTAATTTACTCACCCCCATGTCATCCAAGATGTTTGAAATTTAGGTTTTTGAGGAAAACGTACCAGGATTTTTCTCCATATAGTGGACTTCAATGGGGATCAACGGGTTGAAGGTCCAAACTGCAGTTTCAATGCACCTTCAAAGGGCTCTACATGATCCCAGCCAAGGAATAAGGGTCTTATCTAGTGAAACGATTGGTCATTTTCGAGGAAAAAAATATATATGTACAGTATATACTTTTTAACCACAAACATTCATCTTGCACAAGTACACAGTACACAGACAAAGTACAAACTGCATATGACTTTTCCAATGTGATTATGCAATGTCTGAAGTCGCGGGTGCGCATTGCAGAGCTAGTGCATGAAGAGCATTTGAGGATTAATAGTATATCCTTTTTTTTTTTTTTTTTGAAGAAGAAGAAGAAGAAGAAGAAGAAGAAGAAGAAGAAGAAGAAGAAAATTACCAATTGTTTCGCTAGTTAAGTCCTGCAAATTGGACCTTCAACCCACTGGCCACCATTGAGGTCCACTATATGGAGAAAAATTCTGAAATGTTTTCCTCAAAAACCTTAATTTCATTTCAACTGAAGAAAGAAACACATCATCTTGGATGACATGGGGGTGAGTAAGTTATCAGGAAATCTTTATTCTGAAAGTGAACTTCTTCTTTAAGAAGGGCTAGAAAAGTATAATGGTCTGTATTGATTTCATGCTGAGCATCTTTTTTTCTTCTTATGCATCCCTCTGTGCTCAATGGTAGTGATCAGAGATGGGCATAAATACATAGAAATGTATTTAAAATAAAAATACAAAATACTGAGTGGAAAAATGTATTTAAATACAAATACAAAATACTGTGTAAAAATGTATTAAAATACAAATACAGTATTTTGTATTTTTAAAATACACAAAATACATGTGAAATTGGCCATCAAGTGCAGGCATCCATATTAGGCTGAAATATATCTGGACATATTCTGAATGCAAAACAAAAACATTTAGATGTGTACTACTGATTAGACATGATCTTTCCTTCCCCTCCCCTGTAGGAAAAACAAAACAACCCCCCCCCCCCCATCTTTTTTTTCACAGGATTATTTGATTCTTTTGGTGTGGAGAACAATTACCGAGTTGCCCTGCTGATTTACAGAGTTATATAACAAGGCACATTGTCGGCATTCCACTCTGTCATAGAGTGTGCGCACAAAAAAAAAAAAAGCTCCTTTCGCGCTTTAAACCGCAAAGTACAACTGAACCAAGTGCATCACACTATATTATTCATTCATTCATTCATGCTTCTTCATCCACTCCAACGTTCCAATAATTCCTGCTGCCCCACTAAACACTGCAAGAATTCATTTACTCAATCTAAATGACCTAGGCCTATGTGAACGATTTTGAAAAGTTTAATCGATTCATACTTTATATCATCACTGCCTAAGATAATTTAAAGTTCTGTCATATCACCAAGCCCTAACATGCAGTAATGTTTTAAACACATTCGACTAGCAAGTTGATAGATAAAAATAAAAAAAAACTATCAAAACTGATTGGCTAACAGGCAGCTAACACTATTTTTCTCCTATACGTGTCGGTGCTTTTTTATTCTTTCATGTTTACTGAAGGCAAATCTGAATTATGCACCATTTTAACTTTAATCAACAAGGAATTGATCATGATGACACCCTTCCCTTAATGCAGAAAACTGAGAAAAGTGGCTGATCCAATGCTGAGTCTGCTGCAGGCAGCTCAAATGCATGAGTGTTAAGGTTGGGGGAGGGGTGTGTCTGAACTAAATCAGCACCCTGATAAAGAGGTTGATTGGCACAAAGTATTTTATGTATTTTGAAAATACAAAATACTCATCTTAAATGTATTTAAATACAAATTACATTAGATTTTTCCCAAAGGCTTTAAAATACAAAATACAAAATAGTTGTCACGGATTAGCCAGGTTCAGCCAACAATCAACACAGCAATCACCGTCACCTGCACTCTATCAGCCACGCACCTGCACGCAATCACCCAAGCACTACAAGAACACCTCACACACAGTCATCAGTGTCCGGGCTCGTTTGCACGAAGCGGACTCATTGAGCTTCACTCTTGTGGTCTCAAGTCTCTAGCGAACTTACCTGAATGCTTACCTTCTGATTACTTACCTGTCTTCTCGTCTGTTCCAGTTTAAGTCAAGTCTCTGTCTCCAGTCAGCGGTGTGTCAGCCATAAGTCTGTCTACTGAACTCCAGCAGTGTGTGTGTGAGTGTGTCAACCTTCACCGGTCCTCCTCCCGTCGTTCCTGGAAAGGAAAAGTATCAAATTCATCCCCGACCTGTCTGCATCTCAAGAATCACATCCTGGACTGTTATACTTACCCGGTTTTGCACGCTGTCATCATCATCTTGCTCTGCTGAAAATAAACCTGTTAATATTTCCACTTACCTCTCTCGTTTGGTCTGCTTCCGTAACAGAAGCCCGGACCATTACAGCGTCAGCAGAGCAATATGTGCAACCCCGATCCAGAGCCCAGCCAGCTGTTTTCACCCTGCAGCACGGAGCACCAGCCAGAGCCTGCCGCAGCCCAGGCGCCAAGATCTGCCGCATTTAAAGCGACAGAGGACATCGCGACTGACCAGGTGTGTGAGCCGGCTACGATGTGCGTCACCGTGGGAGTCCTTGTGGAGATCGAGGGCTTAGAGGGAAGCCCCGCCCACACTCCTAATCCTGAGGGTGAGTTGCAACTGAGCTGTGGTGGTTATTATGAGGAGTTATTGGAAATTTTTGAAGTGGATTTAATTGACTGGTTTGGCGAGATTATTCCCAGTCCTCCTGAGTCCCCGCTGGTTCCGCCCAGCCGTCCTGAGTCCCCGCTGGTTCCGCCCAGCCGTCCAGAATCCCCGCTGGTTCCGCCCAGCCGTCCTGAATCTCCGCCAGTCTCAACCAGTCTTCCAGAGTCTCCGATAGCTCCATCCAGCCGTCCAGAATCTCCGCCAGTCTCATCCTGTCTTCCAGAATCTCCGCTGGTTCCGCCCAGCTTGTCTATGTCTCCAAAGTTCCCACCCAGCCTCCCGCTCCCGCCTCCACGCAAGCCAGCCAGTCCTTCAGCCCTCTCTCTGCCACAGCCTGTCTGTCCCACAGCTCACCCTCAGGCAGCACCACCTAGGAGTGTGGTTTCATCGTGGGACATCCAGGCTCCAGCTCTGCCAAGGCGTGTCGTTCCCCAGTCCCGGCCTACATCCTCCGAGTCCTGGACTCCACCTCGGTCCTCCGACCCTTCGGCCCCGCCTTGGCTCCTGGATCCCTCATCTCCACCGTGGCCCGTCATCCCACCAGCTCCACCGGGCTCCCTCGTCTCTCCAGCTCCGCCTTGGTCAGTCGTTGACCATCCGTCGCCTCGGGACTCCATTCCTCCGGCTCCGCCTCGTCACTCCGTCCCTCCGGCTCTGTCAGGCTCCTCCTTCCCTCCGGCTCCGCCTATGTCCTCTGTCGCTCCGGTGTCACTGCGGTCTTCCGGAGCCCCAGCTCTGCCTCGGTCCCCTGAGCCATCGGCGTTACCTCGGCCCTCCAGACCTGCAGTGTCACCCTGGCTCTCCATCTGCTCGGCCGCACCTGGCTCACTGCTACCAGAGGCTTCATCTCCGTCGCTCGGCCCCAGGGTGTCGTTGGTTAGCTCTCCACCATGGCTCCTCCCTCCCTCGACTCCGCCCTGGGGCGTCATCCTGGCTGGGCTCTGGACCACCATCTGGCTCCTCCTGCTTCTGGCTCCTCCCTGGCTCCTCCCGTCTACTCCACCCTGGCTATATGGTCCTGACCCTTGTTCAATCGGCTGTTCTTCACCTGCCTTATGCCCGCCTCCTGAACCCCCACCCGCCCTCCTCTGTTGTATCCTTTTAGGCGCGAGGACGCGCCTTTCCGAGAGGGGGGCGATATGTCACGGATTAGCCAGGTTCAGCCAGCAATCAACACAGCAATCACCGTCACCTGCACTCTATCAGCCACGCACCTGCACGCAATCACCCAAGCACTACAAGAACACCTCACACACAGTCATCAGTGTCCGGGCTCGTTTGCACGAAGCGGACTCATTGAGCTTCACTCTTGTGGTCTCAAGTCTCTATCGAACTTACCTGAATGCTTACCTTCTGATTACTTACCTGTCTTCTCGTCTGTTCCAGTTTAAGTCAAGTCTCTGTCTCCAGTCAGCGGTGTGTCAGCCATAAGTCTGTCTACTGAACTCCAGCAGTGTGTGTGTGAGTGTGTCAACCTTCACCGGTCCTCCTCCTGTCGTTCCTGGAAAGGAAAAGTATCAAATTCATCCCCGACCTGTCTGCATCTCAAGAATCACATCCTGGACTGTTATACTTACCCGGTTTTGCACGCTGTCATCATCATCTTGCTCTGCTGAAAATAAACCTGTTAATATTTCCACTTATCTCTCTCGTTTGGTCTGCTTCCGTAACAATAGTATTTCAAATACGTATTTTAAATACATTTATCTAAAATACTGCCCATCCCTGGTAGTGATTAACTCAATACTAAAAACGTAGTTAACGGCAGTCAAGTCATCTAAAACAGCACAATCTGGTTGTTGTGCAGACACTGAGTACGTTTACATGGACAACAATATTCAGATTTTAATGCAATTAAGACAATACTCTGATTAAGAAGCAACCATGTAAACTGGTATTTTTGATTAATTTAATCCGACTAAAGTCATAATCGGAGTAAACACAAATCGAATTAAGACAGGTGGAGTATTCCTATTTTAGTCGCATTATGGAAGACATGTACACACCTTAATCACACTATTCCCCTTGTGTAGGACTTTTCACCACATTTTGCGACAGGATACACACTAATGCTGCGTTCCAGGCAGGTTTTTGAGCTCGTAAATCACAACTTCAAACCACAACTCAGGGCTTTGTAGCGTTCCAGGCAAGTCACGCCAAGCATTTATTATTTTTATATTATTAATAATTTGATTGCAACGTTATATTGTCCTAAACTCTATTTTTCCACCGTGTGCCACTTGCATAAACACCGCACCCATAGAGGCTTTATTGTTTCGTGGGCTATGTCAAGTCAGAACTCGGAACTGGGAATACGTCAATCTAGTACGAGTTCACGGGTGGGAATTCACGGGTTTGAGTGCCTTTCCAGTGCACTTTCACGGGTAGAAGTTTGGAAAAACACGGGTAACAGGTTGCCTGGAACGCGGCATAACGCTCTCAGTTGGTCGCACGTGCATGCTTTGGTTTCATTTTTTTTTTTTTTTTGCTACAACATGGGATTAATGCTCATTGCTGATAAATAGTTTGTCTGTTATCATAATTTATAGTTTTATGGAAACATAGTTAACATTCAACCCGTTCTTTTTCATTAGTATTATTTGTGATTTTAATTTTGTGAACGGGATTTCCGCTATTGGAATGTCTTAGGATGCTTTTCACTTTTACTTTAGAATTCATGATCTTGGTTTTGCTTACATATATAGGCTACACCTATAAAACTAGCTTACATGGCATCTATTAACAAAAACTAATAAGACGAGGTATGGACTCCAACACATGCTGTGTTATATGCCGACTAAACAATTTATTACAGGGCACGCAAACACTGAGCAATCAAATTAATTAATAAAAAATAAATAAAAGAAAGCCTCCAAAGCGTAATGTGAGGTAAACGGCAAAGATAACAGGGTTTTCAAAATGAAAACAAACAAAAAAAGTAAAACTAAACTGGCTTTCGGTGACTGTGCTTGCGTGTGTTTTTTCTAAAAACTGATTGGCTCTGAAATGCTCGCTCTATGGAACAGCTTAATCATATTATTGTCTTATTCAGAATAAGGTCATTAATTAGATTACTGGTGTCCATGTAAATGTAGTCACTGTTTGATTAAGGTGTCTTATTGGTGAAATTACTTTAAAAAGCCTATAAGGGCTCTTTGCTGGGCTCCAGCATATGAAACACAACATATTTTGGTTGCAACAGGGTAAGACCATAATTTTTCCATGGATAGTATAGTAATCCCCAGTGTATTTATTTACAATATAAGCTAATTTGTTCAACTGCGACTAGCAAATTCTCCTTTTGCTCAGATTCCTCTTTGACCCAGGGCCAATTACTTGAGTAATGAACCTATAGAAGCTCTAATGTATTAAGCAAGATTGTGATTCATATGCAGAAAGAGAGGGTATATTTTAAGTAAGTCTTTTCCCTGGTGACGCACAAGCAAATTTCAGTCAATGACATAAAATATAAATCACATGGGTGGAGAAAGGAGGGGGAAAATGACAGTTTCATTACACAAACATCTCATCAGAACGTATCAAACCAATCCCTGTCTAAAGACCTGTCAGGTCTATGATTACATGCTTTTACCATTTTATATTGTCTTCTTAATCAAAACCACTAGATTTATTTTTTATGAAATACAATTATGCTGCAGCTTCATGATGACTGTGCTTTGAAAACTATTTTAACATTATACTCAAGCAATATTTGATGTAGAGTTGCATTATAAACAAAAAGCTAGAAATAGCCTGGGTGGAAGAAAATAAAATGATTTACTTTGAAACACTGTTGTTTATTGAACCATTGATGAAATATAATAATATCACACTATGAGATTTAATCTCATATGGCAAATATTTTTCAAAGCTCATATAGCTTAATAACCTGTTTTCCATCAAATGATGCATGTGAAGATTGGTAATTCACAGAAATTTGCTATTTATTATTTTGCCAAGGCACTTGCAGACTCAAATGCATTTTGCTAATTATATATTGTAATATATTGAGCACAGTTAGCACAACTTATTATCATTTTATTTACTTGTAAGTTCATTCTGTTTTTAATGTCATCTATTTTATATTTATTTACCAATTAATGTTTTTTCTTTCTTTCTTTATGATTGTATATTTGTATGCAGCAATGCGGCAAATGCATTGGTTGTATTCGATATCTGGTCAATGGATATATTTTGTTTAAAAAACATGAATTAATAAATATTGTGTCAAAATGTGGTGACTGTAAATCAATCATTTTAAATTAAACATTAGATTATACCATTATCAAAAGCAGTATTGCTAGATGCTTCCAGCACCTGAATCCTCTGCTTTTTGCCTCTGGTTATTGTCTGCAGAGATGTGCTCATCTTGATCTTCGTTCTGTGTTCCCTGACAAAAACAGGTATAATGTAACAGTGGATCCAGGGTCGTAGGTCACTCAACAATACCTGCTTTACTCCCTCATAGGTCTTGTAGAAGGTGGGTGGCTTGGGATACAGACAGGATGGAAATGTCTGTGTAATTGTAGTGCTCTGTGAATGTGTGTGTGCAAGGTTCTGCAAAAATTTCTTTGTTTCCATGGTATCGATAGCATTTTTTTCTTCAGTTATTACATTATAAGGTCAGTCACTCAGTGCTACTGTATCACAGGGTTTTAGATCTATTAAGGCCTTTTATATTGTATGTAAATAACTAGTTGTGGCATTTATAACTTTTTTTTTAACCCTAAACCTTTATACCAATGAAATCTAAACTCTATATTCATTGTCATTTCTTTGTTTTAGGTGAATCTCACATTGAGGTAAAAATGCAATTGCAAGCATGCTGTTTTAGCTTGTTTTTCGATCTCTCATCTTTCAGCTCATTTATCGTGAGTCATGTTTTTGACGGGATTTGTACCCAAGGATTCCACATCCTAAGTCTAATTCTGTGCCAGGTTGGTTTCCTTGCGCAAATTCCGAATTCGCGAATCCGACTGATTGAACAATATATAATGGTGTTATAATAGAATAGAAAGACTAATTTAAAAAAGTAAGTAAACAACTCACAACTCACTTATATATTACCACTTTGTTACATAAATTTAAGACTCAAAATGGCATGAAAACATGATCTGTAAGAGATTTTAGTGAGTAATCAGCTTTGTGAAATTTAAAATAAATCTCTGTGTCTGTGACCAATATTTACCAAGCTCTCATGATTGATGATCCGAAAAAATTAAAATTACTTTATTCTAGCTATTCTTTTTTCTAGCTAACAGTTAACTTTAGAGTATATTGTTTGTTACTGCTTTGAGTTATTATTTTTGAATAAATGTAAAATGTTTGAAAACACTAACTTGGTGAGATTCAACTTGGCTTTAATGAACAGAATATTGATTGCATTGTTAATGTAATAATAATAATAATAAAAAATAATAATAATATATATATATATATATATTCCAAGAATGTGTTAAATTAATATAAAGTGATAGCATAGATTTACAGTGTTAGAAAAGATTTAAATTTTGAATAAATGTTATTTATCAAAAAATCCAGAAAAAAAGTATCACAGGTTCCAAAAAAAAATATTCCCAAACCTTTGACCGGTAGTGTGTATGTATATATATACTGGTCCTTCTCAAAAAAGTAGCATATTGTGATAAAGTTCATTATTTTCTGTAATGTACTGATAAACATTAGACTTTCATATATTTTAGATTCATTACAACACAACTGAAGTAGTTCAAGCCTTTTATTGTTTTAATATTGATGATTTTGGCATACAGCTCATGAAAATCCAAAATTCCTATCTCAAAAAATTTGCATATTTCATCCGACCAATAAAAGAAAAGTGTTTTTTAAAACAAAAAAAGTCAACCTTCAAATAATTATGTTCAGTTATGCACTCAATACTTGGTCGGGAATCCTTTTGCAGAAATGTCTGCTTCAATGCGGCGTGGCATGGAGGCAATCAGCCTGTGGCACTGCTGAGGTGTTTTGGAGGCCCAGGATGCTTCGATAGCGGCCTTAAGCTCATCCAGAGTGTTGGGTCTTGCGTCTCTCAACTTTCTCTTCACAATATCCCACAGATTCTCTATGGGGTTCAGGTCAGGAGAGTTGGCAGGCCAATTGAGCACAGTAATACCATGGTCAGTAAACCATTTACCAGTGGTTTTGGCACTGTGAGCAGGTGCCAGGTCGTGCTGAAAAATGAAATCTTCATCTCCATAAAGCTTTTCAGCAGATGGAAGCATGAAGTGCTCCAAAATCTCCTGATAGCTAGCTGCATTGACCCTGCCCTTGATAAAACACAGTGGACCAACACCAGCAGCTGACATGGCACCCCAGACCATCACTGACTGTGGGTACTTGACACTGGACTTCAGGCATTTTGGCATTTCCCTCTCCCCAGTCTTCCTCCAGACTCTGGCACCTTGATTTCCGAATGACATGCAAAATTTGCTTTCATCTGAAAAAAGTACTTTGGACCACTGAGCAACAGTCCAGTGCTGCTTCTCTGTAGCCCAGGTCAGGCGCTTCTGCCGCTGTTTCTGGTTCAAAAGTGGCTTGACCTGGGGATGTTTCTACTCCAGACTCAGTTCACTGCTTCCGCAGGTCCCCCAAGGTCTGGAATCGGTCCTTCTCCACAATCTTCCTCAGGGTCCGGTCACCTCTTCTCGTTGTGCAGTGTTTTCTGCCACACTTTTTCCTTCCCACAGACTTCCCACTGAGGTGCCTTGATACAGCACTCTGGGAACAGCCTATTCGTTCAGAAATATCTTTCTGTGTCTTACCCTCTTGCTTGAGGGTGTCAATGATGGCCTTCTGGTCGGCAGTCTTACCCATGATCGCGGTTTTGAGTAATGAACCAGGCTGGGAGTTTTCAAAAGCCTCAGGAATCTTTTGCAGGTGTTTAGAGTTAATTAGTTGATTCAGATGATTAGGTTAATGGCTCGTTTAGAGAACCTTTTCATGATATGCTAAGTTTTTGAGATAGGAATTTTGGGTTTTCATGAGCTATATGCCAAAATCATCAATATTAAAACAATAAAAGGCTTGAACTACTTCAGTTATGTTGTAATGAATCTAAAATATATGAAAGTCTAATGTTTATCAGTACATTACAGAAAATAATGAACTTTATCACAATATGCTATTTTTTTGAGAAAGACCAGTATATATATATATATATATATATGTATGTATGTATGTGTGTGTGTGTGTGTGTGTGTGTGTGTGTGTAAGTATTGTTTATTTAACCAGGAAAATATGACTGGGACATGAATTTACATTTGATTTAAAAAAAAAAAAAAAAAAAAAAAAAAAATCCAGGCCAATTTAAGTAAGAGTCCTGGTCGTTTCAAACTTCTTCCATTAAGGGTAACAGAGACTACATGCTTCTGTGAACATTCAAGAAGCAGGTTTTTTTTCCTGAACTCTTCCTCAGATGTGTGACTTAATGCAGTTCTGTTTCTGAGCTCTACAGGCAGTTTTTTTAACCTCAGGGCTTGGTTTTTGCTCTTATATGCATTTTCAGCTGTTAGACCTTTTATTAAGACGTGTGTGCCTTTCCAAATCACACCCATTCAATTGAATTTGCCACAGGTTAACTTCACTCAAAGTGTGTAGTAAAATCCACAAACAATATGAATTTCTAAGCTAAATTTTAACTGTCCCAGATAAGGGTATGAATACTTATGCAATGGAATTATTTATTCCTTATTTTTTAGTAAATTTGCAAATATATTAAAAAACAGCTTTTTGCTTTGTCATTATGGTGTATGAAGTGTAGATTGATGTGGGGAACAAGGTAATTTAAAGCTGTATATCTTAAGTATTCATACGCCTTCATTCTCAAAGAAATGAAGGGGTGTGAATACTTTCGCAAGGCACTGTATATGAATGAAATGTTGAACATGAAATGTTGGGTATGGAGTAAACTGAAAATATCTGACATGTTGGCATGAATAGGAGTCAGTCTTAATTGTAGTAAACTGTTGTAGGCTCATTATCTGCACTGTAAGCAAGCATATCAGGTTTTTTATTCGTTGTCAATATTTAGTCTATCTATTGAACACAAAATACAGTACTAACATAATTAGGTTCTGTGTTAATATGCTAAAATAAATTAGTTTGAGAACAACTTAAATCTCTATTAAGGTTATGAGGCAGATGAGTCGTGTGAAAGTGATTAGAGAGGGAAAAGGTCAGCTGTGTGCTGTTAAACACTAATTAATGAATTATTGTTTTAAATTTATGGGCAATTATGATGGCGAGGTATCAGCGTCATTACATTTGGCTGTTTACATAAGAAGAGTCCTCTGTAAGGAAGACAGAATGTGCACTGAACCATGAGCTCTAAACAAACTTCCTACAAACTGTCTTGTCCTTATTATGGTTCCTGTCAAATGCAAGTGTTTGTGTTGCCATATTAAGCAGCATGTATAATTAGACATGTTCAGAGCTATGTGTGCGGAAATATTTTCCAGAATGGATGACAGTGTAATCAAAGTCTTGGCAAGCTTCAGTGACCAAGCTTCACTCGATGTATGTCAAAATCATGTAACACGCCATTGAAACATTATTGACACTAAAGACACAATCATAAAATACTATACATTTTAAACTTAAATATTATTTATTTCAAAATATCACTGCTTTTTGTTTGCGTAAATGCAGCCTTTGTAAGCTTGAGGTAGGTCACATGTTTGTAGTGAAATCTCAATTCAAATATGAATAGCATAATAGTATAATTTATACTATTATATGCATGCACATGTTTTTGAAATGCAGTATAATTGGTCTCTGTTTTCCTCTTTGTCATTTGCAGTTGAAAACTAGCAGTCTGTGGACATAATTACATTTGCTTATTTCTCCGTTCCAGCTGCCACATCGGTGACTATATTTATGCCATCATTATCATTCTTTTTTTTTTTTCAAATTTGGGTAGTGATTGTGCTGTTTCCTACAATGAAAAGCCAAAATGTCATTTGATATATCATCTGTTGTCCCTGATGCAGTGAGCTGTGAGTCCAGACGATACAATTGGGTACTCAGTACTGTACCACTGCTTGCCAAGCACTGCATGCATTGTTAATTACAGAAAGAGAGTTTTGTCATAGACGTTGCAACAAATCAGTATTGGCTTGTTTTCATTTTTTTCTGTAATTGATTGTGTTAGAGAATGTGTTAAATCCTGATGCGTAATTCACCCGTTATTAAGGTGTCTTTTGAAATTTCATAATCCTTTGCTCGGAGCGGAGTGTCATGAGGGAAAAAAATCAAAGAAGAAATAAAATCATCAAACACGCCTTCACAGTATGTATGTGCACACAGCGTGATAAGTGCTTTGATGTTTTCACCTGAGGTGTATTCACTGCCTCCATATTGTTGTTCTGAAGCATACTTCTTGTTCTGGCCAACATCAATATCAACAGACATCAGTTTTTAGCAAATGAGACCTTATTGCAAGTTTATTCAGGTTTTCCTTAACAAAATATAAAAAAAAAAAAAAAACATGCTATCATTTTCCCTTATGTGTTTCCAATCCTCTGTAGTGAATGGGTGCCATCAGAATAAGAGACCAAACAGCTGATCAAATCATCACAATAATCCACAAGTAATGACTCCAGTACGTCAATTAAAGGAGTGGTTCACTTCCAGAACAAAAATTTACAGATCATTTACTCACCCCTTTTCATCCAAGATGTTCATGTCTTTCTTTCTTCAGTCGTAAAGAAATTATGTTTTTTGAGGAAAACATTTCAGGATTTCTCTCCATATAGTGGGCTTCTGTGGTGCCCCACAATTGATATACTTTTTTAACCTCAAACACTTGTCTTGTCTAGCTCTGCCTGAACTCTGTGTATTCCAGTTCATGATAAATCTCATTTTATCCTCTAACTTTAAAATTGCCCTACATTACTGTTTTACCTTTTATTGTGCAGGGCGTTTGACCTTCTTTGCATGTTGAGTTTATAAACACTGGGTCGGAACTTCTGCAGCGATGTTGGGCTATCTGGCAGTTGAAGGAGAAAATGAAATGGGAGGTTTTCAACATATCCTAACTGTCTCCGGAATACACAGAGTTCACGCAGAGCTAGACAAGACGAGCATTTGAGGCTAAAAAGTATATAAATTGTAATTTTCTTTTAGAAAATAACTAATTGTTTCTCTAAAGAAGACCCTTCTTCCTCGGCTGGGATTGTTTAGAGCAGTGATTCTCAACTCCAGTCCTCGAGGCCCACTGCTCTGAACATTTTGTATGTCTCCTTCATTAAGCACACCTGATTGAGATAATCAGCTCGTTAGGAGAAAGATCCATGAACTGAACTGAGTGTGTCAGATTCAGAAACATACAAAATGTGCAGAGCAGTGGGCCCCGAGGACTGGAGTTGAGAATCACTGGTTTAGAGTCCTTTGAAGCTGCATTTGAACTGCATTTTGGAAGTTCAAGCTCAGGGGCACCATAGAAGTCCATTATATGGAGAGAAATCCACAAAAAGCATCATTTCTTTACGACTGAAGAAAGAAAGACATGAACATCTTGGATGACAAGGGGGAGAGTACATTATCTGTAAAATCTTTGTTCTGGAAGTGAACTACTACTCTAACATCTTGTGAAGCAGCCTGGTCCCATTGTTTATCCATATAACATTTACAAGCACAAAACGTACATTTTTGTCTGTTTTTATTGATGATGAAATGTACAATTTAGACATACTTTAAAAATTTAAGTTGATAATCGCTTATAATATTATCTAGATTAATATCCACTCCATTGAAGGTGTGCATTTCTCATTCAAATAGACCTCAAACAGAACATTCAAACAGAAACACGGCATGATAGCCAATGAGCGTTTGATTATCCTGTCGTAAAACCTGACGTAAAGTTTCTTGAAGTGGCAACTTTTGAATTTGCAACAAGTGCGTCAGTATGGGTTTTGATGCTTACAGTCACTGCTCAGAATGGAGATAAAGATTGCTGAATAAAGGCTTGGGATTGTTCCTCACAGTCATATGGATTCTGAAGATCTGGAAAAATCTTAAGTAAATGCACGTTCTGTTGAACCACATTTTATGTAAAATACATACAAATTATCATGAACTCACATTGCGTGAAGGGAAAAGCTGCATGATTGTAAGATACAAATCAATCATTATGACGTTTTTACTTCAACTCATTGTTTCTGGCTAAAATATGAATCCTCTAATATTGCTTTCTCCAGTAAAACAAAAGATGTCTTCAAGCAAAAACAAGTACAAAACAGTTCTATATAAATATGTTGGTGGATTTTGATGTGAGAGGACAACAGGGAATGGAATTTATGAATTATGAACTCTTTTTACAAATACACACACTTTTTGTTGATTATGGTGATGTTTTGATCAGCTGTTTGGACTCTTACTGGTGAGCAAGTGATATAATGCTAGATTTTTCCAAATCAGTTCCAAATAAATCAAACAAACTCATTTACATCTTGGATGGCCTGAGGGTAAATTTGCTAATTTTAATTTTTTGGAAAACAGTTCCTGTTAATATTTTGTAACAAACAATACACTGAAAAAAGGTTACCTAAAATCTAAATCAACTGAATTTATTCAGGTCAAAAATATATGTAATATATGTATTTAAAATCACTTAATTGAATCAAAGTACATTTATTTATACTACCAAAACATCTTCATATTGTTTAAATCAGCAGTAATATACACAAATATATATATTCAATGTAATAATTTTGCACTGTACTACTCTTAAGAGGTAACCACTTTTAACGGAGCACTTTGTGTATTTGTGTTTCATTGGCTCTTTATCCTACTTGTGAAAGTGCTGTTTATTTAGTGTATATTTTAAATACACTCTCAGAAAACCCCAAAGAGTGCATATTAGTTTCTAAAGTGTACATATTAATAAAGTGTACATATTAACTAAACCTTTTGAAGAGGTACTGTCACAGAGACAACTTTGGTCACACTTTATTTTAAGGTTCAATTCTTGCTATTACTAAACCATTAACTATGACTTTTGCCTCCTAATTTGCTGCTTATTAATAGTTAGTAAGGTAGTTAGTAAGTTTAGGTGTTGGGTAAGATTAGGGATGTAGAATATGGTCATGTAGAATAAATGCTTTATAAGTACTAATAAACAGACAATATGTTCATATATCTAGTAAAGTGTTGCCACAAATTTTGTACATTTTCTTTCCGTGAATGTAGCCAACAGCCTAATAGCTGTTTTCAGGTGTTATTAGAGGGAGGGGCATTAACATGGTAGAGAGAATTTGATTAGATAAAAATCTGTCTAATGCAGCATGTGTTACCGTTTAAATGTTTTATAAAGACATCTCTTATGCTTCTCTTATGCTCACCAAGTCTACATTTATTTGAATACAGTTAAAATATATTTACATGTTTGCCCACTTAAAAATAAATGAAGGGTCTTTATTTTTATGGTACACTGTAAACCCAGATAAGTTCTACTAACTCAAAAAAATTGAGGCAACTGATTGCCGCTATTTTTTTAAGTTTGCAAACTTAAATATCATCGGTAAGCATATAGCTACTTATTTTGAGTACCTGTAAATTATAAATACACATCAAATTAAATCAAAATATATATTTAGTGTTTTGTTTATCTTTACTTTAGTGCAACTCAAAGTTTTGAGTACTGACAACTTTAATTATTTCACTTAGTTTAAGGAACTTTAAGTGCTATCAAATTAAATTATATAATTTACTTAACTTAAATTGTAGTAGTAATGTTACTTAAATATTTTGTGGCAACTGATTGCCTTGTTTTTTTTAAGTTTCCTGTACTCAAATATCTATGTTTTACAACTTAACATTACAAATTACAAATCTGAAATCATTAAACAAAGTACAAAAATTTATTATAAAACATGAGACATTAAAACAGTTCTTTGCAATAAAAAGGCACACCAGGTCAAATAAAATACATTGAAATATTACCTAAACAGCCATTATGCCGACAAAGACTGTGACAACAGTTCTGTGCAACAATAAAGGCACACCTGGTCAAAGATAATAAATTAAAATATTACCTTAATAAATACAAAACAGGATTAAGCGTTCTTGTTTCTTGTGTTGGCCATCTCTTTTGGATATGTGAAAACCAATGCAAAAATTAAGCCAAACATCAAAAGTAAAGCATCAGAGAGTCTCTGAAGGTTTGTTATGACAACTTCATTCTCAACGATGATCGAAATCTTCTCTGGATTGTACTGAACAGCAATGTCTGGGAGTTCACAGAATCTCAACTAATCAATCAACATCTGGCTCTTCAGAATCATCTTCAATCTGGATGTAAAAAGTATTGAAACACAATTACCAAATGCTATATTACCAGTAAAAAAAAAAATGCTGAAATATAATCCTAAGAAATATGCAGAATAAGTGACTTACCGTGCATGTTTTAAAGAATTTTGAGGTGTCTTCTCTCAGATACACAGGAAGTGCACAGAGCACTGTTGTTCGCCTTTTGTGTACATCATGTTGATCCTTAAAGTTCACATTGAAAACAATGTTAAAAGTGGAACACACATTTTAGCCAGCACAAAACCAAACAATGCGAACTTGACATGGAATGAATGCCAAAAAGTTGATCAAGGCATAGATAAAACAAGTGATCACGGTAAGAGCCCTGACTCTTAAAGGGATCCACCCAAAAACAAAAATTGTGTCATCATTTACTCACCTTTAAGTTGTTCCAAATCTGTATAAATGTCTTTGTTCTGATTAACACAGAGAAAGATATTTGGAAGAACGTTTATAACCAAACAATTATTGGACCCCATTGACTACCAACATTCTTCCAAATATCTTCCTCTGTGTTCATCCAAACAAAGTAAGTTATACAGATTTGGAACAACGAGCGAGTAATTTATGACATAATTTTGATTTTTCGCTGAACTATCCCTTTAAAAAGGACACAAACACACATCAGAAGTTTTTTTTATGTATTCTAAACTAACTGTTCTCAAACCTGTCCTGGAGGAACCCCTGCCCTGCAAATTTTGTATGTCTCCCGCATCTACACACATGATTGTTGTAGAGACTGCAAGAACTAAATTGGGTGCGCCTGATTAGGGAGATATACAAAATGTGTAGGGCAGGGGGTCCTCCAGGACAGGTTTGAGAACCACTGTTCTTAATGAAATACCAAAACAATTCTGACAAAGGTTTACTCATCACTTAGTACATGATAAATCCAAGTCAAAGTTAGACTTATATATTTAGATCAAGTGATATTATTCAGTATATACAGTCAAAACAATCTCTGTTGAAGCATTAAACAACAATAATACCAAGATAATACCTTTAAGTCATGAACCCGAAGAAATTCAGCAAGTGCATCAGCAGTTTTTCCAGTCTTCGCTGCTCTCTGTCGATGTGAACTCATCAAGCGAAAACTGTGGGGGTCTAGCTCTGCGTAAAATGTGTTTGTCAGATTCTGGTTGGTAATGCGATGAAATTTAAACACACAATTAAATTATACCTGTGATTCCAAATGTAGAGCTGGCCAGCGTCCTAGGATCTCTTTCACTGGTGATGGACTGGTAATGATCTCAATAATTCATTCCTTGAATTGTTGATCTCATTCCTCCGTAATGCAAATGTCATCTGCATCTTTCTTGACCAGAAAAAAATAATTTAAATGAAACCTAAACTTTAGATGCAATAAATAAACATTCAGTAGCACATTTTTTTTGTTTGTTACAAATTTGTATATTCTGTAATAGAATTATATTTGCAAGAATGTGTGTCTCACCTTAGGAACTGCAATAGGAACAACGTGGACTCAATAGGCCTGTGAAGTTTAAACTACTTTTATGCATCAAAAGGTTGAAGAAATGATAACACAAAGAAATCATTAAATGATCTGCAGCTGTCTCCACCTATACAAAAATACACACATTTTCAGAAAGGCCAAACTGTAGGACTGCACATGTACTGCATGATTTAATATCCTTTTTTTTAAACAATCTTTTAAAACAAAAGACAACCTTATTTGCCACTTTCTAAATTGTAAACATTTTAACAGGCAGTGACAATCCTAAAACATATAGAGCTAATTCAAATGAAATAACATTTAACTTTAAATTTTGTGAAAAATCAGTGAGGCAATTTTCATTACCACTTTTTTAATGTTAGTCTAATAAGATTATATTTACAAGAACGTTCTTGTCTCACCTTAGGACCCGGATTTGCTGGAACAACATGGACTCGACAGGCCTATTAGGTTTAGATGACTTTTTTTCACCGAATCGTCGAAGAAAACTACCCGTAACACAAAGAAAACAGATTGAACACGTATTTTCATCAAATAACCTACAGCTTACTTTACGTATAGAAAAATACACGACTTGCACAACGTGGCTGGATGGTGTGAGTGTAGCCGATACCAACTATAAATAGGCGGCAACATTATTTGAAACAGCTGAATATTTGCATATGTTTGTTGCCATCCAAATTAAAACATACCTATATTTGAAATGCTGTCGAATCCAATTGCCCTGAGAGCGCGAACTTCTGTGCATCTTTTTGAAACACGTCTGAGTGCACGTTTAGCGATGACGTCACTTTTTGGTAAAAACCGCCACTAGAGGGCGTATGTTTGACACAAAATATTTGATTATGGTTGAATCTATTTTTCAAGTTCCCTAAACTCTTAACTTTAGTGTAGTTGTAAAAACTCAAATAAAACATTACTGTTAATTTAAATCTCTGATAGATGTTGAATAAACTGAAAAATAATAGTTAGCTAAACTTTTTGGCACATTTTGAGTACCAGGTACTTTCCATTATAAGTTAGCTATACTGTTTGGGTTTACAGTGTAGGTTTATTGTAATGGATAGAGACAGAATATCACCCCAAAAATTTGAAAAAAAAAAAAACATTATATAAAGGTTATAAATTGATTTTCTTTTCAGTGAGTGAAGTAAGTATTTGATCTCCTACGAACCAGCAAGATTTATGGCTCCCACCAATTGGTTATGTGCCCATGTGGAACACATATTAGTCCCTGTTAGTACTCCTAATGTCAGGTTGTTATGCATATAAAAGGCACCAATCTTGGACAAGAATCTCCTTCCATTCCAACCTTTCTACGACCATGGGCAAGACCAAAGAGCTGTCAAAAGGACATTAGGGATAAGATTGTAGACCCGCACAAGGCTGGAATGGGCTACAAGACCATTAGCAAGAATCCTGGTGAGAAGGAGACCATTTTGGTGCGATTATTCGGAAATGGAAGAAATACAAAGTAACCATCAATTACCCTCCATCTGGAGCTCTATGCAAGATCTCACATCCATGGGATAAGGATGATCATGAGAAAGGTGAAGGATCAGCCCAGAACTGCACTGGAGGAGATTGTTAACGATCTCAAGGCAGTTGGGAGCAGGCCACTGGTAACACACTACACTGCATTGGATTGAAATCCTGCAGTGCTGGAAGGTCCTCCTGCTTAAGAAGGCACATACAGGCCTGTCTGAAGTTTGCCAATTAACAATAAACACTGTCTGAAGTTTGCCAATGGGAAAAAGTGCTGTGGTCAGATGAGACCAAAATTGAGCTCTTTGGCATCAACTTGACTCGCCGTGTTTGGAGGGAAAGAAATGCTGACTATGACCCCAAGAACACCATTAGGTGTTCACATTATGCTTTAGGGCTGTTTCTCTGCTGAGGGTACAGGATGACTTCATTGTACTAAGGGGCAGATTGACAGGGCCATGTACCGTAAAATCTTGGACAAGAATCTCCTTCTCTTAACCAGAGCACTGAAGATGGGTTGTGAATGGACCGTGCATGACAATGACCCAAAACATACCGCCAAGGCAAAAATGAAATGGCTATAGAAGAAGTACATTAAGGTCATAAAGTGGCCTAGCCAGTCTCCAAACCTTAATTCTATTGAAAATCTGTGGAGGATGCTGAAACTTCGGGTTGCCAAATGACAACCAAGAAACCTTAAGGATTTAGAGAAGATCTCTAAAGAGGAGTGGTCCAAAATACCTCCTGAGATGTGTGCAAACCTGGTGACCAACTACAAGAAACATCTTTCTTTTGTGCTTGCCAACAAGGGGTTCTATAGTAAGTACTAATGGCGCTTTTCCACTACACAGTACCAGCTCGCCTCAGCTCGCCTCGGCTCGACTCGGCTCGGCTCTGTTTGGTTTTCCACTGTGTAAAAGTTGTACCTGTACCGGCTTCCAGGTACTTTTTTTCGTACCACCTCCGGCGAGGTTCCAAGCGAGCTGAGGCGAGCTGAGGCGATACTAAAATGTGACGTGAAAACACAGCAGACTGCTGATTGGTCAGAGAGAATCGTCACTATTCACTGCGTCATCATTGCACGCGCCAGCAATAGTATCCAGAATAACCCCGCCATTTTTAAAAAGTTTGGCCAGAGATTGTGTGACATATCCATTCCATTACATATTATGGCAACCTGGAAGAATACGCCGTGGTCAAACGAGGAGGTGCAGACAGCGGGTGTGTGTCGCGTAGAAGATTACATCACGGCAGTTTCTTGCAGCGTCGCTATGACAACCAGGTACTATTGTGGAGGTACAGGTACAACTTTTACACAGTGGAAAACCAAACAGAGCCGAGTCGAGCCGAGTCGAGTCGAGCCGAGGCGAGCTGGTACTGTGTAGTGGAAAAGCGCCATAAGTCATGTTTTGCTTGGGGATCAAATACTTATCACTGAAATGCAAATCAGTTTGAACTTTTATACAGTTGAGGTCAAAAGTTTGCATCCCCCTTTTCAGAATCTGCAAAATGTTAATTATTTTACCAAAATAAGAGGGATCATAGTAAATGCATTTTATTGTTTATTTAGTACTGACCTGAATAAGATATTTCAAATAAAAAATATTTACATAATCCACAAGAGAAATTAATAGTTACATGTTCAAAAGTTTAAATCCACTTGATTCTTAATACTGTGCTCTTACCTGAATGATCCACAGCAGTTTTTTTTAGTGATAGTTGATGAGTCCCTTGTTTGTCCTGAACAGTTGCCTGCTCTTCTTCAGAAAAATCCTTCAAGTGCCACTGATTTTATGGTTTTCCAGCATTTTTGTGTATTTGAACCCTTTCCAACAATGACTGACTGTATTTTGAGATCCAGGGGGTGAAAACTTTTGAACATTATTGAAATGGAGATGTACATTTTTCTTATTTTACCCATTTAGTACTGCCCTTCAGAAGCTACAGAAGATAGTTACATGTTTCCCAGAAGACCAAATAAGTGAAATTTACCCTGATTTTTAAATGTAAAAAGTTTTTACCCCCCGGCTCTTAATGCATCTTGTTTCCTTCTGAAGCATCAGTGAGCGTTTGAACCTTCTGTAATAGTTACAAATCCCCTCAGTCCTCAGTGTGAAAAGATGGATCTCGAAATCATGCAGTTGTTGGAAAGGATACACAAAAAATGCTGGTAAACCAAAGAATTTGCCAATTTTCGCCAAGATTGTTGCATCTTCCGTGCAAGTTAAACATTTTTAACTCAAGCTGAAAAGTGGCATGACACATTGATGCGAAAGCCAATCAGGAAAGAACTTATTAGCACGTCCAGTTTGACACATCTGTTTGTATCAGAAAATGGAGGAAAGCATTATGAATTGTGAATAATGACTAGTGGTTGACATGTAATTGGAAAGTCAACAGAATGTCTAAAGCAGTGGTTCCCAACCTGGGGGCCGTGGCCCACGAGGGGGCCTCAGTGATCCTCCAGGGGGTCTGCAAGATATCTTAAAATTAATTTAAATATTATCCAAATTGTTTTATTTCATTATATTATAGCTAAATAAAAATTATCAAAGCACAGCCTCTCGCGTTCTGTGATTGATTGCTTCGGACTCGACGCACTGTTAAATACAGACTGAATGGCAGCTCAAAACTTCCAACCGCTGCACGCATACTACATCTCGTCTACATGCATGAAGCAAATACCGTAGCGCTAATGTACTTTACACGATTCGAGTAATAATAACGAACTTGAGCGTACCTATGTATGGCACTCGTGTATATAAGAATCTTACATTAGGCACGCATAAGTCCGCTAATGATTCACAAACTATGTGCACTCTCTAGACTCCCTTTGTATTTTTGCGTGAAATCTAAATACATTTGCCTAGCTGTCCATATTAATGTCCTGCTTGCCCATAGAGGAGGATCTGGTGAGGTTCGGTGATTATGAGCATCAGACACGCTCTGATGGAGTTTACTGATCTTCGCCGATCCGCCTTCAGATTGATGTGTTTCAACAGATTTAGAATATATTTGCTGTATTTTTAATTAATATGTTTATTTTTTAATGGATACAAACAGTAGATATTCAGTCAGTCAAGTTCAAAGAGAGGTTTAGTGAGTCTTTTGGCATCTCCTTTATTGTCCTCTTTGGTAGGTAGGTTCACTTATTAAGGAACGTACTCTGATGTCTCTGAACATATATGTAACAGGTTCAAAAAGGTGTTTCCACTTGCTTTGGTTGCTATATGTGTATGGCCCTTTAATTGTGGTAGAGCCTCACTCCCTGTTCATTGGCTGGCAGCATGTTGGAAACTGTTTCCGGTTAAATCAGTAGTATTCGCGCCAGCAAAGAGAGTGGTTGTGGTGGGTGAGTGCTCTGGGAAAAATATATTTCTTTTGTTGATCTTTCTATATTTTGACAATGTATTTTTCTTCTTTCATGTTACCAAATAACATTGTAATGGGTTAATGTGCACTCGTCATTGCAGGACGTGAAACTGATCACTTCACACATTTTGGATGTGTTTTAACAGAATTAAAGAATCCACCTGAGGCGCGAAATGGTGTTGGTTGTCTCAGTTATTACACACAACGCAGATAAGAGCCGTTACATATATATTAGTGCTGTCAAACGATTAATCGCGATTAATGGCATCCAAAATATAAGTTGTTGTTTTACGTAATATATGTGTGTACATTTAATATGTATATATAAATACACACATATGCATGGATGTATTTGAGAAAAATATGTTATGTTTATATATTAAATACATTTATATATAATAATAATTATTGAATAAAAATGTATTTCAAAATAAATATAGAAAATATTCTCAAAATATATACTGTATGTGTGTGTATTTATATATACATAATACATATACACAGTACAAACACATATATTATGTAAACAACAACTTTTATTTTGGATGTGATTAATCGCGATTAATCGTTTGACAGCGCTAATATATAATATAATATAATATAATAATATAATTTAGTAAAAAAGGTTGGGAACCACTGGTCTAAAGGGTTACATAAAAAAATTACCGACCTCAAACTTTTGGATGATACTGTAAGTCATTATTAATATGCACTTCTGGTTCAAGCGATCAACTTTTTGGGACTATGCCAGCATATAAAGTCTCAAAGATAGTCTAAAAGCCCGAAAACTTCTATTAAATGGGAACAGCAGATTTTAAAATGCATCCCTTTGAGTTGAAGTTTAACCCATGTCAATAGCCTTTTATCAGAATCTCCTTTAGTATTAGATTCACAGCAGTGTTAGAGGCCACATCTCTCTCTTTCTTATCTGCTGTAGATTTTGCTCCCATTGTCTGCGGGCAGGAGCCGAGGGGGTCTGCGCTGTATATATCGTGCGCCATCTCCATATAGCAGCACTGTGATCTGAGTATTATTGCCTGCAAGGAGGGGATATTACATCCCTGCTGCCTGGGTGGGAGATCAGGGGATGCCATCAGTGAAACAGCAGGGACTCGCTCTGTCTATCACAGACCCAGAGCAGTCAGAGCTATTAGATTAACAGGCATGTACATCTGCAGCAGGGAATAAAACAGTGTACAATGTCAAACTCTAGCACAGCTTGACAGAGTGACAGAGACTAAATAACAAGTATTACATTGTTACGGGGGAAGAAATTCAGCTTTGAAGAACTGTTTTAGAGTGGCCATAGGGTGTCAAGCTCACAAAAAAGTACTGTAGTTGAAAGTCAGAAAAATTGTAAGAGTTTTTGTTTTTTGCTCATTTATTCAGTTAAAGGAGTCACGCCTAAAGCTTTCTATATAGTTTTTTTTTTTTTTTTAACCAGATAGAACTGAACCAAGGCTGGTTTTATGTTCACAATACCCAGTAATGGTAATATGTGGAAGTTTTTTTCCTGCAAAAATTAAAATAAAAATTCAAATGCTTAAAAAGATCAAATAATAAATCAAACTCAGATGCTCACATGATGAATCAAATAATCAAACTGTCAGATTTGTTTCTCAAATCAGAAAGCAAATGCTTAAATGCAATTTAATTTCCTCGTTCGAGAAAACATGAACTGTATCAAAAATCAAATAAAAAATAATTTGTAAAAACATCCATGGTAATATGTAATAAATGTAACAGTAAAGGAGGCTCTGAAATGTTATAAATTAGTATGTACACTAATGTTAGATAGGCTGCATTATTTAAAAACAAAAATATAGTAAAAACTATTTTAAATCAAAACAATATTGTGAAATACTAGAGCCGAAATCTAATACTGTGACATTTTATAAGAATTTAAAATAACTGTTTTCTATTTCAATATATTTTGCAATGTAATTTACTCCTGTGATGGCAAAGCTAAAGCTGTCATGATCAGGGCTGTGGGTTTTCCCTCAGCCTCTCGAGGTCGCTGTTCCCCTGGCACTGCACTCCCCTAATCATTCACGTTTGTCTTGTCATTTGCACTGATTACACGCACACCTGTTCACAATCACTTCTGGACTATAACAGATCCCACTACTCACTCTGCATGCATGTCTGCATTGTCTCGTCTCCTGTGTTTCTCTGATCTTGGCTTTTGATTTTGTTATTTAGTCTTCTGTTTGTGCCGTGTTGGCCTTTGGTTTTGTTTTGTTTGTTTAATTACATTAAAAGACTACTCACCTGCATTTGGACCCAGACCTCCTTGTTGTACCGTGACAAAAGCAGCCTCTACTTAATAAAGAAGTTCACTTCTAGAATGAAAATGTCCTGCCTATTTACTCACTCCCATGTCATCCAAGATGTTTGTGTCTTTCTTTCTTCAAGAAAGAAATTAAGGTTTTTTAAGGAAAACATTTCAGGATTTTTCTCCATAAAGTGGACTTCAATAGTGGCCAGTGGGTTGAAAGTCCAAACTGCAGTTTCAATGCAGCTTCAAAGGTCTCTACACGATCTCAGCCAAGAAATAAGGGTCTTATCTAGTGTAACGATCTGTCATAAAAAAAAAAAAAAAAAAAAAAAATCAAATGTTTAAACTAAAATTAATTCAGACACCTTCAACATTTCTCACATTATCACAGAAAATGGTAATACAATATGACAAGCTCTCAGAGTTAATCTGTGTCAGAACAAATTCATCTTGATAATCACAAATGAATTACAGTCAAACCAAAATGTATTCAGACACCTTCAAAATTTCTCATATTATCACAGTTTATTCGCTATAGTTTAGAGTTAAACAGTGTCAGAACAAATTTATCTTGATAATGTCAGATAACTTTGATAGTAAGGTATGTAACAAAACATGTCAAATAAAAATTTTGATCCCAATTTTTTTTTTATCAATTTTACTGGTAGTCCACTGTGTAAAGATTTTTTGGGTAAAATATGTCACAGTTTACTTTATTTAGCTATTCTCACTTATATAAATGAACTATAGTGTCCTGCACCCACTAGTAAAAAAAATATAAAAAATTACATCTGGTGTCTGAATAATTTTTGGGTTGACTGTACTTTTTAACCACAAATGCTCATTTTGCATTAGCTCTGCAATGCATCCACAACTTTACACGCTGCATAATCACATTAGAAAAGTCCTGCCTGGTTAGTTCTTTGTCTGTGTACTTTGGTTAAAAAAGGTAGGGTAGGGAATAAAACTCCATGTCATTTTCTCCTACAACTTCACAATCGCCCAACATTGTTGGTTTACCTTTTTTTTTTTTTGTAAAGGGCATTTGACTTTCTTTGCATGTTCGCTTTGTAAACACTGGGTCAGTACTTCCACCTACATCACGCATGCATGAATTCATAATGTCAGTTAATGCAAGATTTTTTAAATTATCAGGAAATTTTCATTCTGGAAGTGAACTTCTGCTTGAAGTTACAACTTAATAATAATAATTTCCGCTCACTTAGGCAGGTCTGTGCTAAAACGTCCGTGTTCATCAACAGACGTGGGAGGGACCTGTGCAGAACTACGTCACTCTGCCAAGAATCTCAGAACAGCTTTATCTGAGAAAGTGGTTATGATTTATGGGGATTAAAAAAAAAACACTGGGTGGATTCTTATCATTATAGGGTGGATGTGTACACATACTTCCAATAGACATTTATGTTCAAACAACATGTAAAAGTGAATTTTGTATCCGATGGCCCCTTTAACCATGTTTATTGTTAATGCAAAAATTACAATTATCCTTATATCCTTTCTTTCTATAAAAACAGTTCATGCACAAAATCACAAAACCTTTTATGCAACGTGTCTTACATGCTAATTGTAAATCTGAGAACATATTTTTCAATCCTTTGCAATATTTATTGTCTCAACTCAAGTCTTCCCTGCTGAAAAAAAAAACAGCTAAAACCAGCCTAGGATGGTTGGCTGGTTTTAGCTGGTCATAGCTGGTCAGCAGGCTGGTTTTAGAGGGGTTTTGGACACTTTTCCAGTCAGGCTGGGAAACCACCAGCTAAAACCAGCTACTTACAGCTTAAACCAGCTAAGACCAGCAGGGTTAGTTCCATGCTTTTGTGGTTGTGTCCATTGCTCTGTGAAATACAACAAACAAATATGTGTTGACAAGGGTGTAGCACATCCTTTCTTGGAGAAAAAATTTGGTTATTTCCTCTTGTGACTTTGATGACCGAACAGCTATTTTAGTAGCACACATTGAGGTTAAAGAGCACAAGAGGATTTTGAACCATTCATCACTGCTTTTTATGGTGACAGACTTCTCAGCGTGATCAACATTTTTTAGAGGTTTGTTTGCTTCATGAGTGGCACAATCAATGCATGCGAGCTTTGGAATGTCATATGTTATTCTTTTCTCCAAGGAAAGTAGATGACTAGCATAATCATACCATTCCTCTTTGGGTACGAACATACATTTTAACATTATCTAAATAAATTGCTTGCTTAGAAGTCATTTTAATAAATATGTAAATGCATTACTGGGAATCTAGGGAGCTGTGGTGCTCCTTGGGCAAGAAGGATCGCTCTCAAAATTCAGGCCTTTTTTTGCCAGCCAGCATTAAAATAAATTAAAGTAATGGCTCCCTGCAAATGCCAGCTCCATTAGCGGCAAGTTGAAGCGGGAGAGGGGTATGAGCTATGAAACCTTCTTGGAAAGGTGTTTAATGTTTGTCACCGCTAATGGGCTGCTGGTCATAATAGGGTGGGGCTAATTATCAGACCATTATCACCTCACCTGAATATCAGCACAAATTCACTTCCTTACAGAGGAGAGCGAGGAATAATAGTCAAAATAATAACAATGTGTCGCTATTACAGTGCCACTGGGTTTGTGTTAAATGGAGATTCTATGGCACTGAACACAAGCCAAAACAATCCCTCAGTGCTTGTAGGAAAGAGGCAATTGCTGAAAGCCATGCATGGCAAATGTTATGAACTGCTGTAAACTAGATATTAATACAGTACCATTTTTGTACAAAACAATCTTTCCTTAACAGACATTATAAATACCAGAAACTGTGTTAGCCTAGCAATTATGTAAATGCATAAATCACAGCAAAAAAAAAGAAAAAAAGAAGAAGTTGATTCACCACTGTAACACATTCACAGAACAAATACAGCTAGATTATGTTAATAAAATTAATATAAGCCAAACCAAATGACAGGTAAATTTGCATCCAAATACAATGTGTTTTCTGCTTCCTAATAAATAAATAAATAAATAAATTCTAACTTTTTCCTATCCCATTTTATTATTATTTAATATGTACATTTAGTCTTGCATTTTTCTGAAGTCTGCAAAGCTATATTCAGGCAAAGTGGCTGCAACATTGCTAAAAGTAGCACATATTACTATAATTTTCGCAGTTTCAAAAATGTACTTTTTCAGTAGCAAAATTTCATTGATTAAGCTGCAGGTTAGTGTTGTAAAACCACTATTGTGGTCTCAAAATATCAGTTTGGATTTAAGTCAAACGGAGCAGTTATCACACAAATGACTGAGAATATTCAGATATTCAAACAGATATAAAAGAATATTCCAAAGTGTCAGCTGAATGTATTATTTTTTGGACACTTAATTGCATGATATTTGCAATTAAATGAACATGTATTATAGTTTACATTTATAATAAAAGCAATTAGCTGATCTTTAAAGTGTTTTTTAACTACTTAAATAGGACTTTGAATAACACATAATATATTATAATCTTTTTTTTTATATATATACATGTTATTTAGTATGGTAGACAACACATCAAAATAAATGATACTATATCACACATGAATATTTATGAAGTACCTTCATTGTAGCAAGCCACTTAACTAGTTAACTAGCTGCTTTCTTTAAAGGGTAACTTTCAGTATACACTCTTAAAAAAAAACTTTCCAAAAAAAAAGGGTTTTTGCTGTGATGCCATAAAAAAAAACTTTCAGTAAACAGTTCTTATAAAGAACCTTTTTGAAGAACATTTTAAAAATCTAAAGAATCTTTTTCGACTAGAAAGAACCTTTTCTGCATTTAAAAGGGTTCCATGGGTATTCAAGGTTTTTTATAGAACCATTGATGCCAATAAAGAACCTTATTTTTAAGAGTGAGCTTAGCTCATTTTATGTAGAGTAGGTTGTTATTTAAAGTGATAGTTCACCCAAAAATGAAAATTCTTTCATTAATTACTCACCCTCATGATGTTCCAAACCGTTAAGACCTTTGTTTATCTTTAGAACACAAATTAAGATATTTGGATTAAATCCGAGAGCGTTCTGACCCCGCATAGACAGAAATGGCCTTGAACATATTTGATATTGTCATAAACATGTGTTGAAGACTGACAGAAAAGAAATTGTTAAATAAAGTTGGTATTTTTGTAGCTTCAGAAAATTAAGGTTGACCTACTGATGTCACATGGGCTATTTTATCGATGTCCTTACTACTTTTCTCGGCCTTGGAGTATAAATACAAAAAGATTTATTTAAAAATATCTTAATTTGTGTTCCAAAGATGAACGTAAGTCTTACGGGTAATTAAGTAACTTAGCTAACATTCAGCAGGCCTAAAACCCACTTTGGGGTCATGTGTCACTAGTTAATAAACAATGGGGATTGCTGGGGGTTGACTGAGTTAAACTAAACTTCTTATCTAATTTCTAATTTCCATAGATTGCTGGCTATAGTAATTTTCTCTGATATGATGCTTTGATATGAACAATAGCATTATGACCCTTATCCACAAGATGGCAAGTGGTAAATGAGGGCAGGACCATTCATTTTGACTGGATATTTCAGAAGTGAATAAAATATGTAAAAGACAAATGAGGAAAATGCAGACCTCAAAAAATATCTCCTTTGTGACCAAAACAAATCCCACTGGCAAAACATCTAAATTAAGAGCAGGACGGCACCAATCCAATCTGTTACCGGTTATTTATTTTTCCTTTTATCAAAAGCTTTTGTATTATGCATGGACTCTCTCAGGAATTGGACCAATTCAAGACGAAGACAAAAGCTTGTATTGTGCCCTGAAAGAACAATAAGGGTTTTCACCTTTAGACAAGAATATGTATCAACTCTCTTGCGCTGTTTATCAATCCAATTAAAGTAATGGCCATGGGAATGGGAGAGCCAGATCTCCACAGAACAGACTGTTTTCAATCACACTCAAACAAGCCTGTCATATCAGTTTTATTGTAGCCCTGCCACTGAAAATCTCTTTGGACATGTGACACCATTTCTCTATTGTCTCTTGTAGGTCAGTGGATTCTTCTCTGGACACTTCAGGATTAGTTGCTACTGAATCTGACACAAGCCGCCACTGCAATGGGGGCAAATCACACATGGGTTGCTTTAGTATTTCTGACAATTATTTTATAATCTCTCTCCTCCTATTCATCACATCCTTGCAGGAAATTGCCTTTTCTTCTTTGGCCATTGTGGGTTGGATAAGGGACATAGATTTTTTCGTCCTTCAACATTTATCCATAGAAACTTCAGTCATCTGAATGTAAGATGTTTATGAGCTAAATTTTTCCACTCATCTTTCCCTGCCACACATTTTAAAATGTATCTGATCATTCAATAGAATAAACACATTCACCTGCAGTTTTCTTATGTTTATATGGGTTATCATACAGTTAGCCAGCTATATTAGCACAATAATCTCAAGGTTAAGAGATATACAAATGACTGGCTGGCTGTGCATTATATCACTTATTAGATGGTTACTTATATACAGTAAATATGTCCATTTATTTAGAAAGTCGAAATTATGTGAGAAGAAAAGAGTTAATGTTAGGGACATAACACTATACAGCAATCGATTGTACAGTTCAGGGGTCATTTTACAAGAATATGACCAATAAGAATAAAGTATTCTGGAGAGCTGTGCAATTATGGTGGTTACAGATCAGTCAGTTTGTGCATTAGTGGTGGGGATATTTCAGTGTTATGACAGTATGTGGTGACAATGCTGACAAATGATGAGTCATTGAATCATTCATTTAACCAATTTGTCCAAACACACTGGTTCATTCAGGAACAAAACAAGTGGTTCTTGGTCACAATTTACTAATTTATTCCCTCATTTTATATAAATCAATGCCATTATGTACTAATTAATTTAACTAAATTAAAATGAGTGAACCAGAACAATGTGGCCATGAAAATTTTCACAAAATGCGAAATGCGTGCCAGTAAGTACATATCACTGTTTCCAACAGAAATTAACACTAAAGGTGGTAAAACAGCAAACATTTGTAATGGTTTTCATACACAGTTATGATTACAGCTCCATATGTTTTGCTTTCCAGACATAACAAGCTTGCTCAGTTGCACACCCAGCATGAAAGTGGATTTAAAGTCAGAACTGCAGTGAGATGTACACACCCAACATCACATAAACAATACCATATGTACATTAATTTGTTCCGGGGGGAAACAATGAACACTCTTTTTAGTGCCACTCAGTGGATATTTTGCATTGAATATGTCATGAAACGTACATGGCAGTACGCATTTAGTGTCTTGCGAAAAAAGTTTCAAAGGTACATTTTTGTCATAAGATCAGGTTACTCAATAATATGTAACACTGGAAGTTGTCATAAAAGATTTTTTCAAATCAGGGCATCCTCCATTAACCGATTGTTGACGTTTTTAAATGCTGTGAATAAAGACGTTGGTGTTGGCTGCTTTAGAGTTCCTTTTGCCAAATTCAGCCACTGTCTTTATGAGAGTGTCACTTAGTCTTTCTTTTTTTTCTGATTAATGAAACAACATTGATTAATTCAGGAAAGAAACAAATGAATGCATTAGTCAATGGCTGAATCATTCCCTCAACTGAACTGATCATTTGAAAACAATGATACATTCAGCAACGCCCACTATGTTGATTGAAGATGGTTGATAATAGTTTGGATTCGTTTGGAGCTATTGACATAACAATTGGCAATAGTGTGTCTCAAATATACATTACTTAATAAGAACTTCTTGTTTGTTGGATTGTTAAAACATAAAACATAATCATGCCGTTGGTCTGAATATCAGCAACATCACTGTTGCTTTTTTGATAATGTCTATTGCTATTGATGTTGTCCAGCAGTGTTTATAGACTTTCATCAGTACATGGCCCTATTAAAAATAGTGTCCCCATATTTCAATTTTTTTTTTTACCTGCAGGACACAGGACACTGCTGCACATGCAATAAAAGGCGTCTTCACTAACAAACTGTTGAAGACATTTCCCTGCTGAAAAAAAACCCAGCTAAAACCAGCCTAAGCTGGTTGGCTGGTCTTAGCTGGTTTAAGCTGGAAGTAGCTGGTTTTAGCTGGTCTCCCAGCCTGGCCAGGCTGGTCAGGCTGGTTTTAGCTGGTGGTTTCCCAGCCTGACCAGCCTGGCCAGGCTGGAAAAGTGGCCAAAACCCCTCTAAAACTAGCCTGCTGACCAGCTATGACCAGCTACAATCAAACCTGTTTGACCAATTACATCAAAAAAGTGAATCATTCACAAATCTGATAACGCTAGTTTTGATTCCAAACGGCTGATAGAAAACGTGTCACCCTCTGATCTATAATAGAGAACTGGATTGCTCATGACGTCATAAAAGTGAAGCCACCACGCCGCCATATTAGTATTCCCTAGTATTCGCATACATTCTATTGAATGAATAGGAAACTATACAATTTTACTGAGAAAACACCACATAGCAAGTCAGCGTTTATATATCTGAAGTCTCACTGTACATTTTCACAATGCAAACATCCTAAGCATGTAAACGGTTATTTGTTTAATGTCGGGAATTCCCTCGGCTTATTAAAAATGTACGTTTAGCCTAACTTTACAGTCACGCACATCAGATAAACATAAACATCAGGCATTTAACATATGTTTACAAAACACAAAGTGCTCATAAATCTGAATGAAGTGATTTGTGATTTGTATACATACACCTTAATTCATCTTAGTACATTTATTCACTGTTTATGTCATTTTGTTGTTTTTATTCGTACAGTATAGGCTAACTGCATGTTTCAACAATACTTTAGTTATTAATTCGTTTATTATTTTATTCGTTATTAACAGTATTAATTTTGAAGCAGGTAATGATTTGTTTGTTAAATTAATAATTAATTAAACATATATACACAGCATTTTACTCACATGGAAATGGTAATGTTAGTAAATCATTACAGAATTCGCTGATTTGAAGAGTCTGAAATAGATGTTGCTCATTAAAAATATACACACCATAAATATACCGCTGACTACATATGGTATGGACTTAAAGACATGAAGCTTTATTTCAAAGATTTGAATTTCAGTACAACGAGCAAGTAGAGGCTTGTTTTGTATTACTTATTGTATAATCGAAACAATTTCAGATACTAATACCATATGGGTTTGTTTATTATTTCTTGCATAATTAGGTACATAAAGAAATATATTTTCGTATTGGATCAGTTAACTCACCTGTGTCTGCAAGTGCGCTGCTGACACACCCACCTAAACGATTTCATTATATCGCTTATCCAGCCCGAAAAGAAAGCACCATAAACATTCCAGATAACATCTTAGGTATAATTTATTTACATACACATATCCTAAAAACTAATCCTGTGTGAATGAAACGCTTCAAATCGGGTGATTTTAGGTCAGTGGTTTACATGCAAATCAATGGCGCACTCTGCCGGTATAGGGAATAGTAAGATGGCGGATCGAACACTTCCGGTGGCTTCACTGCCTAACGGCAGTTTAGAACGCAATGAGCAATCCAGTCATTATATAGATCAGTGGTGTCACCGCAGTTCTGACTTAAAATGTCTGCTATAACTCTAATGCTCCATCACACTACACCTAAACCTACAGTATGAACACAAGCGAATGTGGTGTAAAAACACAATCGCAAGCTTTGGCTCTTTCATTGTAAGTCATGTTTTTCACACGATTCGTACCCAAGGATTCCATATCCTAAGTCTAATTCCGTGCCAGCTGAGCTACAGTAGAGTACACAAGTAAACAGGAAATCAGTTTGTTCCTTTGGGTTCTGCACTCACTTCACCTCACCAGTGGATCATGCTTTACAACTAAACCTGGCATGCTCAGCGCTCACTCTCAGCACTATATTATCTGCCCTCTATCAGAGCTGCCAATATGGCCGCAGTCCAGCATGCAATCTACAGAACAGTCATCCACATATCCAGATGTGAAATGAGGATAATAAGGAGAATGCTTGTGTGCTTTCATGGGCTAAGTGGATCTCATGAAAATGTAACATCCAGTGGTAAGTGCGACTGAAATATTAGGTCATTTTCTGTGGTAGGCGTTGTCAGAGTCCATGGGTTGGTTAGTGGTATATATTGTATTTTTCTTTGCTGCGGCAGAGGGATTATATTATTCGTTTTTAAATCAGGTGGGATCAAGACACTGATAAGTGAGGAATGGATGATAAAAGAACAGGTATTAGAGAAGGTCAGGGGAATTGTGCTGGAGGACAGATGATATGATAGTTTTGGGTTGGCAGGCCATTGCAGGATGGATGGTCAAAGGTTCAGTACTCGCTCATTAGAGATGGTCGCTGAGGAGTTTAGGGTTGTCTGTAAATGATTTACTGAGGTCTTGGGTGAGCTGAAGTCAGAGAAGGTGAAGGAATGGATTGTGGTCAAGGTCATCAGATATGGTTATCTCCAACTGTTTTGCTGCACATGATTTTTGTAATAGTTTTATTAGGGATATTAACCCTATAAAGCATACGGTTTCATATTTACCAACCTACTACATGCCTTCTGTCATCTGATTGCTAGTTTATACATTTTTGGCAAGTAAAAGGTGGTTCAGGTGTGTTTTTGCTGTGAAATCTTTATTGGTTTTTGTAAAGTAAATGTAAGAGTAGCTTTATATTGTTAGTAATATTTCAAAATGAGCACCTGCTGGACTGAAGCAACTTAGGTTTATTTGATTATCCATCACTTTTTAGACAAATCATGTTAAAATGTGGGAATAAAATATGATACATTAGACTTCTGAGGAACATTTATTTGTACATCTCTCATTCATCTACTATATTGCATTGAATTATACTTTATACCTTTTTTAAGATCTCAATGGAATTGTGAGTTTATATCTCGCAAT
The DNA here is from genome assembly GCF_049309525.1 of Garra rufa. Taxonomy (NCBI): domain Eukaryota; kingdom Metazoa; phylum Chordata; class Actinopteri; order Cypriniformes; family Cyprinidae; genus Garra; species Garra rufa. The sequence goes on along the minus strand of NC_133365.1, from coordinate 1,256,047 downwards.
TCTGACTTTTTTTTTTTGCAATTGCGACTATATATCCCACTATTCTGACTTTATAACTCGCAATTGCAAGTTTATATCACGCAATTCTGACTTTATAACTCGCAATTGTGAGTATATATCTCACATTTCTGACTTTTGATATAAACTTGCAATTGCAATTATAAAGTCAGAATTGTGAGATATGAGTTTGTAATAACAAGAAAAGTCAGAATTGTGAGATGATAACTCACAATTCTGACTTTTCTTACTATTGCAAACTCATATTTCTCGTAACTGCAAGTATATATCCCGCTATTCTGACTTTATAAATCGCAATTGTGAGTTTATGTCACACAATTCTGACTTTTCTTTTCTTTTTCTTTTTTTTGCAATTGTGAGTTTTTATCTCCTAATACTGTCTTTATGACTTAGAATTGTGAGTTCATATCAGACAATTCTCACTTTATTTCTTGCAATTGCGACTATATATACAGCTATTCTGACTATATAACTTGCAATTGTGAGTTTATATCACACAATTCTGGCTTTTTTTCTCAGAATTGTGAGATATAAACTCGCAGTTGCGAGTTCTAAAGTTAGAATTGTGAGATTTGATCTTGCAATATCAGAATCGCACGTTTTTATCTCACATTTCTGACTTTATTTAGCAATTGTGAGTGTATGTCCTGCTGTTCTGACCTTATAACTCACAATTGAGTTTATATCATGCATTTCTGACTTTTTCTCACAATTGTGTTTGTCACACAATTTTTATTTTTTTTTCTCGCAATCGCGAGTTTATATCACATTTCTGACTTTATAACTCACAATTGTGAGATCTCAGTCTTTTACAAGCTATCAGAATATAATTTTATTTTTTAGTCATATGAATATCAGCAACTGCACAACTTTCATATTTTTGTTATTTTTATAGTTTAGGCCTCTAAATAAAAGTGAGGTGTTTTCTCCTTCTCGAGTATGAGCTGTCTACAAGGTTAAAAGTATCTTACAAAAGTGAGTACAACCCTCACATTTCAGCAACCATTTTAGTATATATTTTCAAGGGACAATACTATAGAAATGAAACTGGGATATATTTTAGAGTAGTCAATGTGCAGCTTGTATAGCAATATAGATATACTGTCCTCTAAAAATAACTCAACATAAAGCCATTATTGTCAAAATAGGTGAGTACACCCTAAGTGATAACAGCAGTATGTTGTTTAACCATGCAAAGCCACATATTCATCATGTTTATGTTTATGTATGCTTGGCAGGACCATACAAAGCTGTGTATCTTGTATTAGAGCAGTTAAAGTCAAGTCAAAGTCAACTTTATTGTCAATTCTGCCACATGTACAGGACATACAGAGAATTGAAATTGCGTTACTCTCAGACCCATGGTGCATACAAGTAACATTAAATACAAACAGTAACATTAAATACAAAGGTAGAATTTAAAAAAATATGAATAAATACAAATAAACATAATATATAAAATTAAAAACACAATATACAAGTAAGGGTACATGGTAGAGAGTGCAAACCACGTAAACAATGTAAACAATGTAGTGCAACAGAGCTTGTAAAGTGTAAAAGTGTCAGAGCAGTCTTGTTACTGTCTATGAATAGTGTGAGGTAGTTGGCAGACCAATGCTGTACAAAGTGACTGGTGCAGGTCAGTGTGTGTGTGTGTGTGTGTGTGTGTGTGTGTGTGTGTGTGTGTCAGAGTTCAGAAAGTTGTGGGGCAGAAGAGGGGAGTGGGGGCAGAGCCGGGAGAGAGTTGAGTTTCCTGACAGCCTGATGGGTGAAGCTGTCCTTCAGTCTGCTGGTCCTGGCCTGGAGACTCCGCAGTCTCCTCCCTGATGGCAGCAGGCTGAAGAAGCTTTGCATTGGGTGGGTGGGATCGGCTGCTATGCAGAGGGCTTTTTTGGTGAGACGTGTGCTGTAGATGTCTTGGAGGGAGGGGAGAGGGACACCAATGATTCTCTCAGCTGCTCTGACTATGCGTTGGAGAGTTTTTTGGCAGGACGCATTGCAGGCTCCAAACCACACAGTGATGCAGCTAGACAGGATGCTCTCGATGGTTCCTCGGTAGAATGTGTACATTATGGGGGCTGGTGCCCTTGCTCTTCTTAGTTTGCGGAGGAAGTAGAGATGCTGCTGTGCTTTCTTGGCCAGTGCAGTGGTGCTGTTTGTCCAGGAGAGATCCTCAGTGATGTGCACACCCAGGAACTTGGTGCTGCTCACTCTCTCCACAGACGCACCGTTGATGGTCAGAGGAGCATGCTGAGTGTGCACTCTCCTGAAGTCAACAACAATCTCTTTCGTCTTCGCCACATTCAGAGAGAGATTGTTGTCTCCGCACCACGTGGCCAGGCGGCTCACCTCGCTTCTGTAGTTTGTCTCATCCCTGTTGCTAATGAGACCCACCACAGTCATGTCATCTGCAAACTTAATGAAGAGGTTGGAGCTGTGTGACAGAGTGCAGTCGTGGGTCAGCAGAGTGAAGAGGAGGGGGCTCAGCACACATCCCTGAGGTGCCCCCGTGTTCAGAATGATAGTGCTGGATGTGTTACTGCCGACCCGTACTGCTTGTGGTCTTCCTGTGAGGAAATCCAACAGCCAGTTACACAGTGAGGTGTTGAGCCCCAGCTGGATCAGTTTTTGTGTGAGCTGTTGTGGGATTATAGTGTTAAATGCTGAACTGAAGTCTATGAACAGCATTCGGACATATGAGTCTTTTTTGTCCAGGTGTGTGAGTGCAGAGTGGAGTGCAGTGGAGATGGCATCATCGGTCGAGCGGTTGGGCCGATATGCAAACTGGAAGGGGTCCAGTGAGGGGGGAAGGACAGATTTAATGTGCTGCATGACTAGCCGTTCAAAGCACTTCATGAGGATGGGAGTAAGTGCAACTGGACGGTTGACTTTGATGACTTTTTTGGCACCGGAATAATCGTGGTTGTTTTGAAACAGGTGGGGACGACAGCCTGGGAGAGTGAGATGTTAAAGATGTCTGTGAAGACATCAGTGAGTTCCACTGCACAGTCTCTCAGTACACGACCAGGAATGTTGTCAGGACCCGGAGCTTTGCGAGCATTGATCCTGCTGAGGGATCTCCTCACACTGTCCGGGGACAAAGTCATCACCTGGTCACCAGGAGGGGGTGGGGTATTCTGTGCTGTGGTGCAGTTTTGCACTTCAAAGCGAGCGAAAAATTGGGTGCTTTAAGTACAATTCTCTCGTACTGACCACTGGATGTTCAACATGGCATCTCATGGCAAATAACTCTCTGAGGATTTGAGAATTACAATTGTTGCTCTCCATAAAGATGGTCAAGGCTATTAGAGATTCAATAACACCCTGAAATCGAGTTACACTACGGTGGCCAGGGTCATACAGAGGTTTTCCAAGATGAGTTCCATTCGGAACAGGCCTTGCAAGGGTCGATCAACGAAGTTGAGCACTCATTCTGTGCGTCAGGTGCAAAACCTCACTTCAAAAACAGATACTTGAGTGCTGTCAGCATTGCTTTAAAGGTTGCAGAAGTAGAAGGTCAGCTTGTCAGTGCTCAGACCATACATCGCACACTGCAACAAGTCAGTTTGCATAGGCGTCATCCCAGAAGGAAGCCTCATCCGAAGCTGGCTCACAAGAAAGCCTGCAAACAGTTTGCTGAAGACAACCTGTCCAAGAGCATGAATTACTGTAACCATGTCCTGTTGTCTGATAAGACTATAAGATAAACTTGTTTGGCTCAGATGGTGTCCAGCATGTGTGGCGATGCCCTCGTGAGGAGTACCAAGAAAATTGTGTCTTGCCTACAGTCAAGCATGGTGGTGGTAGTATCATAGTCTGGGGCTGCATGAGTGCTGCTGATACTAAGGAGCTGCTGTTCATTGAGGGAAATATGAATTCCATTATTGTACATTCTGAAGCAGAACATGATGCCTTCCCACTAGATACTAGGCCGAACGGCAGTTTTCCAACACAATAATGATCCCAAACACACCACCAAGATAACAACTGCCTTGCTGAGGAAGCTGAAGCTAAAGGTGATGGAGTGGCCAAGTATGTCTTCAGACCTGAACCCTATTAAACACCTGTGGGACATCCTCAAGCATAAGGTGGAGAAGCACCATGTGTCTAACATCCAGCAGCTCTGTGAGGAGTGGAAGAGGATCCCAGCAGCAACCTGTACAGCTCTGGTCAATTCCATACCCAGGATGATTAAGGCAGTGCCAGATAACAATAGTGCTAACACAATATATTGACACTTTGGACAAGTTCACATAGGGTGTACTCACTTTTGTTGCCAGCTATTTTGACATAAATGGCTGTATGTTGAGTAATTTTCAGGGGACAAATCTATACTGCTATACAAGCTGCACACTGACTACTCTAAAATATATTCAAGTTTAATTTCTATAGTATTGTCCTTTGAGAAGATATACTAAAATGGTTGCTGAAATATGAGGGATGTACTCACTTTTGTGACATACTGTAATTACAATTACTTAGAATTTGCCCCATTCTATTCAGTGTAGTAAGCACTTTTCATTTGTTTCTAATTTGTATCCATTTGTATCTAATAGTGCCTGATGACTGCAAAAAAAGAGTATTTTCAGACAGTAAGTAGTTTGTGGGAAAACAATATTCTCATATGAGGGCACTGGATTTATTTTCAGACCAAACTGTCAGTACACAAATAAAACCAGCACCATCACAGTCTGACCAATGTTCTTCCAGAGTTTCTGCCTGCGGTTTCATTCAGTAAACTTTCTGATGACCATCCAGTGAAAAAAACCCCCAGAAAAGTTCATGTCAGACTATTTTAATCCATGCGGTATGTTAAAAGAAAGAAATGCTGGACAGCACAATTCTGGTTAGTGTCTATGTATATATTACATTGCAATGTACAGTCGTGGCCAAAAGTTTTGAGAATGACACAAATATTAGTTTTCACAAAGTTTGCTGCTAAACTGCTTTTAGATCTTTGTTTCAGTTGTTTCTGTGATGTATTGAAATATAATTATAAGCACTTCATACGTTTCAAATGCTTTTATCGACAATTACATGACATTTATGCAACGTGTCAGTATTTGCAGTGTTGGCCCTTCTTTTTCAGGACCTCTGCAATTCGACTGGGCATGCTCTCAATCAACTTCTGGGCCAAATCCTGACTGATAGCAACCCATTCTTTCATAATCACTTCTTGGAGTTTGTCAGAATTAGTGGGTTTTTGTTTGTCCACCCGCCTCTTGAGGATTGACCACAAGTTCTCAATGGGATTAAGATCTGGGGAGTTTCCAGGCCATGGACCCAAAATTTCAACGTTTTGGTCCCCGAGCCACTTAGTTATCACTTTTGCCTTATGGCACGGTGCTCCATCGTGCTGGAAAATGCATTGTTCTTCACCAAACTGTTGTTGGATTGTTGGAAGAAGTTGCTGTTGGAGGGTGTTTTGGTACCATTCTTTATTCATGGCTGTGTTTTTGGGCAAAATTGTGAGTGAGCCCACTCCCTTGGATGAGAAGCAACCCCACACATGAATGGTCTCAGGATGCTTTACTGTTGGTATGACACAGGACTGATGGTAGCGCTCACCTTTTCTTCTCCGGACAAGCCTTTTTCCAGATGCCCCAAACAATCGGAAAGAGGCTTCATCGGAGAATATGACTTTGCCCCAGTCCTCAGCAGTCCATTCGCCATACTTTTTGCAGAAGATCAATCTGTCCCTGATGTTTTTTTTGGAGAGAAATGGCTTCTTTGCTGCCCTTCTTGACACCAGGCCATCTTCCAAAAGTCTACGCCTCACTGTGCACGCAGGTGCGCTCACACCTGCCTGCTGCCATTCCTGAGCAAGCTCTGCACTGGTGGCACTCCGATCCCGCAGCTGAGGCCTCTTTAGGAGACGGCCCTGGCGCTTACTGGACTTTCTTGGACGCCCTGAAGCCTTCTTAACAATGCAGTGGAAAGTTTTTTTTCGGGATTAAGTTAATTTTCATGGCAAAGAAGGACTATGCAATTCATCTGACCACATTCTGGAATATATGCAAATTGCTATTATAAAAACTTAAGCAGCAACTTTTCCAATTTCCAATATTTATGTAATTCTCAAAACGTTTGGCCACGACTGTACATTCAGTGTATATATTATAGGCTATTTATTAAAACAAAAAAAGGAATTCTACCTTTTTGGGACCTACTTGTTTCTATCTCTACAGCTTAACCACATTGAAGCTGCTGATCAATAAGCATGTCCTTGATGGTTCAGGAAGGGAGCCACGGTTTTGAGCATTTAACAAAATGTGCACATGTTGCGACCGATGTGCCAGCCCATCTGATCAACGCAAGGACACACTGCATCCAATTTAAATTACAGACCTATTAAATACTAGTTAAACACTTTATTCCCACTATTAAATACCCGTTAGCCACATTATTTCCACTTTTAAGATATTCTCTTCAAACTGTTATTCAAAATAAATGCCTCTTCGAGTTGATATCCGATGGAGAATTAGATTGGAAAAGGCGGATTTGAACTTGGTTGCATCAACAAGCTATTGCCAACAAGCTATTCACACTTAGTGTAAATAGACACTGTGCATATGAGTATGTATGGACAAAACTGATGATCTAAAGTCCTTTTGATTTGAGAAAGTGCTTACATGCTTAAAACTCAAAAATATAGAAAATTGGTTCAAATAAAATCATTTTGTTTTAGATTATGTCAGTATGTTGGCATTGTACATTTCATTGTCTATCCAAATATACTACAATGTATCTGTACACTTTAAAACACGTGTATTTTTTAGCACGTCTTTTTAGAAAAGAAAATAATGAGTCACAAAGATGAATTATTGATGTTGCAGCTGTTCTCTTGCGGTCTCCTCATTAACAGCACCATCATCGTTGTGTTTTGTGAGACGTGTTGAGCTTAGATGACAATTAAACTCTGTCATTTAAAGACTACAAATGAGTTCACTTTTGTTAAGGAATTCCATCAGGATCTAATCTATATAAATTAACAATTAGGCGGGCTTATTCATAATTTATTGATAAATGAATGCTTGGTTATGGATTTTACACATACTACTGCTCTTGAATGTGTAACTGCTTTGTTAATGTCAGTGTCAATTAATGTCATAAGTTAAATCATTACATTTGGGACCCCTAGTTTTTACATAACACATGCTTATATGAAGAGGATCTGCGTAGGCCAGAGATATAGGGACAAGAGGCAGAACTCAGACTTTTAGTTGAGTGAATGTTGAAGGCAATGTTAAAGTAAACTGCTCTACTGGGAGGGTTGTGTGCAGATGTTGAAATCATCACATAGAGAGAGTGGGCTGTCGTGTTTGGGGACGAGGCAGAAGAATGTTTAAAGTCTGTCAAAAATATGCTCAGGGGACCTGGGAGAAAACATACAGACAATATATGTAACAATCTGAAAGATAAAATCAGTGAAAATATATATAAAAATATGTCTTGACAGAATGCTTGAAAATGATGAGAGAAAAATGTTCAGTGATGAAGACACTTATCCCTGCATGACCAGACTATGCGATAAACAGCCCTGATTTTACAAGTAGTTTTGCGTCTAGACAGAGTTACAGTCTTAGTTTTATTGCAGTAAATACGCATTTTAAATAGCTGAGATTTGTGTGGGTAGTCTTGAGGGGGTAGTTCATCCAAAAATGAAACTTCTGTCATCGTTTACTCACTTCCAAACCTGTTTTTCTTTCTTTCAGCTGTGAAACATAAACTATATTTTGAGCTATGTTGCTATGTTTTTTTTTTTTTTTTTTTTTTTTTTTTTTTTCTGGGATCTCATTGACTATTTGTAAAGTTGACAAAAAAAGAATATATTTCTTCACAATATCTTAATTGGTGTTCCAAAAAAGAAAGAAAGAGGAGACACTGCAGGCAAAAACACAGTTTTTTCATGCACCTATCAAGTTTAAGATTTTGGGCTTTTTGGTTTTTCATAAAGTGTTTTTTCAGACTACTGAAAAGAAAACATTCAAAAACACTGTTAAGTGTCTCTTTTATAGCACTTTATCTATTTGTGTCAACAGCTTTCAATTACAATTTGTATTTTTAAAGGTGGTTTTCTCAAAATTAGTTTTTTTTCTTCTACACTGAGCCATAAATCTCCACTTCAATAACACTCAATAACACAGCCAGCTTTACATTTTTATTCCTGTCTATATCCTGAAGGTTTTTTACACAGGGATTTGTTCACATTTGATTTGCTTGATTTTATACAACATGATAAAAAATATAGTATTTCCTGTCTGTTCTATTTTTTATTTATTTATTTATTTATTTATTTTCAGAATTATGGTGTGACGAAATGAGATACCCAAAATTCCCTCTGTAAAAACTTTTGGCTCTAATATGTCAGAAAAATTAAACAAGAATTTTGAAACTGACCTCAACCAGTGTTTAGATTTTTATATTATAAATGTATGCAAATTAGTGCATATTTCAATGTAATCAATCAACTAGGTAGGTAAGGTGATAACTATTAGTTTTTTTACCCTATTCACCCGCAGTGTCTCGCCTTAAGTACCAAAATGAAGGCTTTCTTTAAAAAAAGTATTCCTCTGAATATATAGATGGTGACAACATTCATATTGTGCATATGTAACTGTACAAATTACTTTTATTAATCAACATATGACAAAGAAATTAAAACTAATATATATTATAAAAACAAGTTTATAAGGTTTCTATTGACAATTTTTATTGACACATAAAATGAAAACCAGACATTTATTCTATCAGAACAGTTTTAATGTTAAATTATCACATTTATGTCCTATCTGGCATGTTAAAGCAATTATCCTGTAAATGTGCGGTTTACAGTGATTTTAAAACAGCTATGCGACTTAAGCTTGATGTGGAGCAGAATACCTGAAACCATCTTAAGTGTTCTAAAATCACTGTAAATCATGGAGCTTACTTTTTTTTAAAATGAAAACTACTACATATAAATGGCAAGGTTTTATAAAATAAGCACACCACAACAAACATGTATTGATAACAAATCCACCAAGCAGTGTAGTTCTTCAGCAGTGTTTAACAGAATAGCATGAGTTTTGCAGCAATACTGATTTAATCCCGTCGCAGGTGTGTTTATAGAGTATTTTACAACAGCTCAGAATGCAGCTCAGACAATCATAATCAAGGACCAGAACTGTCTATTTTATAGTAATGTTTTTTTTAATTGTTATTTGTTTTATGTTGGACACAAATATTATTTGTGAAAATTAAATTTGAGGTAAGATGTGCACCTTAAAATTGGGACAGAAGGCCTGCAGCATTGATACTTATTATAATTGATGTTCTATTTTATTATTTAATAATTCCATGAATTAGATTTTATTTTCAGCCATTCATCATTATATACCCCATAGTCCAGTTGAGTGGAATCATTCAATCTGGATGGAATGATAGTTTATTGCTTTTAAGACAAGCCTTCAATTAAAAATATATATACTGTAATTCACAGAACTGTGTAATTTATATGAATCTAAATGTATTTGACTGGGATTTCATTCTTTTATTTTTCATTGTTTTGTAATCTGTCATTATTGAACTAAATTGTCATATTGCCAACATAGGCTCATTAGCTATACATGGCTCTATATACATTTCTGCAAAACTGGAAAAAAAAAATGACTCAATGAAAATGAATCACTGCATTTTCCAGTTGAAATGAACACTAGAGGCAGTAAAACTCTGACATCTGATGTTTTCCCTTCTCACACGAAGTATGATTTACAGGTACAGAGTTTTGTTTAATAAAGTCTAATTTTCACACAATTACTTGCAGAATATTATGTTATGACTTCAAAACAATTTTAACATCCTGCGCGATTTGAAAACTGATACTTTTGAACATTGTTGTCACATATACAGCTTCTAATGCATGAGATTTTTTAATCCAGTAGGTTTGCTCGGTAGCTCATGCAGCACGACGTTGCTCTGAAGTGTTGAAGAGCTCTGGTACAAACCCTTTGAAACTACGGTTCAACAAAACAGCTCAAATCCACATAAGAAAGTTAAAATAGCACGGTTGCATCAACAAATGCAGGTTTTTTTTTTATCACTTTTGCATTTGTTAAGTTTAAAGTTGGGTTTGGTGTAGGGTATATTTACTACACATTAGATCATTAACCTTTAGCGAAACTCCTTGGATATTTCAATTCTGAACAGCAGCAATACGTGCCTTAAGCAGCTTAATAAAAATTCATGCCTGTACCAACATAATAAAAAACGTGCCATGGTCACGAATTGAACGAACTGGTACATAATTACAGTGTTGCAGAAATGTATATAGAGGCAAGTTAAGATAAGTTTTACATCTAGGCTATATACAGGTGCATCTCAATAAATTAGAATGTCGTGGAAAAGTTAATTTATTTCAGTAAATAAATTCAATGCACACAGACTGAAGTATTTTTAGTCTTCGGTTCTTTTAATTGTGAAGATTTGGCTTACATTTAACAAAAACCCACAAATGAACTATCTCAACCAATAATACTTCATTAGACCATAAAAAAAAAAAAACATTTTTAGTGAACTGTTGGCCTTCTGGAAAGTATGTTAATTTACTGTATATGTACTCAATACTTGGTATGGGCTCCTTTTGCTTTAATTACTGCCTCAATTCGGCATGGCATGGAGGAGATCAGTCTGTGGCACTGTTGAGGTGGTATGGAAAACTAAGTTTCTTTGACAGTGGCCTTCAGCTCATCTGCATATTTTGGTCTCTTGGTCTCTTTCATTTTCCTCTTGACAATACCCCATAGATTCTCTATGGGGTTCAGGTCTAGTGAGTTTGCTGGCTAGTCAAGCACACCAACACAGTGTGGGCAGGTGCCAAATCCTGCTGGAAAATGAAATCAGCACCTTTAAAAAGCTGGTCAGCAGAAGGAAGCATGAAGTGCTTTAAAATTTCTTGGTAAACAGGTGCAGTGACTTTGGATTTCAAAAAACACAATGGACCAACACCAGCAGATGACATTGCACCCCAAATTATCACAGACTGTGGAAACTTAACACTTGACTTCAAGCAACTTGGGCTATGAGCTCCTCCACCCTTCCTCCAGACTCTAGGACCTTGGTTTCCACATGAAATACAAGACTTGCTCTCATCTGAAAAGAGGACTTTGGACCACTGGGCAACAGTCAATTTCTTCTTTTCCTTAGCCCAGGTAAGATGCCTCTGATGTTTGTGGTTTAGGAATGGCTTAAAAAGAGGACTACCACAAATGTAGATAAATTCCTTGACACGTCTGTGTGTGGTGGCTCTTGATGCCTTGACCCCAGCCTCAGTCCGTTCATCCAAATTATTAAATCGATTTTGCTTCACAAGCCTCTCAAGGCTGCGGTTCTCTCGGTTGGTTGTGCATCTTTTTCTTCCACACTTTTTCCTTCCACTCAACTTTCTGTTAACATGCTTGGATACAGCACTCTGTGAACAACCAGCTTCTTTGGCAATGAATGTTTGTGGCTTACCCTCCTTGCGAAGGGTGTCAATGATTGTCTTCTGGACAACTGTCAGATCAGCAGTCTTCCCCTTGATTGTGTAGCCTAGTGAACCAAACTGAGAGACCATTTTGAAGGCTCAGGAAATCTTTGCAGGTGTTTTGAGTTGATTAGCTGATTGGCATGTCACCATATTCTACTTTGTTGAGATGGGTTTTTGTTAAATGTGAAATAAATAATCACAATTAAAAGAACCAAAGTGTTAAACTACTTCAGTCTGTGTGTATTGGATTTATTTAATACACAAGTTTCACAATTTGAGTTGCTGAAATAAATTAACTTTTCCTTGACATTCTAATTTATTGAGATGCACCTGTACATTTCATTCTGAAAAGCAAAGGGTTTTCTTGCAGCAATTCCATAGAACAATCAACAGTGAACATTTAAAGAAGAATTTTTTTCTTAATGTACAAAAACAAGAGCATAGGTTTGATTTTGACATCGATGGGCACATGAAAGCATGCCAAACTCCAGAAGTTGCTATAGTAATGAGTGCAACTTTCACAGGCATCTGACTGACAGATAAACCACACTCTCTTATTTCAGTGTGGCTGTTAATTTAATCTGTAAATTCATGAACAGCTCAACGGATTTAAGTTGAAGAGAGGTTTTCCAATATAAAGAACCTTTTGTGCAATAAAAAGTTTCCATGAATATTAAAGGTACTTCATGGAACCATCAATGGAATTAAGTTTTTTCTTAATCATGATGAATCTAGCCTAAAATTACCTTTGTGTGAAAGCACAGGTTAATTGTAATGTAGCAGGGTTGGCAATATTTTTGGGAGTCAACTGGTCTCATTAAGAGATCAAGAGACATCCTTAGGCTGAAAACATTGTTTTTCCCAGCCCCCTTGACAAAGGAGATTGCACAGAATGTTTTTTGTATTGCTGCTAGTGTTATAAGTTATGTAATAGCAATTAGAAAATGATTTAATTGGTTACTATGTAAGGATGCATCATCTGATTTTAATTCCCATTTGATTTGTTGTATGTGTTCATGATTTAATGTCTGCTGCGTGGAGGAATGTTTCAATGCGTGTCAGCAGAGTCAATGGAGGGCAGTGAGTTTATGAAGAACTGGGTTTATTTGCTTTTATGTGTTTTTATGGACTGCTTGTTTGCTGATTTCATTGGTTTTGCAACCTGTCCAAGGACTACAGGACAAATGTAGCTGTTTGGCTGCTGCCTATAGTAATATAGATAAATGAGCATTGATGTTGTCAAGTCGCATCTGAAGAGAGTTTGAGACAGTCTGAGCTCAGCAGTTCTCTGCTGCTGCATTTATTTCATTCTGTCAGGCAGAAAAGAAAAGAGACAATAAAACTGTTGAAAAACTGGATAATTGGCTCACATGAAAATGCACCGCGTGATCTAATTTGTTTCTCTCAGAAAAAGAGAAATGTTTCATGTCCTAAGGCAATGTTTCCTTGTTTTTAAATGATCAGCACATATTTTTGTTTTATATGCTAGCATATGGTAAATCAGCTGGAAAAACGGGAAAAAATCTACTGAAATCGAATTGAAAATACCTTAAAATGGTAATACATTTTGTAATGTTTGACTGTTTGTTCATGTTTGTTAATTCTGTCCTGCAGTTACATCCCCATTTAAAAGACAGAGAGATTTTCAGTTTAATAAGCATGAAACAAGTTGCAGCTGTGAATTCAGCATATGGAAATATAACGCTTGTCAAAACATCTTCATACCTTGAAACAGGCTGCAACGTGGCGTGCTTTACTACATCTTAAACAGTTTTAAATGGCATTCTACATTCATGCGGTTTGACCTTATGTTAACTGAGAGTTAACACTGAATATTTATAGGAGAGAGCATGGATAATTGTTAATTAATAATCAAATGCATTATTAGATATGTACATAAATAAATGCTCTACTGTGACTTCGAATAAATAGACAATTTGAGGGCACAGACAACAATCATTCAACTAACAATAGTTTGAGCAGCAGCTCCTTCAGATATATATTATGTCAAATATATATGTATACCAAATGCACTGCACTGATTTGATCAAAATATAACCTAAAAAAAAATCTGCTTTGCTTTGGTGGACTGACCGACATACACTTTCTCTAATACAAATAAATGCATTTAATAACAAAATATTTGAGATTAAAACAAATCATGTCTATGTCTATTTGTCATCTTTTAATAAATTTAATTTAATTTAATTTAATTAAACAATTAAATGATTTAGGGGGAAACGAAAGGGTAAATAACATATATGTGTAATACATAATATATATATATATATATATATACAGTCAAGCCTGAAATTATTCATACCCCTGGCAAATTCTGACTTTAAAGTTACTTTTATTTAACCAGCAAGTTTTTTTTTTTTGACCGGAAATGACACAGGCTTCTCCCAAAAGATAATAAGACCATGTACATCATTGTGGCATCATTGTGGAAAAAAATATTACTCCGCTTTTATTTACATTTGAACAAAAAGTGGCATTTCCAAAATTATTCATACCCTTCTCAATAATCAATAGAAAAGCTTTTATTGGCTATTACAGCAATCAAACGCTTCCTATAATTACTGACCAGCTTTTCCATGTCTCCACTGGTATTTTTGCCCATGCATCTTTAGCGATGAGCTCCAGCTCCTTCAGGTTGGAGGGTCTCCTTGCCATCACCCTGATCTTTAGCTCCATCCACAGATTCTCAATTGGATTTAAGGGTGTACTCACACTTGGCAGTTTGAACCATGCCCGAGTGCATTTGACCACCAAAGCGCGGTTCGTTTGACCAATGTGAGTGCTCCGAACCGCGCCCGGGCGCGGCTCGTTTAGCCGTCCCTGGCCCGCTTGGAAGAGGTGGGCCAGAGCACGGTTCAGTTGGACTCGGGCGCGGTTCACATGCAGTGTGAGCGCTAACCGTGCTGAAGCACGGAACAGGAAGTGTGATGTCACGCTTTTGCTAGGTGATCAACGTTTTTGTAGTCCGTAATAATAGCTGCAAAGTCATTGCTGCACTTCAGCTGGTAATTGAAAACCTCCTCATACGAACAGCACGATTGCGTGAAAATTTTCGTGCCACAAAGGCGATAGACCTGTTTAACAATAGACGTTGAGAGGGCTGTGGACCACCGCGGACCAAATGATTTAAAATAATTATCCACAAAGTAAACTATTTTGCATTCAGCGCGAGCGTTGCTCTTCCTGTTTATCCTGAAACCATCGCAACATAATGACGTAAGCGTGCTCCGGCACGAATGCTGAAACCCTATGTGAGTGCAGGCCAGAGGGGGAGTGGGGAGGGGGGACAATCGTACTCGGGCCCGGTTCAGGGCAACCGTGCCTAGTGTGAGTACACCCTAAGTCAGGACTCGGGCTGGGCCACTGCAACATGTTAACGTGCTGAAATGTCCACTGGTGTCCAAGTTTCTCTGCAGACTGCCTGATGTTGTTGTTGAGATTTTTGATGTATTGCTCCTTTTTCATGGTGCCATTCACTGTGATTACGTTCCCTGGTCCACCGGCTAAAAAATACCCCCAAAACATTAGGTTCCCACCACCATGTTTGGGGATGGTGTTCTTAGGGTTAAAGGCTCTCTTTTTTCTCACGCCAAATGAAGTCTACATCATTGTGGCCAGGCTTTTGTGTGCCTTATCTGGAGAAGTGGTGTCCTTCTTGGTCTGCGTCCGTGGAACCCAGCAGTTTGCAGTGTCTGTTGGACTGTCTGCCTGTCTGTCTGGACTGTCCTTTGTCTTAGCCATGACTTTCCACAAACCAACAGCAGAGAGCTTCTGTTTTTTACCTGTTGAGTTGATTAAAACAGCTGTTCCCAATGAATCAGGGTAATTAGGATGCTTTAGAACAGCTTGGACTATTTGGAATGGTATAGAACTTTGGATTTTTACCATAGACTGTGACAGTTTGCAAAGGGTATGAATAATTTTGGACATGCCACTTTTTGTTCAAATGTAAATAAAAGCTGAGAAATATGTTTTCCACAATGATGCCTTTTGTACATTATCTTTTGGGAGAAGCATGTGTCATTTCTGGTCCAAAAAAAAAAAAAAAAAGCTTGCTGGTTGAATAAAAGTAACTTTAAGTCAGAATTTGCCAGGGGTATGAATAATTTTGGGCTTGACTGTATATGTATATATATATATATATATATATATATATATATATATATATGGTTATGAATTACACCAGTCACTTAAAGTATAGCCTATTTTTTTAATTCAAAAGTTGAAAAAGTGAAGTAGTTTACATCACTGGATATTACTGTCATAAAACTGTTGTCAAATATTATATGTTTAGCTACATCTTTTCTGTAAACAATAAGGCCCATCTTCCTGGATTTGATTGGCCATCTCAGTTATTTGGAAATTGACGAGTGCTGTTAGACCACTGAGGCAAAAAAGTTTAAAACTGTGGACGAATAGACACAACTGAAGCTAAACTACCATCCAAAATAACGGCTGATGAATTCATATCTCTTTGAATCCACAACCCGAGGCACAGGTCAAACTTAACATATGAGAGATTAAGTGAGATGAGTGTCTAAGGGAGGAAAAAGAAAGAAATTGACCCCAAAAGAGAGGCAAGCGTTTGTGACCTTCTCATAAGTGAAAAAGAGGGGAGACAGAGAGGAGCTGCAATAAAAAAAGATGATGCCTTGAAGTGCTCCAGTGAAGAGGGTAATAAGCAGGAAAAACCTCTCGTCACATGATCACAGCCATCAGAGAGGTACAAGGAGAACAAAGATTGAGCCAAATGGAGAAAAAAAAAAAAACAGATTCAAGGACAGTCATAAGCTTGCTAAAAACTTGTGAAGTGTCTTTCTAGCTCAACAAAGAGTCATTTCCATAAAACTGTTCCCATTTTCTCTATTGAACTATGGAATTTGACCTATTCACAGGGTGAATTGATTCCCAGAGGACACATTTATTGCACAGATGTTGCTGTATCATAGCTTAGCATAAATTTACTGGACTTTCCTCAGTTATGTTTAAGTAGGCAATCTTTTAATTGGCATAACTTTACCCAAGATATTTCTCCTGTAAATCTTTAAGAGCGGATGAAATGGGTAAAAATACTTGCCAGAACAGGCAATTTTACATAATTTTGTGTGTATTTCTCCATTCACGCGATGTGAAAGAGTACTCGTGTGCTGTTTAAGAGGCGCTGCTTTGGTGTGTGTGCTTAGAAAACCAGACCGAATTGAGTTCTCTTTTGCATAATCAAATTTATCCATATGTCTGCTCTTTTCTTACTCTCAGATATTTACCTTATGTCCCATCGGATAGATAATAGGCTATGATACAGCTTAAATGTATGCATCTAACCACGCAGGAGATTCAATCTGAATGAAATCTCTTCCCAAATCACATTTTTGTCTTGTTTTTTATTTGTTGATGAAAATGTCAGTAGACTTTTGTCATAGCTTTTGTCATTCAAAACGTCTCGTTTTCGCCAGTGAAAAAAAAATTATGCCAAAAATGATTCGCCAACGAAATTAACACTGCCTTGGTCCTCAAAATTGTGAGTACTTTTACTGTTAATAAAATCAAATATTGTGGGCTTTTATTGGTTAACTTTTTTTCCGTATTGGGATTACATCCAAGTGAAATTAAAGCCCGTTTAATAAAAAATAAAAAATAAAAATAAAATGTTTCACAATTCTGGCTTTCTTTCTCGCAATTGCAAATTTATGCCTCACAATTTTGACTGGATTTTAATGCAATTTACTATGAGGAATTGCGTGATGCAAGATTTGTAAGAGATATAAACTTGCATTTCTAAGAAATCAAGTTAGAATTGCATGATAAACTCACAGTTGTAAGTAATGAAGTCAGAATGGCGTTATATAAAAACATCAGAATTGCATGATAAACTCACAATTGCTATAAATAAAATCAGAATTGCGTTATATAAACTTGCATTTGTGAGTAATAAGGTCAGAATAGCGAGATATAAACTCGCAATTGCAAGTTATAAAAGTCAGAAATACATGATAATAAAGTATCAGAATTAAGTCAGAATTGCATGATATAAACGTGCAATTTCGAGTAATAAAGTCAGAATTGCATGATATACTCAGTTGCAAGTAACAAAGACAATTGCGTGGTATAAACTCACAATTGCAAGTAATAAAGTCAGAGTTGTGAAATATAAATCGCAATTGCAAGTAATAAAGTCAGAATTACGTTATAAACTCATAATTACAAGTAATAAAGTCAGAATTACGTTATAATCTCACAATTGCAAGTAATAAAGTCAGAATTGTGTGATAAAACTCGCAATTGCAAGTAATAAAATCAGAATTGCATGATATACTCACAATTGCGAGTAACAAAGTCAGAATTGAGAGATATGAACACGCAATTGCGTGTAATAAAGTCAGAATTGCGTGATAAAATTCGCAATTGCGAGTAACAAAAAGTCAGAATTGCATGATATAAACTCCCAATTCTAAGAAATTAATTCAGAATTGCGTGATATAAACTTGCAATTGTGAGTAATAAAGTCAGAATTGCATGATAAAACTCGCAATTGCGAGTAATAAAGTCAGAATTGCATGATAAAACTCGCAATTGCGAGTAACAAAGTAAGGATTGCATGATATAAACTTACAATTGTGAGTAATAAAGTCAGAATTGCGTGATAAAACTCACAGTTGCAAGTAATAAAGTCAGAATTGCATGATATACTCGCAACTGGGAGTAACAAAGTCAAAATTGAGAGATATAAACTCGCAATTGCGAGTAATAAAGTCAGAATTGCGTGATAAAACTCGCAGTTGCGAGTAACAAAGTCAGAATTGCGTGATATAAACTCCCAGTTGTAAGGAATGAATTCAGAAATGTGTGATAAAACTCTCAATTGCAAGTAATAAAGTCAGAATTACGTGATATACTCGCAATTGCGAGTAACAAAGTCAGAATTGTGAAATATAAACACGCAATTGTGAGTAATAAAGTCAGAATTGCATGAAATAAACTCGCAATGTCAGAGTTGTGTGATATACTCTCAATTCCGAGTAACAAAGTCACAATTGCGAGATTTATCAAACAATTCAACCTTTTTTTCTCAGAATTGCCAGTATATATCTCGTAATTGTGACTTTTTTCTCAGAATTGCAAGTAATATCACACAATTTCAACTTTATTACATGCAATTGTGGGTTATTAAGTCAGAATTATGAGATATAAACTCACAATTCTAAGAACATTACAGTCGTTTTTCCCCCTCGAAATATATATAATATATATATATATATAATATATAAACTTTATAACTCACATCTGCAGGTTTTTATCTCACAATTCTGATGAAAAAAGCCAGAACTGTGAGATAAAGAGTCACAATAACCTTTTTTTTTTAAAATTCGGTGGCAGAAATGGGCTTTCATAGAAATGGCTTATCGCCCAAGAAAAAAATGTAAGACAATACTTAATTTTCTCCATTGGGAATTGATTAAATTGTGGAAAGTGTTGTTGCTGTGTTCATTTTATTTGAGTGACAGGCTGCTAGAGGTAAGGAACTTGTCTGGTCACTTATGTAGAAAATTGTCAATTTTGATTTAACAGTGACTGTAGGCTGAACCTAAGACATCAGGAATACCTTTCCAGAGACAAATCACATAGTTTGTGATATTATCTTTACCACTGCTCCATTTCTTAAAAGATTATGTCAGTGCTTCTGAGGCACTAGAGTTGTGTTTTAGGACAATAGTCTTTATGCAATTAGATTAACCATGATTCTTCTTAATGGCTTGGCTGGCAAATATCCCAACGCTCTTTTCTACATCAAAAAGCTAATGCACCTGTTGCACTTAATGTCGCCCCTAATGCACATTTATCAAGTCACTATGCAGGATGGGATACACCATACCTGTGCCATGAATAGCACTTACGTATGTGGGATTTGGAGAGGATTTATTCCACTTATGTTTTTGCAATCTGTATGGTGAATGAATTATTATGGATTCAGCAAACACAATAGCACTCAAACTGAGTAAAACAAAATGTTTTGTGATTTTAGCTTTCTAGAGAAATATAGAAAATCAATGATAATTCAATGAATGTAATGTAATGTATGTTACATGAAAGTAACCTCATTAACCATTTTATTCCTAATACAACTTTTCTGTAATTTCTGATTTGTAACTTTTTTCCTATTTATAATTAAATTTAAAAGTGAGTTGAACAAATATACTTCGAGCACATTCTGTTTTGTTGGGATTGATTGTTTACATAGAGAACTCATAAAAATGTGTTTATTCATCACATTTAGCTACAAAACTATTCCAACAGCTTTTTCAGTGTTTCAGATATATTGAAAAACTTGTGGTTATGACTGTTCATAATGAGATTTTTGGCTGGACTGGACACACTATCTCCTTGTGCTTGTTTACCAATATAAAATGCTTATTTTTGATCTAGCAGCTAATTAAAAAAGTAATTTTTTGGACAAACTGTCCCTTTAATTTATTGCTTCCAAATTAGTAGCAATTTTAATTATGCAATAAACATTTTTAACTGGTATGAAAGTATGAAATTGCGTATGACTCATTTATGGACACAAAACACTTCATCAGGAAGTTCAAAAGGCCATTTTTATTAGGTGTATCATATCATATTTTAGGGACACAGAGATGCAGAGAGAAAAATGAGGGGAAGCAAGAGAGATACATTGGGGTTCGCAAAAAATGTATCTGGGCCAAGCATGGGGCCAGTGTGATGAATTCTGCATAAATTGCATACCCTTTGAGCAATTCCCCATATTCTCCACCGGATAAGTTCACAATGTCATAATTCATCTCTAATCTAATGAGCTTCAACACTAGCAAAGCACAAATCAAATTTGGTTAGTGAAGGGAAGCTCTGAAATTTCATTCCAATGAACCTCTCCTGCCATTTTGACATATACAGGAAGGAGCTAATGCGATTTACTGCGGACACCACATGAATTATCTCCAATAATTTGAATTAAATGTGCCAGGTCTTGTGCTACTCTTTTTAGCTAATTAAAGTTCAGAGATGAAAAAGAGAACACCTTTTCGTAGGGTCATACGAAGGTTGCCTTTTATATTGGTTGCTAAAGAAATACAAATATTTCTTTAAAATACACACATATACGAAGCGTGGATAAAAGAGAACGATTCTTCACTCAGGAAGCAAAGCAGACAGCTACTGTAATTTGCACACCAATTATACATCTGGTACAACATCGTAGACAGCAGGCTAATATTCTCTAACCGGTACTTTAAAAGCATAACTATGTTTTCTTGCCCTGCGGTGTCACAGTGTTATATTTGAGAGGAATATACATAATGCTTTAAAAATTGAAGTTAAGTGATCTCGGGTGCAGTTCCTGAAACACATCAGACAGACAATTTTTTATGTTCAATAAATAATACCTCTCACCCAAAAAGAAAATTTCCCTTTTATATTGGTTTGCCCTTGTATTGAGGAAAATATTTTTTTCTTTCTTCTGATGTTACATGGACTGTTTTAACAATGTCCTTACTACCTTTCTGTCTCTGGGAACGTTTCAGTTCCATTGCTGTCTACACTTTTAAAAATAAAGGTGCTTTAAAAGGCTCTTCACAGCGATGCCATAGAAGAACCATTTTTGGTTCCACAAAGAACCATTAAGTCAAAGGTTCTTTAAAGAACCATCTCTTTCTTACCAGAAAGGTTCTTCAGATGTTAAAGGTTCTTTATGGAACCATTTAGACAAAAATGGTTTCTCTGTGGCATTGTGAAGCATCTTTATTTTTAAGAGCGTATGCAGAGTCAGAAAGCCCTTGGATTTCATTAAAAATATGCTAATTTGTGTTGCAAAGATGAATGAAGGTCTTACGGGTTTGGAACGACATGAGGGTGAGTAATTAATGACAGATTATTCATTTTTGGGTGAACTAATCATTTTAAAGATTTTTCCTGTTTCACCCACTCAAATTGCATATGCAAATCACCTTGCTAGGAGAAAAAAAAAGATCACAAACTTCACAAAAGTGCTCACTTTCCTCCTGAGGGTGTGATATCTTCATGCTTTAAAAGATGAATGTCTGGAGCCTCAACGAATTACATCAGGACTCTCAAACGGTGCAAGTATTAAACTTAGTCTTCTTAATTGACACATTATTGTCTACCTCTTTTCACAAAGATCTTAGGACTAAGAAACTGATGTTTCCTTCAGGCTTTAGGTCTGATGAGTATCAAATACTGCCCTAACTTTATGCTTTTATCCTTTTTTTTCCCCCCCTTTAACCCTCTTCCTCTACCAGAAAGTGTTTGTGTGTGTGTGTTTTGGACTAGGGATAGTTCACACACAAATTAAAATTCTATCATTCTGTCACTCACTATCATGTCGTTCCAAATCCGCAAGCCCTTTGTTCATCTTCAGAACACAAATTAAGATATTTTTGATTACATAGACAGCAAGGGTCCTACCACAGTCAAGGCATAGAAACATAGTAAGGATGCCATTAAAATAGTGACAGCAGTGGTTCAACCGTAATTTTATGAAGCTACGAGAATACTTTTTGTGCTTAAATAAAACAAAAATAACTATTTCCACTCTCCCATTATCTAGAGTACTATGATGCATGCTATATTTGTTTCTAATACTTTTATTGATCGTAATTAATAAATACATATTTCCCTTTTTGGGCTGATTTGATACACAGATCATCATTTTGCTCATCTTTTAACTGTTAATGTAACAGTTATCGCTGATACTTGATACAATTGAAGAGCAGCACCACAGGGGATGAAATAAAGTTCAAAAAAAGAAAAAGACAGAATTACTTGTTGGATGGGCCAATACGCACTTAAATCATGTTTCATACGCTACTGTCCCCATAAAGAGCTGGAGCACTCAGAATCAGCTGAAGAAATTGAATTGCTTTGCTATTATCATAATGCCGCTATTACATTTGGAAAAGGAACAGTTTCTTCAGTGCAGACTTTGGGATCTCATTTCAAAGCCCAGGCCTATTAAATCTGATTAAGAGGGATTTATCTAATGCTGTCTGATTTATAAGCTCCTCAAATCTATGGACTTAGATCTATGTCATGTAACAGTTGTGATGAGTCCGAACGATTTAGGAAAAAACAATCTGCAAAGTGACCTGAGATGAAAAGAAAATTCTTTCACATTCTTTCATATTTTATTTATCATTGCCTCTTTTATCAATGTTTCAAAATATTGCAATATATTTAGTTATATATATATATATGTATGTCTGTGTATTTGTCAGTGTACTATAGTTTGCTTTGGATAAGGTGTTTTCTAAATTCAAAAATGTAAATGACCATTTGAATTGCTTCTCAGTGTGCCATAAGTAATACATTTCTGCTTGACTGACGGTTTAAACGGCAAGGTAATTAGCGTATCATAATTGGTATGGCAGTGTTTGCAAATTCATGCTGAGAAATAGGGATTCAGTATCCATTATGATATCTTCAACAAGTCAAATTAAACATTTCAAATTAAACAGCTACAAACCACTGTTGCACCTGCAGACAGGCGCAGAAATTAGTTTTGGGAGGAAGGGGGTCTTTGAACGATTCTCAGGATGGTTTTTCATGAGAAAAACGTCAGTGTAATTATTTGCATTTGCATTATTTTCTGCGAGTTACCTTATCACTTCAAATTATTTCATTATATTATGCAAAATGGAAGTTTATTCATTGTAAGTGTTTATAACAATATTGTAAGTGTTTATAATATGTTGACCAAAACATCATAGAAATGCGCATTTTGTGTTCTCAGGATGCACTATATATATATATATATATATATATATATATATATATATATATATATATATATATATATATATTAGTGGTGGGCCGTTATCGGCGTTAACGTGCTGCGTTAACGTGAGACTCTTATCGGGCGATAAAAAAAAATATCGCCATTAATCTATTCTCAAAGTTGGGTTGGGAGCTGGGTCTATACTACGCAAGCTATGATGACTTTCACCTTGATATTTTAGTGCAGATGTATACCTAGCCTAATTGCACTGGGGGCGAGAACGAGTCTTGGAACCTGTGTGCATGCCTACTGTGAAATTACCACATCAAACGAGACATGCTAACATGGATGCAGCTATGAAGCCGCCGGGTTTGCTTCAGGGCAGGGGCGTTGCTAGACCCTTTTTACTGGGGCACGTGCGTGAGTTATAATTTACTTTGATAATCCTGAAATAAATACATTAAACTATATGCAACAACTGAATTGACGCTTCTAAAAGCAACGCAGTTTAACCGAAGACTATGCACGCAGATATCCATGCCCGTGCGCGTCTGTGTATTTAACTGCAACGCGCACGTCACGCAGCCTTTTATGCAGAAGTACATGCAGTGTAGGAATAGTTGGTTACACAAGTTTGTATAGTTAATTGTGTTGTAAATGCAATTGTCAAGCAGTTTGTGATGCATTTTGGAAACAGGAGATGAGCCCCTGGTCTAATGCGCCACCTGGCTTGAGAAACCCGTTCTCAAAGACTTACTTTTAGTCATTATTTTGGTAGCACACATACTCTGAATGCCTTCGGCAGAATTCAAATTAGCCATTTTAATCTAGATTAATCTAGATTAATTCCAAAATTATAATGAGATTAATCTAGATTAAAAAAAATGAATCTATGCCCACCACTAATATATATAATATATATATATATAGCCCGAAATTATTCATACCCCTGGCACATTCTAACTTAAAGTTACTTTTATTCAACCAGCAAGTTTTTTTTTTTTTGTTTTTTTTGTTAGAAATGACACAGGCGTGG
Source organism: Garra rufa (assembly GCF_049309525.1). Lineage (NCBI taxonomy): Eukaryota > Metazoa > Chordata > Actinopteri > Cypriniformes > Cyprinidae > Garra > Garra rufa. The sequence goes on along the minus strand of NC_133365.1, from coordinate 1,231,720 downwards.
AAAAAAAATATTAATATTACTCATCTTTTATTTACATTTACATTTGAACAAAAGTGGCATGTCCAAAATTATTCATACCCTTCTCAATAATCAATAGAAAAGGCTATTACAGCAATCAAACGCTTCCTATAATTGCTGACCAGCTTTTTGCATGTCTCCACTGGTATTTATGCCCATTCATCTTTGACAATGAGCTCCAACTCTTTTCAACTCTTTCATCACCCTGATCTTCAGCTTCCTCCACAGATTCTCAATTGGATTTAAGTCAGGACTCTGGCTGGGCCACTGCAAAATGTTAATGTTTTTGTCTGATAACCATTTCTTCACCACTTTTGCTGTGTATTTTTGGTCGTTGTCATGCTGAAATGTCCACTGGTGCCCAAAGCCAAGTTTCTCTGTAGTCTGCGTGATGTTGTTGTTGAGAATTTTGATGTATTGCTCCTTTTTCATGGTGCTGTTTACTGTGATTAGGTTCCTTGGTCCACCGGCTAAAAAAACACCCCCAAAACATTAGGTTCCCACCACCATGTTTGACAGTGATGGTGTTCTTAGGTTTGAAGGCTTCTTCTTTTTTATGCCAAATGAAGGCTACATCATTGTGGCCAAACAATTCGATTTTTTTGTTTCATCTGACCATAAAACAGAAGACCAGAAGTCTTCTTCTTTGTCCAGATGAGCATTTGCAAAGGCCAAGCGGGCTTTTGTGTGCCTTATCTGGAGAAGTGCTACAGTATTTCACCTTTCGATCTAAACAAGCACTTTTTGAGCGGAGAAGCACTATAATAAAAGAAAATAATTTTGTTCAACAATTTGTCTGTAAAAGCATCTAACAAACAGTAGTGCTCAGCTGTCTTATTTTCGTGATGCAGCTTGTATTTCCTGAGGCATCTCTGCTGAGTATCTGTGTCTCGCATGCCTATACAGTGAAGTACAATATGACAGCTTCAATGAGGAGAAACTCCCTCATATGTAGCCATGCTCTGCATCTGCTGCTGAGGGGAAACTGTTACACCTTCTGTGTGACTCTGCGCTTTCATCTCACACATGCCTGTCAGTGCACTCTTGACGGCAGGATTGAGATTACACGGATTTTAACCTCTCATCTACAGCCTTCTCCTCTCTCTCCCTTCATAACCCAGGAGTCATGCATGGCTAACTTCTGCCATTGCTGCCTGACTCTCCCCAGAAACAAATGAGAGCTTGTGAGTTGCCTCTGAATGAAAATCTGTGGGTTTTGTACATCGTGGACAGCAATTCGCTGTGTATTTTATATTTAAAAAAAAAAAAAAAAAAAACTCTGTATGCATATAATGATTTTGAAAATCACCTTTATGTCATAATGACTTTTAGTCTTTCAAATGGCAATGAAGAAAATGCTCATAATACTGAAGTTATGTGAATAACATGTGGGCGATGTTTTTATCAGCTGTTTGGACTCTCATTCTGACAGCACCCATTCGCTGCAGAGGATCCATTGATAAGCAAGTGATGTAATGCTACATTTCTCCAAATCTGTTACAATGAAGAAACATCTGAAGAACTCATCTACATGGGAGTAAATTTTCTGCTCATTTATATATTTTTAGATAAACTATTCCTTTAACAAATAACATTTGAATGATCACATACAGTTGAAGTCAAAAGTTTACATACACCTTGCATAATCTGCAAAATGTTAATTATTTTACCAAAATAAGAAGGATCATACAAAATGCTTCAGACAGAAAACGTCTCAGGTTACGTATGTAACCCTGGTTCCCTGAGGGAACGAGACACTGCGTCATCAACGCTTTGGGGAACACCATTGGCGAGCCGCACTCTGAATGTAGTCTGCAACCAATCAGATGACGGGAGTGACGTCACAGGCGTGGTGACGTAAGCGACCAAGAAGTATAAAGCATGTGCGTTTGAAGCCGGCGTCAGCCTCTTGGAATGAAGCGAGCGCCGCAGGGATGCGGGAATTATGGTCCATGACGCAGCGTCTCGTTCCCTCAGGGAACCAGGGTTACATACGTAACCTGAGACGTTCCCTTCCGGGAACTCGAGCTGCGTCATCAACGCTTTGGGGAACGAGATGTCCGCGCCCCCAGAATTCCAAGTCCCTGCCTAGTGTCTGCTAGGACAAGGGTGGAAAGAGATGTGCCTGGTGGAACGTGCCAGGACACAGGAAATGTCAGCCTGGGGAAACTGCCAGGACAGGAAGGATAAAAATTCTGCCTAGGGAAATTGCTAGGGCAAGAGTGGTAATACACCTCTGTCTGGGGAACCGCCAGAACAAGAGGGAAGAGGAGTGTCTGGTGAACATGCCAGGGCACAAGAGAAAAAGTCTCCGCCTGGGGAAATTGCCAGGACGCGAGGGATAAAACTGAGCCTAGGGAACTGCTAGGACATGGATGGTAATACACCTCTGTCTGGGGAACCGCCAGAACAAAGAGGGAATTAGGAGTGCCTGGTGACCATGCCAGGGCACGAGGAAATCTCCGCCTGGGGAAATAGCCAGGACGAGAATGGTAATACACCTCTGTCTGGGGAAATGCCAGACCAAGAGGGGTAAAAACTCTTATGCTTCATGAGAGAATGATAATACACCTCTGTCTGGGGAACTGCCAGACCAAGAGGGGTAAGAATTCTCTTGCTTCATGAGAGAATTAAAATACACCTCTGCCTGGGGAAACAGCCAGTGCACGAGGGAGAAGGAATGCGCTTCCTGAGAATATGTGCCTGGGGGATATGCCAGGACACTAAAAGAGGTCTCCTCCTGGGGAACCGCCAGGGCAAGGAGAGGTAAAGCTCTGCCTAGGAAGATTGCTAGGACAAGAGTGGTAATACACCTCTATCTGGGAGACTGCCAGAACAAGAGGGATAAAAAAGTGTACCTGGTGATCATGCCAGGGCACGAGAAAAACTCTGTCTGGGGAAATTGCCAGGACGAGAGTAGTAATACGCCTCTGTCTGGGAAACTGCCATACCAAGAGGGGTAAAACTCTGTGCCTAGCCCATTGCTAGGGCGAGAGGATAAAGGAGCCAGGAGCGGCTCTGAGGTCAAGTTCATAAAACCTGACAAATGTGAGAGGTGAGGACCAACACGCAGCACTGCAAATGTCCTGGATGGGGATACCTGCTGTCAGAGCTTTAGAGGCAGCCAAGCCTCGGGTAGAGTGAGCCTTGACCCCCAAGGGTGATGGGGGGCCAGAGGACTCATAAGCAGTAGAAATGGCATCCACGATCCATCTACTGATAGTAGGTTTTGAAGCAGGGCACCCCCTCTTAGGGGGGCCGTAACAAACCAAAAGTTGCTCTGTTTTACACCACATGGCAGCTCTGTGGACGTATGTGTCCAGTGCTCACACTGGACACATGCAATTATACTTCCGATGGTCGGGCTCCACGAATGGAGGAGGATAGAAGGCCTGAAGTGTAATTGGCTGTGTTACTGAAGACGGGACCTTAGGGACATACCCAGCTCTAGGGTAGAGAAAAGCTTTGGCCAAACCTACCCACTGACAGGCCACCGGGAGGGGCGTGGTATGCCGATATAGCCTCCATTCCCCGGGCCTCGGCCCCTGCCTCGACAGGACGTCTGCTCCCACATTGAGACGTCCAGGGATATGAACTGCTCTTAATGAGAGGAGTTTTCCCTGTGACCAAAGGAGGATCTGGTACACCAGCTTGTACAAGGGGCGTGAACGCAGACCTAGGGCTGTCGCGATAACCACAATATCGCAATACCGCGCTATTGACAAGCATAACCGCAGAGGAATGCAACAACCGCAGCAACCGCGATATTTGCATGTTTTCTTTTTACGTAAGGTTTTGCCCTTCTCGCTTTACTCTTAATGCATGTGTACTGAGTATTAATTTAGTAATAAGTTATTAATGGTAACATAATGTGTACCTGATTTGTACAGAGGCTCAGTAGATTTGCACTTAACAAGCCTAAACTGACAGCGAATGAGAGAGAAAGATCGACTGAGCATGTGCGATTACCTTCGTCTGTCCTTCAGGCTGAGTCAGATATAAAGCTTGTCATGTCCAAGTAAAGCGAAATCTGTCTTAGCATCGATGCTCTGCTGGTCAGCTGATTATTTAAAAGTAAAAATTCTTTAACCACGACAGCCCTACGCAGACCCCCCTGGTGATTGATATAATAGACTACCGCAGTGCTGTCGGTGTGGACCAGCACATGACGGTTTCCCAGGTCTGGGAGGAAGTGCTTCAGAAACACAGCCAGCATCTCTAGGCAGTTTATGTGCCACAAAAGATGGTGGTCGCTCCACAGACCGCGGGCCGAGCGGCCACTCATGACCGCTCCCCATCCGGTGAGGGACGCATCTGTCGCTAGCGTGACGCGGTGACAAGGAGCTCCCAGCACCGGGCCCAGAGACAGAAACCAAGGTTTCTTCCACATGTCTAAGGCACGTAGGCACCGCCGCATAACCTTGATCTTGCGGAATGGGTTCCCCCTCGGGGAAAACCCCTTGGTTTTGAGCCACCACTGTTGCGGTCTCATGTACAGCAGTCCAAAAGGTATCACGTTGGATGCAGCTGCCATTAGACCTAACAGTACTTGAAACTGTTTGACAGTGAGTGACAGGCTTAGCTTGACCGCATTGGCTGCAGTAAGGATCGACTCGATCCGAGCAGGTGACATTCGTGCCTGCATCGTGGTCGAATCCCATACGACACCTAGATAAGTGGTTCTCTGCAATGGAGACAGTACACTTTTCTTGGCGTTGAGTCTCAACCCCAGCTGTTTCATGTGAGCAAGAACAACATCTCGATATTGAACCGCTAACTGTTCTGTGCTGGCTAAAATCAGCCAGTCGTCTATATAGTTGAGTATGCGGATACCCTGGAGTCGCAGAGGAGCCAGAGCAGCATCCATACACTTTGTAAAAGTTCGGGGTGAGAGTGCTAGGCCGAAAGGAAGAACTCTGTATTGGTAAGCTTCGCCCCTGAAAGCAACCCTCAGAAACTTCCTGTGTTGAGGAAGGATGGAGACGTGAAAATACGCATCTTTTAGATCTATCGTGACAAACCAGTCCTCGGACCTGATTTGAGACACGACATGACTGACAGTTAACATCTTGAACTTCAATTTTCTGACTGAGCGGTTCAGCTGTCTGAGATCTAGAATGGGCCGCAACCCTCCATCCTTCTTGGGAACAATGAAGTACCGGCTGTAGAACCTGGACTCTCTGTGTTGAGGAGGGACCACCTCGATGGCCTCCTTCCTCAAGAGAGATTTTACTTCCTGTTCCATTACCAGACCCTGCTCGGGGCTTACAAGAGTAGGAAATACCCTGTTGAAAGGTGGTGGCGGGGTGCCGAACTGGATATAGTATCCTTTCAGTACAGTACACAGGACCCATGCAGATATATTCGGCAGTAGTTTCCACGCTGCCAGAAAATCTACTAGGGGAACCAGCCTCTCGAGACTGGTTTCTGGTATTATTTGAGGCAATGACTCGGTGACCTGTAACAGCTGGCTGGCAGGAGACACCTGAATCAATTGTCTTGGAGACCCCCGTGGGGGTGGCGAACCCTCTAGTTCCGCTATGGTACCGGGCGGAAGAGCTAGAGGAAATGGTTCGTGGGAGATTGCCGCGCCCTGTAACACTGGCAGGGTTAGCGGACAGATCTCCTGAGGGCCCCGAGGAGGGGCAGCCACCATGAACTGTGGTGAACCGCAAACCTCCCCGAGAGGGGCTGCCCTCATTGGCCCTGAGCTGGAGCAGTTAGGGCCATTTAGCCAAGGACCTCTTCGATTGGAGGACGACCCTCAGGTCCGGCCTCGTCTTAGAAGCCCCCGGCTCTTTTGAGCCTGTGTGAGGAGCTGGTACACGGCTGGGTCTGCTCCCGTCCAGCAGCCCCAGAGGAATAAACGCGGCGAGGGAGGTAGTGCTGGAATGCCGCTGCTTGCTTGTGAGCCTCCTGGTGTCTGCTGACAACCGTGTCAACAGAGTCACCAAAGAGGCTAGAAGGCTGCAGCGGGGCGTCCAGGAGGAGGACCCTGTCCTTTTCTTTCATTTTGGACAGGGTCAGCCACAGATGCCTCTCCGCGGCCACCAGGGCTGCCATCAGCACGAGCGGTCTCCTTGGTGGCGCGGACAGCAAGATCTGCGGTGCGGCGCATCTCTGTGACATTAACCTCCTCGCCGTCGCTTAATTCCTTAAGCAGGTCAGCCTGGTACGCTTGCAGAATGGACATTGTGTGAAGGCAAGCACCAGCCTGACCTGCAGCCATGTACGTCTTGCCCACCAAGCTCGAGGTTGTCTTAAGCGGCTTGGAGGGCAAGGACGGAGCCTTCAAGGACGATGCCAGACCGGGCGACAGATAGCTGGCCAGTGTCTGTTCAACCCGCGACATCGCCTTATAACCACGCTCGTCAAGTCCCCCCACATTACCGTAGTAATCTGAGGAGGGGGTGAACAAGCGGGCTGAGAAAGGTTTCTCCCACGATCTAGAGATCTCAGCATGCAGATCGGGGAAAAACGGAAGGCTCCGTTTTGGGGGTGCTGACTTTGTCCGCAGAAAGCACTCATCAAGTTTGCTTTTCTGTGGCTCATTATCTTGTTCAGCGGGCCAATTGGCGTTAAGCTTGGCTACGCATTAGTCAGCACCTCCAACAGCTCCTCATACTGAGGGGATCGGGGGGGGCCGTTGAATATTTTCAGCAACGCTCTCCACATCAACCTCCTCGGAGGAAGACAGGAGAAGCGTTGACTCCTCTTCCTGGAGGGAAGGAACCGCAGTGCGGGCTTCCTCATCCAGTAAGAGGTCAATCGATCCACCAAGTGAGGAAGGAGATAGGGGTTCACCCGTCTCCATTCCCTCTAGTAGATCGAGCTGCGAACCCCACGAGTGCAGGTGCCGCTCCGCCTCAACGGAAGCGGGGCCAGACCCGCGAGGAACGCTAGCGAAGGCTCCCTCCTCAAAGAGAGCCTTCCGGGAACGGAGCACCCGCAGTGGAAAACAATCGCACTGCGGGCAGCCAGCCCCCTCGAGAGCTGACTGTGCATGCTCTGCACCCAAGCAGACCACACACAGACTGTGTGTATCCCCACCAACAATGAAGGGAGGGAGGGAGGAACACACCGTCTGTGTGGCTGCTCAACCGCTTTCTTAGAAACTCTCTTTCCCCCTTTTTTGGTTGACATAGTTGCTCAAATAAAAGTTGTGCAAACTGGCACAGAAAAACAGCAAACTATGTAACAGACAGACACACATAGAGCGCTCTCGCTGAATGACAAAAGCTGACGCCGGCTTCAAACGCACGTGCTTTATACTTCCTGGTCACTTACGTCACCACGCCTGTGACGTCACTCCCTTCATCTGATTGGTTGCAGACTACGTTCAGAGTGCGGCTCGCCAATGGCGTTCCCCAAAGCGTTGATGACGCAGCTCGAGTTCCCGGAAGGGAACTATATGCATTAAGAGCAGGGTGGTGAAAACTTTTGAAGATCAGGGTAAATGTAACTTATTTTGTCTTCTGGGGAACAAGTATCTTCTGTAGCTTCTGAAGGGCAGTACTAAATGAAAAAAAAATTATATTTAGGCAAAATAAGATAAATGTACACATCTTCTTCTTTCTTTCTGAAGCATCAGTTAGCGTTTGAACCTTCTCTAATAGTTGCATATGAGTCCCTCAGTTGTCCTCAGTGTGAAAAGATGGATCTCAAAATCATACAGTCATTGTTGGAAAGGGTTCAAATACACAAAAATGCTGAAAAACCAAAGAATCTGTGGGACCTGAAGGACTTTTCTAAAGAACAACAAGCAGTTTTGGGAATCAAATGTATGTAAACTTTTGATCAGGGTCATTTTTATAAATCCAACTATTATTTTCTCTTGTGGACTATGTAAATGTCTTTTATGTGAAATATCTTCAAATCAAATCATGAATGATTCAAATCTCATTCAAAACTTTCCTACATTGTATTTATAGGGTAACATTTATAGGTTTTGCATGTTGTTCAGGTATAAAAACAAACACAATATGATATGTGTTAAAGTATTTTCCCACAGTAAAGGGGGTTTTAGGCATGTCCTCTTATAGGTTATTGCGTTATTTTAAGGCTAATATCTTAAAACGCTAAATTACTTTCAGCTCAGTGTCATCTCTTCTGAGCTAAATATATAACTGGCCATTGTGATTATTTTCAAAGCGGTTGGCGCAATGACATTTTCCTGCACTCATCTGAAATCCTTCAAAATCTTCCTGTCAGAAATGCATTAAATCCGAGATGATTCAAGAAGCATCAAGAGTCACTTCGGCATGTACAATTTACTATTCAGCATCACTTCAAACTTAATTTGCATAGAGACAGCTAACATGGTCATACTGAGAAGCTTTTTTCCTTCTTCTTCTTCCTTTCAGTCCCATCACTAGCTCTCGGTTAATGGACTGCTGTCTGAAAAGATTTCAAATTAACTACTTAAATTCTGTTATTTTGCATATTCAAACTTATTTTTGAAGTCTAAATGTAATGTTATTTGTATAAGCAATTGCATTTTAAATTAGCTGAAAATGTCCCAGAGAGATGGCCGTATTATTCACTAAATATTACTAGATGGTTCTGTGTGACTTGCATTAAGATGCCGAATAAATACGATATGATCATTTTTCTTCAGCATTATTGATTTAAACTCAAAAATAAAGGTTCTAAAAGAGTGCTTTCCAGCGATGTCATGTTATTCTTGAGTATGGACTGAATAGAAATGAGTTTAACCAGGTGTAAGCAATGATTTTTTCTTCATATCCTATTCACGAAACGATAATTGCAGTGGGCAGGTAGCATGTGCTGACTTTGAGTGCTTAATTAGCAAGTGAATGACTCAAGCAACATCTGAGAGAGGTGTTACAGCACAGCAGCAACACAGGTTTAACAGAGCTGATGGATAGTAACTTGCTTTGTTGATAGCCTCTTTTTGACAGTAGTTCTCAACAAGAAGTTGTTAGATTAACTGTCACTCTTCTGAAGAGCTTAATTCAATGCTTTTCTAACATATTACTGCATACGGCACTGTCAGATTTATTCTAGTCTTATTAGTGTTGCCATGTGATTTGAATTCATGTTAGTTTCATATTGTTTTGAAAACATTCATACCATTAAATAGGGTTGAATTTAATGACTAATAAAAATGTTGTGTTGTGTTGTAACCACAAATAAAAGATAATATATATTGACCGCAACTCTATAAATATGACTCGCCAAAACCTTAACGACTTTTCATAATTCACAATGGTCATTATGTTTTGGGGGAGTCACACCACATCATGTTTTACAGCCTGAATTAACCTTGCCTTTTCATAAAATTGGAAATAATCTAATATTATAATAGACTGGAGGTCTGCAGGGATCCTTTCTACACATTTTTTTTTTCAGCATGATTCTGCATGTTTAATTTGGCTTCAATTTTTTTTTTCGATTTAAATAAGCAGTGCATTTTTTAGAACTTTAACAATAATAATAATAATAATAATAATAATAATAATAATAATAATAATAATACAGATTCACTAATATAATCAGGATTAACTGCCACACTACTACTTCAATATTAAGATGTTTTATTCAAGATTGTTTTTTTATTTAAATTATTTTACATTTTTTTATTTTTGAATTTATATTTTTCTTATATTTTATAATTATGTAAATTATAATTCCTATATTATATAAATGAAAAATGGCCATCATAGAAGCTGTGTATTCAAATACTGTAATGTATGCATTTTTTGTTATATTAATGTAATGTATTAATTTTAATGTATTAATTTATTAATTTTAATGTATTCATTTATTAATTTTAATGTATTAATTTATTAATACAGTAATGTATTAATTAATGTTTTAATTTTAATTATTAATTTTAATGTATTAATTTATTAATTTATCAATTCTGTGTCCCCCTAAAATAAGAATTTATATTTTTATAAATTATAATTCTTAAATTATACAAATGAAAAAAATGGCTATTAAAGATGTGTACTTAAATACTGTAATGCATGTATTTTAATGTATTTATTGATTTTTAATGTATTTATAAATTATATCAATTATAATGCTTAAATTATATAAATGAAATAAATGCCCATCATAGAAGATGTGTACTTAAATACTGTAATGCATTTATTTTAATGTATTAATTAATGTATTATTAATATATAAAATATAATCCTTAAATTACCTAAATGAAAAAATGCCCATCAGATGTATATTCAAATTTCATGCATACATTTTTTATGTATTACTGTATTTATTATTACTGTATCAATTTGATATGCACTAAACATAAGAATTTATATTTTTATAAATTATATCATTTATAACCTAAAATTATATAAATGAAAAAAATACCAATCATAAAAGACCTGTATTCAAATAAATTTCATGCATGCATTTTAATGTACAAATTCTGTGTGCCCCCAACATAAGAATTTATACTTTTGTCAAACTTTTATATAAATTATAATTACCATCATAGATGTGTATTCAAATACTTGAGTGCATGCATTTTTAATGTATTAATGTTTTGATTATTAATGTATAAAGTTGATGTTCCCCCAACCATTAGAGTTCATATTTTTATAAATTAAAAATGCCCATCATAGAGGATGCGTATTTAAATTTCATGCATGCATTTTTAATATATTACTGTTTTGATTATTAATGTATAAACTTCTTTCAACATCAGAATTTATATTTTTTATAAATTATATAAACTATAATCCTTAAATTATACAAATGAAAAAATGTCAATCATAAAAGATGCGTATTCAGATCATTTCATGCATGCATTTTTAAATGAATAGATCTAGACAAGCAAATGAGCATTATGCCACAGATGTATCATAAGGCAATTATGATTTTTAATGCCAAAATTTTTTAAAAGATAAATAAATCTGTCAGCTGTTGAATACACCACCAGCATCATATTTGAATGTTGATTGAACAAGATGCAAGAGTGACGCTTTGGTGGTGCAAGATAAAAATCATTTTGTTTCCCAATGAAAGTGTGTTCCATCTGAGCTGTATAGACTCTGAGCGTTCTTGTTAGCATGGAAAACATTCAGTGCAGACATATAGGCTACTATTTTATCTAACAATGATTGTCAGGAAGCATTAAGCTCATTGTAAGCACCATCCATGTGGCTGCTACAGCATGTCTTTGCATTCTGAGAACCAGGGCTTGCCTTCTCAAAGCTTCTCTCGTCAGCCTGTGGGATTTCATTGAATTTACTGCCTCTTCCACTTCATCAAGTGCTTTTAGACCTCTTGATCTTGACACTTCTGCTCGCCTGAACTTTTTAATACAGGAGAGTAGCCTGGTGTATTGCTGTTTCACATATACATGATGTGTGTAATGCAGTCAAAGTGTGGCCGGTGAGTGGATGAAACCTTTTTTTTGTGCTGTGGGGCATGCAAAGAACATAAGGTGCATTCCTTCAGGAGGACGCGAGTACACTTGCACAGTCAAGAGCGAAGCGGAGGAGGACTTCGCTTCATCCTGTTTAGCGATTTCTCACACTCTAGAACAACTTGACATTGGTACTTCAGTTGCGGACACCAATCAGCGGTTCATTCAGCCTAGCGTGGCTTCACGCCTATATGCTCAGCCAACACAAGTACGTATTGGAGAAGATTTACGGCATTTACGGCCAACGCTTGGTCATCAGTCTTGACCGCTGCAAAGCTCCAAAATAAAACAATCAACAGTGCGTTAATAATCACAAGCGAACACAGATGGATCAAGAGTTCAGTTCAGAGAACAATTATGAGGAAATAGACCCCAGCTGCAGAGCGAATGAGTATGAAAGAGCACAAATGGCTGGAGTGACATTGCCAAGGTCACAGGCAGTAGTGCCAGGAAGTCCAGCTCTTTAATCATGAGACTCTCTAACGTCTGGCCCGGGGCCTGAGCTCAGCCTCCCTCCTCGGTGCATTCGAAAGGGTCCTTGAAGCGATGGATTTTGGCTCTTTCCGCACATAGATGCATGCCAGTATCGTAAAAACGCCTCTGCGTATATGGTGCTTTACAACGTCCTGTCAGACGAAGACAAATGCTCTGTCTGCTGTGCTCTGTGTTATCAAATCATCAGAATATGAAAAGCATCTGTACTGGGTTCTGTCTCTAGGCAGTCTCTCTGGTTTACTAATGTAAATGTGTTGAGGCTTATACTGCTATTGAATCGCAGTGCTCTCCCAGCACTTACAGGTATTTTTATAATCCTTACATAATGTACAGTATCCTCAGGCTGAGGTATTTTCAAGAACACCTAGTTATGCAGAGACTTGCTGCGTATTTGTACATTTGAAAGCCTAAAAGCTGTAGTGGAACGTATTATTGTTATAGCATATTAAAGCAATTTGTTCAGTAGTTCAAGGTAGGAGTGAGATAGGGGAAGTGGGTAATGAACTGTGCATAATAAGAATTAATAAAAGGCAACTGATCAACCTACCAAAAGAATGGTACACAAAAGAAAATGTTTAAAAAAAAAGTTTAGATATTTTAATTTAAAGTAAATGCACAATTATGCTTTTAAAATATCACTGTGCTGCAAAAAAAAAAAAAAAAAATAATAATAATATGAAACCCTGGAACACAAAACCAGTCATAAGGGTAATTTTTTTTTTAAATTGAGATTTATACATCACCTCAAAGCTGAATAAATAAGCTTTCCATTGATGTATGTAGTGTTAATTTCGTCACCTATTTTTAATTTAGTCTTAGTCTTAGTCTTGTGCCAAATGTCCTTGTTAGTTTTAGTCATATTTAGTCATTCACATATCTTTTTTTGTTAGTCAAGTTTTAGTCGACTAAACGTCTCGTCATTTTAGTCTAGTTTTAGTCAAAAGAAAACTCAAGGTATCTTAGTCAAGTTTTAGTCGACTAAAAGTCTTTTAATTTTAGTCTAGTTTTAGTCCAAAAAGAACTCAATATATTTTAGTCTAGGTTTAGTCAAAAAATTGTAGTCTTTTTTTAAAATAACACATTATTACTGAGATTATTACTGATACACATTTCAGTAAAAAAAGTGTTTCACATCTCAAACATTGGTTAAATGTCATAATTACCTGACAAAATACACTTGTTGAATGCAAATGTTAAACATGTCTGGTTTTCAATTTCTGATTTAGGAGACACATTCACAAATGATTAACCCTTTCAGTGGTGAGTTTAAAATATTCTAGCGGACCCCTGAGAGTGAGTTTTTTTTTAAGCGACCGTTATTTTAGAACGTTCGTCCTTATTGTTTCCATGGCGACGCATCAAGCTTGTCACGTGACACAACACAGCCACAATAACACTGTATGACAGATAGATCGCTTTTATTTCGTTTTTCCTTTTTTATCCAGAATACTCACACACTTGCTTACCATGCCATGAACTATCTAATATTCCGATTCACAAATATGTGTGAATTAGTATGTTTCGTCGTTTAAAACCCTATATAAATGATCTGGGTCGTAATCTGTAACGTGAGATGGGCGCGGCCATGTTTGTTCGCGCTGCTGTTCAGAGAGTCCTGTCAGCCGTATTTACAGCACATATACATTCATCCGTTTCTCCCGAAATACATGCAAGTAGGTGGCTGGTGAACTAGAAGAGGAATAGAGTGAACTTTTTAGTTACTTAGCCTATGTGTATGTGATATGAAAATAAAACACATCGGCAAATTATATTTGAATAGATTGTTATTTGCTGCTTCCATAGACCTATGTGTGTATTTTACAAACTCTATGTTATTCTTTTACTAGTACCTATGTGTATTTAAATGTCTGAAACCTAAAATAAGCGTTATGTATGGAGTTATTTATGTGCCAAAATTAAACAAACAAATACAGCGTTTTGCAAACAAACACTATCTGCTTTGCAAAGAAAAAATCGACTTTCAAACAAACAAAAAGTACTATGCACAAACACAAGTCAATTTGAGAGAAAATGCAGAGGTATAACAAATATATGCATTGTGTGTTGCAAATATGTATACTTTTTCTGAGGAAAACTTGGTTTCTCACACGTGTACAGACAGATTTTCTCACAAATGCATCCATATCTTCTCACAAATGCAATGGAGCAACTTCCTCTTGCAAAACAGCAGATAGCGCTATCGTTCAATTTACTCTATTCTCCCGAGACCTTGAACGTGTTTATATGGTTTACCTGTGTTGGCTAGAAGGTATACATCTCCGACCAGAAGACTAACAATGAAATTAATTTTTCTATCTATTAGATTGTGTTTTTTTAATGTCTACACCTACCCCAACCCTAAACTTAGCCCTTACTATAATACAAAAACAGTATTATTGTTGTACAGTGTGATAATAATAATGTTAAAAAAACGGTTTACCCTTATTTCCCAGAGGATAATGAGAGGGGAACAGGTGAGTTTCTTCCTTACTATATTTATAATTAAACATTTGATGTTCTTACAATGCTGACTCTACCACGATGTCAGTGAAATTCAAAATATCTTCCCACATAGCAAATGTTTTCTGGTCCAGCTCCGGGCCACACAACTACATTTCCCTCGGCCCAAGTACCGCAAAGAATGACAGTCCTGAAGTGGTCCAAAACTGGATAAAAGACAAGGGCCACACATGGGCCATAACCGGCCCGAATCTCAGCCTGTTAATCACCCTTAACTGGCCCTGAGCTGGGCCAAAACAGGTTGTATTATTGATACCAATCCTCAGCCTTAAGTTTACCAGAATCCCCAAATCTGGGCCACACCTGAGCCTTATAAAACCCAGACCCAATACAGAATCTTAATATTTGATATCACTGCGTTGTGTATTACTATAATCACCATTATTCATTTTCAGTTTTATGTTTTAATGTACACACAAACTTTGCCAATAAAGTACATTAAACTGAATAGAATCAGCCTTTAAATTCACAAATCATTTAACTTTGCAATAAAAAAATTTATTGCATTAAAAATGTTACTTATTTATAAATAACAAATTAACCAGAGTGTATAAAGTATACAGTCTATTAGAGAAACGTAACAGACACACGTAGCATTATTCACAAGTATTTATTGCAGAAATGTCAAAGAGCAGTACCACAGTAATGTGTCCAAATGACGATATGTCGCAGTCCTCTCTGGTGGAATATAGTTTAGTGTGAGGAGCAGGGCATAATTTCAGTTGTTAAACGCTGAAAATACTATCCCGAATACTCCGTAAATGCGCACGTTTCTCATTCAAAACACGCATCACCGGAGAGACGGCATGTCGCAATCTATGACGAAACTGGCGAGAGCCAATGAGCGTTTGATATCGCTGCTGTAAAACTTGTAGTAAAACTTCTTAACGGCAAATTTTACTGTATCTACAGAGGAAGGAGAGAACGGCTCTGAGATACTTATCGCAGATGAATGGTTTAAATTTGGATCCGTTTCTCACTCAAAGCATCACATGGATATCTAGGATTTGAATAAAAATAAAATACCTTTATAATCATTTTATTTAATGCTTGTGCATGACATCATATTCATAAAATTATATGCCCCATTGTAAACTCTCTCTCTATATAAGGATTTTAAGATTATTTGTACTGAGAATAAGATAAAATATAATTAAATTATGATTAAGTTCAGTTTAATGCAGTTGACTGATTTACTGATATGCTTATTAAATGATAATGTTTCATCCTGTTTTGACTTGCCATTTCAAAGACATTTAAACAATCCTACATTTCACTGAATATTCTGTGATCATTTAACCATTACCATGCAATATTTTGTTTATCTTGTTTATATGGGTCACATAATATGCTGTCATGTCACAAGCCTGATATTGGCCACATGATGACTGGATCTGGGCCACACTCCTCCCACCAACAATCGGCCCTCATACTGTTTGCCGTGATCCACGTTGTGCCATCATTGCCACACATGGCCCAGCTCTGGCTGAAAGGGAACATGCCATTGCCGACATGAGGTCAGCAGTGCCAGCTTGAGGCCACATTTGGGCCAAGACTGTTTGCTATGTGGGTTCTAGCAGTAGGCTATTGCATTCATGCAGTAATTCATATGACTCATGTCGTAGTTACGTTAGTTCTTCATTAGTTCTTGATTAATACATGTCTTAACTAATCATTAGTTCATAGTCAAGAAATTACTAATTCACGAATTAATGCATGATAATTCATGTACTGTTATTGCA
>NC_133365.1:1121249-1215041 GCF_049309525.1 Garra rufa | reverse complement strand
TAGATGTGTATTCAAATACTTGAGTGCATGCATTTTTAATGTAGTAATGTTTTGATTATTAATGTATAAAGTTGATGTTCCCCCAACCATTAGAGTTCATATTTTTATAGATTATATAAATTTAAAAATGCCCATCATAGAGGATGCGTATTTAAATTTCATGCATGCATTTTTAATATATTACTGTTTTGATTATTAATGTATAAACTTCTTTCAACATCAGAATTTATATTTTTTATAAATTATAAACTATAATCCTTAAATTATACAAATGAAAAAATGTCAATCATAAAAGATGCGTATTCAGATAATTTCATGCATGCATTTTTAAACGAATAGATCCAGACAAGCAAATGAGCATTATGCCACAGATGTATCATAAAGCAATTATGATTTTTAATGCCAAAAATTTTTAAAAGATAAATAAATCTGTCAGCTGTTGAATACACCACCAGCATCAAATTTGAATGTTGATTGAACAAGATGCAAGAGTGACGCTTTGGTGGTGCAAGATAAAAATCATTTTGTTTCCCAATGAAAGTATGTTCCATCTGAGCTGTATAGACTCTGAGCGTTCTTGTTAGCATGGAAAACATTCAGTGCAGACATATAGGCTACTATTTTATCTAACAATGATTGTAATGAAGCATTAAGCTCATTGTAAGCACCATCCATGTGGCTGCTACAGCATGTCTTTGCATTCTGAGAACCAGAGCTTGCCTTCTCAAAGCTTCTCTCGTCAGCCTGTGGGCTTTCATTGAATTTACTGCCTCTTCCACTTCATCAAGTGCTTTTAGACCTCTTGATCTTGACACTTCTGCTCGCCTGAACTTTTTAATACAGGAGAGTAGCCTGGTGTATTGCTGTTTCACATATACATGATGTGTGTAATGCAGTCAAAGTGTGGCCGGTGAGTGGATGAAACCTTTTCTTTGTGCTGTGGGGCATGCAAAGAACATAAGGGGCATTCCTTCAGGAGGACGCGAGTACACTTGCACAGTCAAGAGCGAAGCGGAGGAGGACTTCGCTTCATCCTGTTTAGCGATTTCTCACACTCTAGAACAACTTGACATTGGTACTTCAGTTGCGGACACCAATCAGCGGTTCATTCAGCCTAGCGTGGCTTCACGCCTATATGCTCAGCCAACACAAGTACGTATTGGAGAAGATTTACAGCATTTACGGCCAACGCTTGGTCATCAGTCTTGACCGCTGCAAAGCTCCAAAATAAAACAATCAACAGTGCGTTAATAATCACAAGCGAACACAGATGGATCAAGAGTTCAGTTCAGAGAACAATTATGAGGAAATAGACCCCAGCTGCAGAGCGAATGAGTATGAAAGAGCACAAATGGCTGGAGTGACATTGCCAAGGTCACAGGCAGTAGTGCCAGGAAGTCCAGCTCTTTAATCATGAGACTCTCTAACGTCTGGCCCGGGGCCTGAGCTCAGCCTCCCTCCTCGGTGCATTCGAAAGGGTCCTTGAAGCGATGGATTTTGGCTCTTTCCGCACATAGATGCATGCCAGTATCGTAAAAACGCCTCTGCGTATATGGTGCTTTACAACGTCCTGTCAGACGAAGACAAATGCTCTGTCCGCTGTGCTCTGTGTTATCAAATCATCAGAATATGAAAAGCATCTGTACTGGGTTCTGTCTCTAGGCAGTCTCTCTGGTTTACTAATGTAAATGTGTTGAGGCTTATACTGCTATTGAATCGCAGTGCTCTCCCAGCACTTACAGGTATTTTTATAATCCTTACATAATGTACAGTATTCTCAGGCTGAGGTATTTTCAAGAACACCTAGTTATGCAGAGACTTGCTGCGTATTTGTACATTTGAAAGCCTAAAAGCTGTAGTGGAAAGTATTATTTTTATAGCATATTAAAGCAATTTGTTCAGTAGTTCAAGGTAGGAGTGAGATAGGGGAAGTGGGTAATGAACTGTGCATAATAAGAATTAATAAAGGGCAACTGATCAACCTACCAAAAGAATGGTACACAAAAGAAAATGTTTTAAAAAAAAGTTTAGATATTTTAATTTAAAGTAAATGTACAATTATGCTTTTAAAATATCACTGTGCTGCAAAAAAAAAAAAATAATAATAATAATAATATGAAACCCTGGAACACAAAACCAGTCATAAGGGTATTTTTTTTTTAAATTGAGATTTATACATCACCTCAAAGCTGAATAAATAAGCTTTCCATTGATGTATGGTAGGACAATATTTCGCCGAGATACAACTATTTGAAAATCTGGAATCTGTAGGTGCAAAAAAATCTAAATATTGAAAAAATCGCCTCTAAAGTTGTCCAAATGAAGTTCTTAGCAATGCATATTACTAATCAACAATTAAGTGTTGATATATTTATAGTAGGAAATTTACCAAATGGAACATAATCTTGACTTAACATCCTAATGATTTTTGGCATAAAAAAAAAAATAATAATAATAATAATTTTAACCCATACAATGTATTGTTAGCTACAGTGTATTGTTGGCTATTGCTACGAATATACCTGTGCTACTTAAAAGGATAGTTCACCCAAAAATGAAAATTTGATGTTTATCTGCTTACCCCCAATGCATCCAAGATGTAGGTTACTTTGTTTCCTCAGAAAAACACAAACGAAGTTTTTTAACGAAAACCCGGTGCAGACTGCCAGTCATATCATGGACGTGGATGGGCACCAAACCTTTAAAAGTAAACAAAAACATGCACAGACAAATCCAAATTACACCCTGCGGCTCATGATGATACATTGATGTCCTAAGACATGAAACGATCGGTTTTTGTGAGAAACTGAACAGTATTTATATCATTTTTTACCTTTGATACACAGCCACGTCCATCTGTAATGTGCACGAGTTTGGCATCAGTCACGTCACATGTGCACGCGCTCTAGCGTAGAATACGCAAACGCCGGAAGCGATCTGTCGCATGTATACGACACTCATTGTTTACACAGAGCACAGAGATTGTGGCTATAGCGGCTATTCAAAATGGTAATTACTTGCGCGTCTCCTGATTGTTTAAACCGATTTAAAGCTAAAAGATTACATTAGTTTGCACAAACTCATCCGGGACTTTTCACTGATTTCCCATTACGGCGTTTGCGTATTCTACGCAAGAGCGCGTGCTCATGTGACGTGACTGATGCCAAACTCGTGCTCATAACAGATGGATGTGGCTGTGTATCAAAGGTAAAAAATGATATAAATACTGTTCAGTTTCTCACAAAAACCGATCGTTTCATGTCTTAAGACATCAATGTATCGTCACGAGCCACAGGGTGTGATTTGGATTTGTCTGTGCATGTTTTTGTTTACTTTTAAAGGTTTGGTGCCCATCCATGTCCATGATAAGGCAGACTGCACCGGTTTTCGTTAAAAATCTTTGTTTGTGTTTTTCTGAGGAAACAAAGTAACCTACATCTTGGATGCATTGGGGGTAAGCAGATAAACATCAAATTTTCATTTTTGGGTGAACTATCCCTTTAAGACTGATTTTGTGATCCAGGGTTTGGGACAATTACAATATTTTCATTTTGAGGTAAAGTATCTCTTGAAATCTCATTTGACGTGTGATTGGTTACAAAGAAAAAAGAAGAAGAAAAAAAAAACATTTGGCACCATTAACGCCAAGCCTGGTGTGAAGTAATGGTGGAAGTTGATCAGTAAGTAAAGACTTTGTAATTACTGTGGAATTAAAAGTACTTTCATTAATCAAAATTAAGCTGAAACATGCTAAAATATTAGTGTTTAAACTTAATTAACGTAAATGGAAATTAGAAATGTTGCTTTGGCAACTAGCTGAAATTAAATAAGTACTCAAATGATGAAAGCTAAACTGAAATTAAAACTAAATTAAATTATAAACAATAAACTAATAAATAATAAACTAACATAACAAATTAACTCAAACTGAAATTAAAACTTAATTCAAATTAATACCTCAAACATCAGATTCATGCCAAAGAACAGTGCTTAAAGCCTAAATTCTGTCATTAATTAATCACCCTCATTTGGTTGTTCCAAACCCATAAGACCATCATTCAGTCTTCGGAACACAAATTGAGATATTTTTGATGAAATCTGAGAGCTTTCTGACTATGCATAGACGGCAATGCAACTACCACGTTCAAGGCCCAAAAGGTAGTCTCAAAAATGTCTTAAATTGTGTTCCAAAGATGAACGAAGGTCTTATGGGTTTGGGAAATAGAGACAATAGATCTCAATATCTTTGTTGCTCACACAAAGTCATTGTAGGGTTTCACAAGACTTGAAAATAGAGCATGAGTTTTATGAGTTGCTTTTATGGTGCTTTTTGTCATTTTTATAGTGTTTTTTGTCCTTTTCAAGCTTGACAGCCTGATGACTGTATTTTATTGTAGTTTGGATTAAAGCAGTGTGAACATTCTGTTAAACATCTCATTTATTGTTGAGGAACACACTTATTTATTTTGAGCAACACACAAATTAGTAAATGTTGACTAAATTATTCTTTTAGCACTGTAAATACAGTGTATTTCTCACATAGTTTGGTAAAGACAAACCATGCAGCAATTCAGAGAAAGGAAAACAATGCCGTGGTGCTGCTAATGATTTATTTATCCTAGCCAATGGCTTACCCGACTGCTGCCTTTCTCCCAGATGTTTCTGCCCACTTTCTGCCCACTCATTACCCTTCATTCTTGGCAGGAAAAGAGACTGTCAGCTTTCTGCAACCACAACAGCTTGTTCCTCAGACAAGCTTTATTCCACTGATGCAGGATTATGTTCTTCCAAGTCAATCCCTAAAGTTCCTTCTTGTAAGAGGCCCTGCCAAACTGAGCTCAGATCAGTGTGCAAGCGTGATTCCTACCAACATCCCACATGTTCTCCAAGACCTGCTCAGGCTCAAGGACATCAGCCATCTTGATCCATCATTTATACATTGGCCCACCGGCTCTTGTCTTTTCCTCACTATCCAGAGATTGCTTACTGTCACTAAGAATGACAGAGCACAGCCCATTTGTAGAGAAGGAGATGAGAAATCTTTTGCATTGAGATCCAAACGCCAGGGTCACCACCTCGTAATTATATAATTTAATTAATGAGTGCACCCCCAGGGTAGGTTTCTCTTTTGGAGTGAGCTTCATCCTTCATTTCAACCTCTCAATGTCAGATATGTAGATTTTAGGGGAATTGCTCTCTCATCACTTTAGCACACAGTTCCAGTTCCTTGCAAACGGTTCCTGCTAAAAGGTCTTCTCATATCCTCAAGCATTAGACCAATAGTGGTGCTTGCAAAGGGAAACATCCAACCCAGGTTAATTGTAAAAATGTGCCTAAAGCAGATTATTACATAGCTTCTTTCACGTTTCGCAACACTTTCAGAGTGAAATGCCCAGTGGCACTACAAGCCTGTTTAGTTTTATCAGAAACAGATGAATGTAAATCTGGCAATGTTGGTTATGTTATTTGTGATGCAAAGTTTAATGCTAAAACTGTAATGTTTTACTGCATTTTAAAATAGTATATAACCAACACTAAACCTTACTTTTAAGTTTCTTCTACAAGTCTTTGAGTTGTTTTTGTGACTCATATTTCACGGTTCTATTGTATCAAGACTATCTCTCCACCAGAATACATACATACAGGGACTATGACACCACCCGTGGCATGTAAAACATCAATTATGCCCATGCGCAGATACTCACCTCTGTATACAAAAGATGATCATAGCGCATTACTGCCTCTTTTGATTCCATGCGTTATGGTGCATGTGGTTAGTAATTGCTGGTAATGTTATAATTTTTACATTCTCTATTCATTCAGTGTTTGTTTACCTGACTACCTTTTGTTGTTGCAGGCATCAGTGTGAAAGCTCCGATCCATTAAGGATAAAAAGTGCTTGTTGTTGCACCTCTTCTGGAGGAGTTTTGCTTGCATAGATATCTTCATATATTCATCCATCTCGCAGCTATATCGTATCACGTCATTAATGAGGTGTTAATGCGGTCATGAGCTGTAGTTCCATATTGTGCCTAGTGTTCTAGAGTGAGTGTTAAGTCATCTTCTGCATGCAGTAGTGTTAAGAACATCAAAAGCACGATACAGTATTGCGCGGCTTGTGCTAACGTGGTTTTCCACAGACAGCCTGAAGTACAGCACTGTGTGTTTGTTTGGGTGCGCTGGCTTGCTGCCTCTCCCCGGAGCACGCACTACAGCACCATCTATCTGTGTGGCTGTAGCAGCATTGAGTGAAGTGACAATAGGATTTCATCAGGGTCGTAGGCAACCTAGACATAAGATGCAGTCAACAGCAGCTCCCTGTAAACAGCCTGGGGAAGAGCCTCCTTCTAGTTCCTGAGGATTCCCAGAACCCACTGTGCTTCCTCCCTCCTTCAGACCATGTAGCAGCTTGGAAAGGCGTCACAAACAATCCTTGGGTCATCACAACAATGACTCAGGGCTATCAGCTTCAGTTTATAACCAGACCACCTCTTTCAAGAGTTCTGACAATGTCTTCAATGTCCAGTCATTTAGAAGAACAAGCCTTGTTAGAGGAAATCAAAACCCTTTTGGAGAAAGGAGCCATATAGGAATTAAGGTTAGATGAAGCACAGACCGGGTTCTGCTCCCGTTACTTTTTAGTGCCAAAGAAAAAAATGGCACTTTTTGACCCATCTTGGATCTCAGAGGTCTGAACAAGATTTTAAAACCTCTAAGGTTCAAGATGTTAACTATTCCAAGAGTGAAACAGGCTGTACATCAGCGGGACTGCTTTGCATGCATAGAACTGAAAGATGCCTACTTCCAGATTCCAATCTGAGAGGGACACAGGCGTTTTCTTCATTTCACATTCAATGGCAGGGTGTTTTAGTTCCGTGTCTTACCCTTTGGCCTGTTCTTTGCTCCCCACAGCTTCACACGGTGCATGGACACAGCACTAGCTCCTCTCCAACATCAAGTTATGAGAATACCAAACTATTTGGACGATTGGCTGGTGTTGCACAGTCAGAGAAGATATGTCAGCAGCATGTGGAGCTGGTCATCAATCACATTCAGTCTTTAGGACTCCAACTGAACAGGGAGAAAAGCCAGTTCATTTCTGAGTTCATTCCTTCTCAGACAGCCCAGTTTCTGGGGATGAACCTGGACTCTCTGAGCATTACAGTTTCTTTGATGACAGAGCGCCATCAGGCTCTTGTGGCCTGTCTTTTCCTTTTTCGGTCTGGCGAGAAAGTTCGATGGAAGACCTGTCTCAGCCTATTAGGTCTCATGGCCACAGCTGCTCTGTATCTGTTCTGTGGAGGCTACTGATCTTGACAGACGGCTCCATGCGAGGTTGGGGAGCGGTGCTCAATGATTGTCACAGGACAGACAACGTGGTAGCAGCATCATACGTGAACAGACAGGGGGGACTGAATTCCCCTCTACTCTGCAAGGTGGCTTACAACATTCTCACTTGGGCAGAACCTCATATTCTCCCACTGAAGGCAGTGCATCTTCCGGGATTGCAGAATCAAGCAGCCAATATGCTGTCAAGAGGGAGTACTTGGCCAGGAGAGGGGCATCTCCACCCAGATGTGGTGAAGATCATCTGGGATCATTTTAGGATGGCAGTCGTAGATCTTTTAGCCTCTTGGGAGTGAACTCATTGCCCTCTCTTTTTCTCACTAGAAAAGAGGCAGGCATCACTGGGGGGATACTGTACTCAGGGCTCTTGTTTTGGCTCCCTTTGAACCCCTGGATTCAGTGGACTTGAAGGGGCTGTCAGTGAAAACTGTATTACTAACAGCAATCACTTTAGGTAAAAGGATTAGTAAGCTCCACACCTTGTCAGTGCATGCAGACTGCTGTAGATTTCTACCGGATAATAGAGGGGTTATACTCTGTCCTAATCCAGCCTATTTGCCAAAGGTCTTGTCCCCACTCTATTTAAACCAAGTGATGGAACTGCATTCTTTCCAGGAAGTGGATCAAGATGAAGGGACTTCATCCTTGCTTTGCCCTGTGAGAACACTACGAATTTATATTAGGAGCACAAATCATATCAGAAGTATGGACCAATTGGTTGTCTGCTTTAAGACAGAGAAGCTTGGTCACTCTCTGTCAAAGGCTAGGCTTTCTCATTGGATAGTTGATACAATACAGCAGGCATATAATGGTGCTTGATTACCTGCTCCCTCCCACCTTCATGCACACTCTACACACAGTGTGTCAACCTCATGGGCTCTGTTTAGGAGGCAAAGGAGCCAAAATAGCATCTGGTAGATTAATTACTTAAATACTGGTTTATGTCTGTTTTCAAGTGATCTGTTCAATACTCTTAATTGTTTTCCACACAAATATGTGTTGATGTACAACTTGATTTAATAAAATTATGCACCTCCTCTTCCCAATGTGTCTTACAGTTACCCATACGTATGTATTCTGGTAGAGAGATAGTCTCGATATGATAAAGAATGTGGGGTTACATTGTAACCTTGGTTCTCTGAGTGAGAGGCCTGAGTATTAGTCTCCACTGCACTGTCGCTCAGAGACGTGTTTATCTAAAGGAGGTTATGCACTATGATCATCCCTTATATACACAGGTGAGTATGATCTGTGCATGGGCATAATTAATGTCTTACAGATAATCCACTTCACATGCCACGGGTGGTGTCATAGTTCCCATATGTATGTATACTGGTGGAGAGAGAGTCTCTCACTCAGAGAACCAAGGTTACAATGTAACCCCACATTTTGTACCCAAACACATTGCATCGTAACTGCAGTACTGTACCAGTTAAGCTACTGAGCGAGTTTACTTTGTCAAAATAGCCAGTTTTTGAGCTGTTTTTTTTTTTTTTGCGACTTGTGTTTCACTGTCTTGTACCTGAACACTTTGCATCGTAACTGCAGTACTATACCAGGTAAGCTACTGAAAAAGTTTACTATGTAAAAAGCCAGTCTTTAAACTGTTTTTTTGCAAATCATTTTTTTACGGTCTTGTACCCAAATGCTTTGCATCATAACTGCAGTCCTGTACCAGGTGAGCCACTAAGCAAGTTTACTTTGTCAAAAAAGCCAGTTTTTGAGCTGTTTTTTGTGACTCTTGTACCCAAATGCTTTGCATCGTAACTGCAGTACTGTACCAAGTGAGCTACTGAGCAAGTTTACTTTGTCAAAAAAAAAAAAAAAAACAGAACTGGTTATGTGATGCAAACATTAAAATGTATTTGTTATAGGGAAAGTGTTTCAAGGTCATAACAGTATAATGCAATTAATTGCATAAATATGAATTATTATTATGATTTCTGTGAAAAGAGATAAATGATGTTGGTGTTTTATTGACACTAGTGTTTATTTCAGCTGGATTTGTATAGGTACATTTCAAAGTTCTGCGAAAAAGCAGGTAGAAGCATGTTTTTCCAGTGATACAATGTTGGAAACATAGCTTTGTTATTGCTCATACTTGGGGTTAGGGCTGTGAACAAAGTATTAAACTTAAGCATGTAATTGCATCTGTGCAGCAGCATGAATAACTTGCTAAGGATAGTTGTCCTCTTACTTCTTTTAGTAATTGGGCATATAACATATACAGCAAACGGATCATCCTAGTAGTGACTTTTGCTCCAGAAAATGTAAAATCTAGTTAAAATTCAATTGAGCCAATTCAGTTGTTAAATTTGATCAGCCCTGCTTCCCAAGTGCCATATATAAACTACTGGTGTCCACAGTGTTTGACTTCTGTAATCCATATAAAAAGTTTCTCAGTTCAATTGGGTTCCTTAGATTCAAGTATGTCATACATTTAAATTGTAGAGATGACCAATTACAAGACTATTTTCAAACACTGTCTATATAACATTAAAGATAGCACAACAGAAAACAATTGTAATTAAGTAATTATCCACCTTGCTTCTTCAGTGTCAAGAATTATTAGCTATAAGTAAACACACATACCACATTGCTAAGATAATAAAAATGCATACAGTTTTAAAAGCCATTAAACCAATTACAAACAATACTTAAATTATTACTATTTTCTCCAGGATCTCCTGTTTTAGATCTATTGGTAAGGATTTTCTCTATTATTTTAATGTCTTCATACTACTGAGGTTCTAAGCAACATTTTCATTATTCTGATGGGATAATATTTTGGTATCTATATCTCAGAAATGCTGTTGAATGTTTGTTGTAAAAAGATCAGCCCTGAAATCACTGAATGTGAAGAAAACACTCCCAGTAACTCCAGTGTTTATTGTGTTATGACATCTTGTGCCGTATTTACAACACTTTGTGCATTTGTAGTTGATTTGATTTCACACATAAGCGCCATTTTTAAAATTCACTTTGATTCAATTAATTTGAAGTATTTAAAAAATTGACTGTTTTATATGGTTAGGATAAATCAATCAGTTCTAAAAATAAATATAGTCCCTTAGCCAGACTTTTACCAGTCCATTCAACAAGTGACAATAAAATCACCTTGCCTGTGTTTAATTATGCAGCTACATTTGCCTGTGTTTAATTATGCAGCTACAGGTTATAGAGGCATCTTCTGCTCCACTTTCAACATAATCTATTGTCAAAAGTCATTTAAAATGCAACACAACAGGGACTTGATTACAGTAATTGCTTTGGTAATACAAGAAGGCTACAGATTGAATGGTTTTGTTCCAGTCTGTTGCAAGTCTCAGAGGACAGCAGGGAAGACATTACCTGTCTGGCATCTCAGTAGTATGTTAAGTACAAGACTTTAAATCAAATCATTTAACATCGCCACAGAGTATGTGATAATGCACTTCCTGGAACTTAAAGCATTGGTGATAATCCAATAATTAGTGATTGGATGGATCAGATAGACCATTGTTAGTCCATTATTCTTCACAACAGTTAATTTGTCCTAACCAATCAGAGATGTCTACGTAAATGGACAATAATAATGACATTAAAGGAACAGTTCACTCTCCAATGCATATTTATTTCTATTATTACTGTTTTTAATGCATGGATAGTTGGATTTTGAGATGTGTAAAGCAGGTTATTTCATGGTTAGCCAAGTAGTGTTGCATGTCTTTTTTAGTTTGCATTATACAGTTGACCTTAGGCATCATGAAGATTAAGCGCAAAATGTTTATTTACACTTTTTGTGTGTACGTATGCATACTGCATGCATTCAAGGACGAATAAATACTGCACCAACAGTGTTCTGGTCTTTAACAAAGAGTCAGCAAATTTAGTTATGAATATGATTTTAGTGCTGCACAGTAGAGGGCTCTTGGAGAGGCAATTTCTATGGTGCGCTGGCACTGGAGATTAATTTTCTATGTGAATTTATTGAGAATTAGCCCAGCATGAAAATGTTCTCGACAGTATGGTTGCAAGCCACCTAATCTCTCCCAACACTGGGGAAAAACTAATAGAAACAGCCAGTCAACCCTGCAGAGATGAGTTGCTTTCAAGTCTTTCTCTTTGGTGATGAAAACAAAACAGAGAATCAGCCTTTAATGGATGGAATTGCTCTGTAGGAATTTGGGAGTTAATATTCTTTTCATGCTCTGCATACTTTTCCACTCACTGCTGGTTTGTTCAAAATGAAAGAGGTGAAGCTGCACAGTTTGTCTTTTGGTATTCAAATGAGGCGGATCATTCTGTAAAAAAAATTGGCACATTTCATTTTGCTAATATTTCTGCTATCTTTTCATGCTGAGGAGTAGTAGACAGATGTCCTACAGGGACCTCAAAAGTTGATTAAAAGGAAGTTGATATAACGCTTACCCAATTTCGGCAATTAGTATATAGTAGGGAAGAGCTCGGAAAATTAACACTCTTTTCTTTTGCTCAGAGATATGAAATATTTAAAGGCTTCAATTTTTGCCTCACACATGTCAGTCATTACGTGTGTCAGTTAAATTGAGGTGCAGTGTAATCAGGTTGTATACAATTACACTTGAAGTATGCAAAGATCAGTGTTATTTATAATACCTATAAGCTTATAATTGTAATTATAAGTCTGAAGGTATTTTATTAGCCTTGTGGCCAGCGCAGTCTCAAGGGCCTTTCCCGATCCCGCCCCCCCCCCCCCTCTCTCTCTCTCTCTGCCGCTTCCTGTCATCTCTATACTGTCCCACAAAAATAAAGGCAAAAATGGCAAAAATAAATCTAAAAAAAAAAAAAAAATGTATCACCACCAGTGTGGTGAAGCATTGAAACAAGAGGCATTGTGAATGATGTAACAATTATAGTCTCCCTATGCTCTGAAACTACTTTAATATTTGTATATATTGAGATTTTTTTCTATACATATCGATACCAAAATATTTGAAAGAGTTTCGAAATTCAGTTTCTACAGTATCAGTACACTGATTCCAGCAAACTGATCTCATGACGAAAATGTACCTGTGGGAACGTTTTCACAAGACACGAAATACATACCACCATGTACAGTCGTGGCCAAATGTTTGAGAATTACATAAATATTGGAAATTGGAAAAATTGCTGCTTCAGTTTTTATAATAGCAATTTGCATATACTCCAGAATAGTCCTTCTTTGCCATGAAAATTAACTTAATCCCGAAAAAAAACGTTCCACTGCTTCAGGGCGTCCAAGAAAGTCCAGCAAGCGCCAGGATCGTCTCCTAAAGAGGACTCAGCTGCGGGATCGGAGTCCCACCAGTGCAGAGCTTGCTCAGGAATGGCAGCAGGCAGGTGTGAGCGCATCTGCATGCACAGTGAGGCGAAGACTTTTGGAAGATGGCCTGGTGTCAAGAAGGGCAGCAAAGAAGCCACTTCTCTCCAAAAAAAAAAAAAAAAAAGCATCAGGGACAGATTGATCTTCTGCAAAAAGTATGGCGAACGGACTGCTGAGGACTGGGGCAAAGTCATATTCTCAGATGAAGCCTCTTTCCGATTGTTTGGGGCATCTGGAAAAAGGCTTGTCCGGAGAAGAAAAGGTGAGCGCTACCATCAGTCCTGTGTCATGCCAACAGTAAAGCATCCTGAGACCATTCATGTGTGGGGTTGCTTCTCATCCAAGGGAGTGGGCTCACTCACAATTTTGCCCAAAAACACAGCCATGAATAAAGAATGGTACCAAAACACCATCCAACAGCAACTTCTTCCAACAATCCAACAACAGTTTGGTGAAGAACAATGCATTTTCCAGCACGATGGAGCATCGTGCCATAAGGCAAACGTTATAACTAAGTGGCTCGGGGACCAAAACGTTGAAATTTTTGGTCCATGGCCTGGAAACTCCCCAGATCTTAATCCCATTGAGAACTTGTGGTCAATCCTCAAGAGGCGGGTGGACAAACAAAAACCCACTAATTCTGACAAACTCCAAGAAATGATTATGAAAGAATGGGTTGCTATCAGTCAGGATTTGGCCCAGAAGTTGATTGAGAGCATGCCCAGTCGAATTGCAGGGGTCCTGAAAAAGAAGGGCCAACACTGCAAATACTGACTCTTTGCATAAATGTCATGTAATTGTCGATAAAAGCCTTTGAAGCGTATGAAGTGCTTGTAATTGTATTTCAGTACATCACAGAAACAACAGAAACAAAGATCTAAAAGCAGTTGAGCAGCAA
Source organism: Garra rufa (assembly GCF_049309525.1). NCBI lineage: Eukaryota > Metazoa > Chordata > Actinopteri > Cypriniformes > Cyprinidae > Garra > Garra rufa. The sequence continues at coordinate 1,201,473 of NC_133365.1, read as the reverse complement.
ACTTTGTGAAAACTAATATTTGTGTCATTCTCAAAACTTTTGGCCACGACTGTACATTTCGTGACATATTCAATGTGAAATGTCCATTGAGTGGTACTAAAAGAGTGTTTGTTTTTTCCCTTGGAACAGATGAACGTTTTATGTGAGGTTGATTTTGTACGTGTTACCACAGTTCTGACTTGAAATGTCCATTGAGTGGCACTATAACTCTAATGCTCTGTGGCGTTTTAAAATAACATACCATCTGCACTACACCTAAATCTACTCGATAGGATGAACAAAAGCAAATGTGACGTAAAAAATACATTCGCAAGCATGCCATTTTAGCTTGTTTTTCAATCTCTCATTTTTAGCTCTTTCATTGGAAGTCATGTTTTTGATTGGATTTGTACCCAAGGACTCCGCATCCTAAGTCCAATTCAATGCCAGATAAGCTACAGAGCAAACTTGTTATGTCCAGAAAGCGAAACATATGGAGCTGTAATCAGAACTGTGTACAAAAACGATTATAAGTGCTCACTGTTTTACCACCTCAGGTGTTTATTTCTGTTAAAATCTGCAGTGGTACTTACTGGTACAAATTTCACATCTTGTGAAAAAGTTCCCACAGGTATGTTTTCGTCATGAGATCAGGCAGCCTAATAGAGGTCTGATTTCAAGAGAGGATCCAATTACTTATTACCTCTGCATTTAAATAGCCTGTTGTTGTACCGGGACTAGTGGGTTTCAACAAATTGTCATTGATGAGGTAGGCCTAATAATAAAACTTGAAAGTGAAATTAAGAACTTATGTACACACAGCATCCCAAAAGTAAAGTGTGCTGGTAGCAGCCTTATGCTGTGGGGTTGTTTTTCAGTGGCAGGGACTGAGGAACTTACCAGAGTAGAAGAAAAGCTCAATACACCAAAATATTGAGAAAGCCTTAAAAGAGCTTGGTCTTGAACCCAATCAAATATTTTTGGAAAAACCTGAAAGTGTGTGTTTGCCCCCAACCAAGCTGAAGAAGTTTGAGAGGTGAGGAGATGAGGAGAGGAATGGCAGATAACTGCCAAATGCTGATGTGCAAAACTTGTCGCATCATACTAAAAAAGACTTGAGGCTGAAAAGGTGCTTCAGCTAAGTACTGAATTGTACTGTATTTTAAAATCTCCAGATTCTATGCAGCCTCTCATTGATTGTCTTGAGGATATTAGATGCTGGATGTCAAACAACTTCCTGCAGCTCAATAATGATAAAACTGAGGTGATTCTTTTTGGTCCCTCTAAAATCAAGAATGCTGTTGTTGAGAGTTTAGGACAACTCACGCCATATGTTAAGTCTAGTGTTAAAAATCTCAGTGTTATCCTTGACTCTGAGCTGTCTCTTGAAAAACAAATTAGCTCCGTTGTTAAGAATAGTTTTTATCAGCTGAGGACCATTTCCAGACTTAAAATTTCGGTAACACTTTCTATGAAGCCCGTATTTATAATACATTATAAGGGTATTCTTAAGGCATTATAATGAATGCATAATGCATTATAAAAAACCTTATAATATGTTATATCATCTCATGAGTATTCATAAGAACAGTTTTAATGTATTATAATTTGTACTTTTTTGTGGTTATAGCTTTTAAGAGTATGATTACCTCCTCATAGTTATAACATATTCATATAACATATAAGTCTCATATCTTGCCATGTTTCTCATGTCACTTTACTTAAAGCATACAAAGACCACTTATAAGTAATTATAATAATATTTCCCAAAGAACCCTAAGATTAGGTATCAGTTTAGATAAATGTGTAATATGAACAGTTGGATGATTTTGATGGTACCCTTCAGACAGCTTTTGATAAGTAACTCTGCAACTGCATGTCAGCTAGCAGTAATTGTTATTATGCTGAATATATGCTAACACTAAATTTCGATGTTTCCCCAAAAGACAAACTATTATGTTATATTATAAGTAACTTTGCAAGTACATGAACATTCTACCTAGCCCAACCATAACCTAAGCCTACTACTACTCTAAGGAGTGTTAGTTGGCATGTAGTTAGAAAGTTTAAGCTTATAGTCAATAGACTTAGGGGACCATCAAAATAAAATGTAATATAATGGAAAAAAATAAATGTAATATGATATAGTCCATTATAAATTAAGAAGATTTAATATGCCATTCATTGTGTGTTATAAATGATCATAATCTTAAAAGTTATAACCTCAAATACTCAAGTATTATAATGTATTATAATTGTTGTTATGATTATTCATGAGATGGTATAACATATTATAAGGTTTCTTATAATGCATTATGCATTTATTATAATGCCTTAGAAATACCCTTATAATGTGTTATAAATAGGGGCTTCATAGAAAGTGTTACCAAAATTTCTCTTTCCTTTCAAGATCTGGAAAAGGTCATTCATGCTTTTATCACATCACGCCTAGATTATTGTAATTCGTTATATGTTGGTCTTCCACAGTCTTCATTGGCGCGGCTACAGATAGTCCAGAACGCAGCAGCTAGAATGTTAACTGGCACCAAAAAACGGGATCATATTTCTCCAATTTTAGCGTCTCTTCATTGGCTTCCTGTTTTTTTTAGAATTCAGTTCAAGATTTTACTTATGGTTTTTAAAGCTCTCAATGGACAAGCCCCCATCTTATATTTCTGAACTTATTTATTTGCACTCCACGCCAAAGTCGCTCAGGTCGGCTAATAAAGCTCTATTACATATCCCTCGGTCACGACTTAAGTCAAAAGGAGACAGAGCATTCGCAGTCGCTGCTCCACGATTGTGGAATGAGTTGCCTCCTGACATAAGGAGTGCGTCGAATCTTTCTACTTTTAAGTCCAGACTTAAGACACATTTGTACTCTCTCGCTTTTCCGGGCTATTAATTTATGGTTGTTGTTGTTGATTACTTTTTTGTTATTGTCGTTTTATCCTTATTCTATTTTATTTTTGTTGTATGGGCTATGTTCAGCACTATGGTCAGTGTAATGCTGGATTTAAATGTGCTTTATAAATAAATTTTACTTACTTACTTACTTACTTACTTACTGTATGAATACTGTAATATACTTATTTCATTTTTTTATATATAAATTTATGACGTTCTGACAACTCTGTTTTTGCTTTGTCGTTATGGTGTATGGAGTGTAGATTGATGTGGGGGAAAAGTAATTTAAAGCAGTTTAACATAAGGCAGCAATATCATAAAACGTGACAAAACTAAACTCCTAAAACTCCTGATACATTGTTGTCTCATATATTAGAGCAGACAATCAAAAACAGGCAAAGCAACAAATTAATATTATTCAACTGTAATTTAATTACACATTTTGCAATGGACTGTAATAGTTACATTTATTTTGTAATTAAATGACATAATGCCATTACATGTAACTACTTACTCCTCAACGGTGCAAACTACTTTCATAAAATATATATAAATATCAGTTAGCACTCTAATCTGCCAAAAATGTCTTAGCAACATAATATTTAAATACTCTGTATTATGATCAATGCTCTGTAGTTTCTAATTTTGAGACGAAATGATGATGATTGAGAGATGTGCAAATAAAAATTAATCAAAAGCCCAATGTATCATATTTGTTACTCACAATTTAAGTAAGTATTCATCTTTAAATATTTCTAAAATGCTTAAAAAAGTATAAATCAATTAGACACCAGAAGGCATGTAGTAGATTTTTCAGCAAAGTTTTGATCATGTTGATAATCCAGAGGAAATACAGTAGGCTTTATAGGGTTGATAATGTGCACAGTTTACAGTCTGACAGTGTTTAATTAGGAATAAAAATGTAAACAAACAGCCAACATGAACCCCTGCCCTGCATACACCCTCTAACCCCGAAATCACAACGCAAACATTTGCTGATTCAGAAACGAGGATCCGTCTGCACTTCAGCTGCGTGCAATCAAGAGATGTTTGCGTTACTCCTGCATCTACAATTATATAAAATAGGGAGAAAGAAAAAAAAATCACAGGTGGATGCCTTGGTAAATTAAGGCCTAGTAGGAAAAGACTCAATCATAACCATGTTAATGTTTATCGGAACATTCCTGTCTATCAGTATCAGCAATGGGGCTCTTCAGAGTGTCAGATCTTAAGTACTGTAGCTTTAACGCCTATCTGTCATCATACTAAATTAGTCAATGCTTTTTCTCCATGCTTGGAGACACAGCTGCATTTGAGAGGTTGCTGGTGCCAGTGCTGGCCACCTGCTCGGACTGTGGAAGTAAGTGCTGCTTAGAGCCAATCAGACATGATATAGCAGTCATAGAGAAAGGCAATACAGAATGTAAAGGATCATTTCATGACTTTAATACCAGACTTTAATCTCGCTGTAATAAGAGCTGCTTTAACACTGGCCATTAGTGCCTCTTTGTGCTGATCCATGACCAGCTTCCTGCGCCTAAACACTGGCCGTATTCATTAGGAATCTGACCGCACGACTGGCCTCAGATCAGAATCGAAGTGCATCATTCTCTCTCTCAAAAAAAAAGCCATTAGGAAGACTACTGCAGAGAGAGGGGCGACTGAGAATCCGTAAAGCGGGCTGGATCACTACTGCTCCTTCAGCTGAACAGTTGCCATAGATACAGAGTGGTGATGATGTGTCGCTCCTGTGATTTGTCTGTTGTTTTGGATGGCAGTGTCACTGCGGTTTGAAATAGATGAACCGTTTAGAGTTAGTGCTTCTGTGTGATCCCTGACATGTTGTAATTGCAACCGATTGTCGTGGACGCGGTTGAAAATAATAATTACAGTAGCCTAAACTGGGAAGTATTGTAGAGTGACTTAAATGTCATGAGTGAGATCTGAGTCATTATCTAGATTTGTACTGAAGGAAAGTCTATCAAATGTTACAAGAGTAAGGTGTATTTCAGTTATATTTAATCACTGAATGTAAAGACATCACATGACTGAAAATTCCTGTTCCATATCTCCAAAAAAGAAAAATAAGTTGTTGTTGGCAGACAAAATTACACTTTTCCAACAAAAAATACAGTGTTCTGGCCAGCGTCGGAAATTGACGAGGGCTTCTGGCAGAAATGCTACCAAAATGAACAAAAGAGGCCTATTAGAATCAAGACAAAGGAGCAAAAAAATGCCATGCACAATTAAATGGTTAGTTCACCCAAAAATGAAAATTCTGTTATTAATTACTCACCCTCATGTTTTTCCAAACCCGTAAGACCTTTGTTCGTCTTTGGAACACAAATTAAGATATTTTTGATGAAATCCAAGAGCTCTCTGAACCTCCATGGTAATTGCTGACAAGATTTTCATTTTTGGGTAAACAACGTATTGCGGCTGTCGCAATTAAAAAGAAATGTGAAAAACAATGAAAAGTGTCAATTCGCGCCATTGCTTGCTTTTTTTGTGCAGCGTTGAGTAGAGCTGTGCAAATAATTGGATGCGATTATTATGCTTGTCTCGTCAGTAATGCCTCCGATAATGAACGCGATATTGCATAGCTTGTCAGTGAACTATGGCTCTGTGTAGTAAATGCCGCTCCATCTGACAGCATCGGATGAAAATCGCATCCGATTATTTGCACAGCCCTAGAGTTGAGCCTTATAGCCAATCAAAAGCATTTCTGTTGAACTTAAGAATGCAGTTGGCCAATCAGAGGTGGTTAGATTAGTCAGGGCTAAACACAACGGAGCTGTGATGAGTGTGCACGTTTGCGAATGTAAATAAAAGTGATACGATGTAAATATATAATTCTGTAGTTTTAGTAATTATGTTTTTGCAAAATTGCGCTAGATTAGACTAACGTTATGGACCGATATGTTTAGCCAGAATGTGATGGAACCAAACTGCAGACACAAAACACAAATGTTTTTATTTGTAATCTCAAAATTACAAATGCTTCAACTGCACACACAAATGTGACGACGCTGTAGCCTGTATTATTTCATATTAAACGAGAATGAAACTACGAGCATGTCAGATCCACGTCACATTCAAATTAACAGAGATTAATTTCAGACAAAATGTGCAATTATTGTGTTCATTTTTATTATCAATTGAAAGTACTAGTTTTTATATTGTTTTCTATATAAATATTAATAATCATTAATTGCAGCCCTACACTGTAAAAATTTTTCACCAGTTTCAACTTAAAAACTTAAGTTTAGCAGCTGCCTTAAAATGTTAAGTTAAATCAACTTAAAGGTCCACTGAAGTGCCTTGAAACACGCAACGTTATTCTATGTGGTGATGTAATTTTAACTGAAACAAAAACATATCGCCCAGCCCCGCCCACTTCTTTTGAATAGCCAATAGCATTCCATTTATATCTGCTCGGGCCAGTGCCGTTGAGCTCAGTAAAGCTGCATTTGTAAGCTTATGACAGCCACAGTCTAATAAATTACCCCATAGATTCAATATGAAACTCTTGCTAAAACAAAATAGTGATCATAATCATGCTGAGGCTGTGTAGTTTAATACATGCCGACCGCGCATATGATCTGCTCCGTGTTATCGCGTCTCTGGACCGGAGCCAAGTCCGGAGTAGACTATGCACGCTGCCACAGTTCGCGTGACACAACGTGAAACCAGACCTCATTTGCCCTAATGGAAAGCACATTTACACTGTCTGAATCGTTCTCTGTCACCTACATTGCACACTACATGCCATTCACCAAACAGAAAACACTTACACTGTGAACAAGTGACCAATCTTAGCCGCAGATTCAGCGTCTATTCATAGTGTAGTGGGCAGGACACTACGGACTCTAGAGAGCATCTGATTGGACAGAACATTTGATGAGACACTGAAGTGCACTGTGATATCATCAAAATCATTGATTCATATTGGCGGAAGTGACGAGACTGTAAGTTTTGAATGCCCATATCTTGTAAATGCGAATTTGGTCGTTGTTTTGAAGCACACTAGCTTATAGATAACCTTAAGACTAATATATTCATACTAAAAGCCAAAAATCTTTAATTTTGATTTCATGGGGACTTTAAGTCATTTAAACTCACAAGTTAAATCAACTCATTTTTATTGTAATAAGTTAAAATGACGTGTAGTTTTAAGCTGATTTAACTTAAAAGCTTAAGGCAGCTGCTGAACTTAGGTTTTTAAGTTGAATCTAAGTTGAACTTTTTACAGTGTATGAGCTCCTGTTTTTTAACATGTATAATAAAGCAATAAGCCCCAAGAAGCTGTGGTTTACAGTGAATTTATAACAGCTAAAGGGTGTTGTTAGGCACAACATGAAGCAGAGTGCCTAAAACCCCCTTAGCTGTTATAAACCACGGCTTCACGGAACTTATTGCTTTTATAAAACGATTATTCTATATGTAGTAAGGTTTCACAAAATAAGAGCAAATAAAAGACAAACAGGGAGGGTGGGTGCCCTGGAGACCACTAGACAGGGATACAGGAAACACAGGATACAGGGGTGGTCTCCAGGGCGGATCAGGGAGCTCCGGAGGCCATGGCCAGGTTAACAGTTCAGGAGGCCATGGCGGATCTGGGAGCTCAGGAGGCCATGGCCGGGTAACCAGTCCAGGAGGCCATGGTGGGTCTGGGAGCTCAGGGGGCCATGGCCGGGTAAACAGTCCAGGTGGCCATGGCGGATCTGGGGGCTCAGGAAGCCATGGCCGAGTAAACAGTCCAGGTGGCCATGGCGGATCTGGGGGCTCAGGAAGCCATGGCCGAGTAAACAGTCCAGGTGGCCATGGCAGATCTGGGGAGTAGCCCCCCAAAAAAAATTTCTTGGGGGAACTTAAGGCATAGTCCACCCAGGAAAGCACGGAAGGGCGCGCAGGAGAGAGCTCCGGCTCTGGAGGGTGCGCAGGAGAGAGCTCCAGCTCTGGAGGCGTCGGCTCTGGACGGTGCTCTTGAGGAGCATGCTCTGGACGGCGCTCGGGGCGAGCGGGCTCTGGAGGGCTGGACGACCCCAGCGGAGACTCTGGAGGGCTGGGCGTCTCCAGCAGAGACTTAGGGAGAGCAGGCTCTGGGCGAGCGGTCACTGGAGGGCGCTCTGGCGGCGCGGTCACTGGAGGGTGCTCTGGCGGCACGGTCACTGGAGGGCTTGGCGGAACCAGCGGAGACTCAGGGAGGCTGGGCGGAACCAGCGGAGACTCTGGGAGGCTGGGCGGAACCAGCGGAGACTCTGACTTGGCGGTAGCCATCTTGAGTGCAGATTCAGGCTTGGCGGCCATCTTGGCCGGGGACTCAGGAACAACGGCCATCTTGGCCAGGGACTCAGGAACAACGGCCATCTTGGCCAGGGATTCAGGCTTGGCGGCCATCTTGGCCGGGAACTCATTAACGGCGGCCATCTTGGCCAGCGATTCAGGCTTGGCGGCCATCTTGGCCAGGAACTCAGGAACGTCGGCCCTCTTGGCCGGGGACTCAGGCTTGGCAGCCATCTTGGCCGGGTACTCAGGAACGGAGGCCATCTTGGCCGGGAACTCAGGAACGGAGGCCATCTTGCGTGCAGACTCTGACGTGGCAGCCATCTTGAGGGCAGATAGCAACATGGTGGCCATCTTGTGAACAGACTCTGGTGTGGCAGCCATCTTGCGAACAGACTCTGTCATGGCAGCCATCTTGCTTGCAGACTCTGGCATGGTAGTCATCTTGCTTGTAGACTCTGGCATGGTAGCCATCTTGCTTGCAGACTATGGCATGGCAGCCATCTTGCTTGCAGACTCTGGCATGGCAGCCATCTTGCTTACAGACTCTGGCGTGGCAGCCATCTTGCGTGAAGCCGCGGCGGCCATCTTGTGAGCTGACGTGGTGGCCATTTTGTGAGCTGATGCTGGCTTGGCGGCTGACGGGCTTGAACGCGGAGAGGTAGCCGGCGGGCTTGAGCGCTGGGCGGCGGCCGGCAGAATAGAGCGCGGGGAGGAGGCCGGCCGCATCAGGCTGAGGACAGTGGCGGAGCTTTGGAGGATGACAGGGGATAGGAGACTGGGCTGGCGGTGCGAACCGTTGACACGGTATGTGGGGGGTCCTGGCTTATGGAGGGCTGGCACGATGTGCTGTGCCGCAGAGGGGGCTGGATGATGAGACTTAGTCAGACTGATCGGACAAATTTCTTCGACTTCGAAATCAGACCTATTTAAAAACAGAATGAGATAGACTAGCTCGATCAAGGGGAATTGACAGGCAGGAAGATCGCAGCGAATAATCTCATCATCCAGTCCCAAAATAAACACAGCGTCTAGTGAAGCATCGGGCCAGCCCACCTGATGTGAAAGCTCGAGGAACTCCTCCACATATCGCTCCAACGTTCGGCCGCCCTGCCGCAGTCTCCACAGTTTTTCCTCAGCCCGATTCATCTTCTGTTTTGGTCCGGTGTTCTGTCACAATCTGACGGGTAGAGGAGTGGAGATGGAGGAGGAGAACCGGAGTAAATGAATATTGTAAAGTTTATTAAATAAAACACTGAATATACAAACAAAAACCAGGAGCATGAACAGAGAACATGTAACGTCATCGACGGACAAACGGGAGTGAGGAAACAGACTTAAATACACTGAACATAGGGCGTGGTAACAAACAAGATAACGAGATGACGAGGGGGAAATACAAATATGGGCATGATTAAACCAAAATAGACAAAACCAGGAGGGGGAGACAAAGACTAAACCATTACACTAGAAACATAGGGGGAAAAACACTAGGAAAACAGAACAGGACAGGACAAAATACTGACAAAAACAATGAAAAGTGTCAATTCGTAGCATTGCTTGCTTTTACGCACTGTTTTGTGCAGCATTGAGTAGGGCTGTGCAAATAATCCAATGCGATTATCATGCAGGTCTCATCAGTAATGCCTCCGATAATGAACGTGATATTGCGTAGCTTGTCAGTGAACTACTACAGTGTAGTAAATGGCACTCCATCTGACAGCACGTGAATCAGATTTACGACTAATCACAGAACCGGCATCACTGACGAGACGCACATGATAAACGCATCTGATTATTTGCACAGCCCTAGCGTTGAGCTTTATAGCCAATCAAATGCATTTCTGTTGAACTTAAGAAAGCAGTTGGCCAATCAGAGGTGGTTAGATTAGTCAGGGATTAGTCAGCTGTGATGAGTGAGCACATTTGCGAATTTCCTCAACATGAACAACACAGTGCAGATGTCAAGAGGTGTCAAGTAACAAAGTACAAATACTTTGTTACTTTACTTAAGTAGAAATTTCGGGTATCTATACTTTACTGGAGTAATTATTTTTCAGCTGACTTTTTACTTCTACCCCTTACATTTTCATGCATTTATCTGTACTTTCTACTCCTTATATTTTAAAAATAGCCTCGTTACTCCTATTTCATTTCGGCTTGTTTTCATTCTAACTTGTCATTGTTCAAAAAATAAATAAATAAATATCCAGATAAATCGTGCCATCCGGATATGTAAATATATAATTATATAATATATTCAATATGCATTAATGGTAAAATTATTACTCAGTATGTAATTTAATTTATGTAATGTAATCATGACGATACAATTCCCAATGCCTTTCGCGTCAATAATTGACAGCAAAGGTTTCTTACTTAAAGCAATAAAGGACCCTGCACAACGAAAAATGACGCTAAAGGGGTACCCTGTGCGTCAAAAATTGATGCCAAGGGGTCCTGACCAAGCGTTAATATGTGACGAGTTGGGAATGAGAATGTGTTGTACATTTAAGCACGTAAGCAAGTAATATTAATTAACTACATATACTTACTATATGTGACCCGAGTCCACAAAACCAGTCAAAAGTATCGATTTAAAAAAAAAAAAAAAAAAAAAATTGTCTGAAAGCTAAATAAATAAACTGAATAACCCATACAATGTATTTTCGGTTATTGCTACAAATATACCCGTGCTACTTGAAACTGGTTAGGACCATATGGTTAGGGTTAGGATTAGGGTTTGGTTTAGGGTTACTTGTGTAATTAAGCATAATTAACTGTTATTATAATAGTAAGTACATGTAACATGTACTTGTAAAATGTAACAAAGACACCTTAAAATAAAGAATTACCAAATAAAGTGTAACTAAAATAATTAATAATGAATTCATAATAATTATATATGTATATATGAACAGAGCAGTGGTCATATTTAACAAATTAAATCAATTTACTTTTCAAATCAACAATGTTTGTGCAGCAATGTAGTAGCAGCAAACCATGAACAATGAACAGTGCAGTTGTCCATTTAAAAATATTACAAATATAAAAAATAATGTTAAGTTTTTATTTCAATGTGTTGTAATTACATGTTTTGTGGATGTAGTATAGTAAAAAAACTGTATGCGTAATTACTTGAAAATACTGCTTAACCCTAATCCTATAGTAAGTAACTTTTATTTATTTTGTTTAAATATTGCTCAGTTCTCCTACTACAATAGCACATTAAAATAAAGTGTAACCAACAAAGTTAATGCTAATGTATAAATGCTAATGTACTTGTAGAGAATTTTGGTTAGCTCAAAGAATTTAAGATGATCAATATGTGTGTGTATATGCATGAGACTGTTTCTCTCATCACATATACACTGCAAACTCCACCAGGTCTTACGACCAATGAATAGGATGAAATGAGTTATTTAAAACATACATTTCAGTCAGGGAAAGTAGTTTAACTCACAGGAAATCGTGTATAATAATCGTCATTAAATATACGCAATTTCCAGTTTCTGATCAGTAACAGTAATAACGATATCGACTGGTTTCTTTGTCCAGCAAATTATTCAGTGATACCCATACTCTGACGTTGGCCCGTCGTCACGGCAACGCATTTTTACCAACCAGAACGGAGTTAAAACAATTGAACAGAATAGGGCTTAAGGTAGCAATATGAGATCGAAACAGTTTAAGTGACTTTGTAATGTAAGCATTCAGCACAGAGAATCATTATATGTGAATATATGGTTGTTTATTAAACTATTCTACTTACAAACGATCGCACATAGACAAACGTACATAAAACACAAATAGACAGAGAACGCGTGAGAGAGAGAGAGTAAGAGAGAGAGAGAGAGAGAGAGAGAGTAAGAGAGAGAGAGAGACGGAAAGTGAGTTTGCATAGGGACAGGAATGAAACGGTTCTGAACATCCTGAAATCGTTTCTTTTATAAAACGCCTTAAACGCAGCTATCTACGTTTGTAGAAAGGACGGATACTTGCAAGCTTGTTGTTGTTGTGCATTGGTTCCGTTTGTGTTCAGTTCAGAAAGTCCTTTCCAGTTCCTTGAGAGTATTGCAGGCCTCATCATCTCCTCCGCTAGGTGAGACCCCCCCCCCATGGATCTGGGGGGAGGTGCGGGTGACGTGTCTTTGTGTCCCGAAGGCAAGAGCGAGCGAGAGAGAGATGAGGGAAGGTTTATAAACCTGTAGGTCGTTCACGCCCACAGTTGGACCTTGTCCAATCCGGTTGATCTGAGTTTTGGAGGGAAGATTGAAAGTCTTTGTCTCTCAAAATGTTGTTTCGCATGTGGAAGCTGATTGGTTGTTTGGCTACCAAACTTTCAAAAGTTCAATAATACATATAAAGCAAGGAGTTATTAAGATGCCACAAACATTAACATTTAGGGAATAATAAATGCTGCTCATAGACACCAAACATGATCTATGAATCTTCTCGGTTGACTGATTCTAAACGTGAGTCTTAGCATGCACAATAATTCACCTATTGCGGATTAATGTTTGAGGCCGACATACGTAACAGAAACAACAATATAAGAAAAGGTAACACATTGATACGTGTACATTTCTATATAACTGTATGTGGGACTGCATGTCTGAATAAGGAAAGTCTATCTTTCCCTGCATTCCTGTAGGAGTCTTATCTTGATGGTGGGGGGATGAGCTGGATAGTGAACAAAGGACTGGCTCATAGCACATAGGTGTTAATCATGGGGGAGAAGTCATTTAAGGAATATAACTAGTTATTTCATGTCTGATTGGCTCCAGGCACTACATATCCCCTCTTTCGAACGTTGTTGTCCGTCCAACAGACGACAGCGAGCGACGTCAAAGGTGCGGAACAATCAGGCATGCACCCGGCACTCATGGCTGGAAGAGAGAGGTGGCTCTCTGGAGGTTGGTGCTTCAAGGAGTGGCTGTGGTGCCGTGGTCGACGTTATCAGGTGTGATAATGTAGACAGTGGCAAGGTATGGGTCCTCGAGCTTTGTGCAACAGGTGTCGAGGCACTGTCACTTGTCATCCTGACCCAGGTTGGTCTGTGTCAGGTGGTTGTTATCTAGTATCTGTGGTCCCTGCAGTCTGGAATCGCTGGTTGGACTCTCACTTGTGAGAGGGCAGGTAGTTCCAGGGTTCGCAGAGAATTGTCGTAAAGATTTTGTAGTGTAAAGAAGTTTCCAACGGGCCCGGTTAGGGTGCAGGAGGGCAGCAGGTGTCTGTTATCCCGCTGTTTTGCTCAAATGTCATCAGGCGTCTGATGTTGGGGGTGTCGACACTGACTTGAGCGGGTCTGAGTTGTGTTGGTAGGGGTTTTGCTGTTGGTCCTGTGTGCCCGTTGCTCCGTTCAACATTGTCTGGCTGATCCTGAGCTGTCGGCTGGTCTCATGGGATGCTTTTTCCTTTTAGGAAGTCTAATGCGGTGTTGCGTTGGCCAAGGAGTCAGAAGTTTATCTTTCAGTACTTCTCAGTGGAGTTTCATTCAAGGAGCTCTTTGTTAACATCAGACACTCTGTTCTGGAAAAGCAGGTGTGTCCAGCCGTCCTTGTGGGTGTCGGTTAATTTTGGTACTCGGAGACTTGCAGGTTCAGTTCATTTACCTCCTGTCTGAGGCCCTTGAGGGTGTGGGCCAAGGAGAAGATGATGCTGCTCAGCTCCTGGTTGTCCAGGCTGGATGTGAGTTGTCCATTGGTCGCAGTCCTGCTGTTCCTTTCTCTGCCATTGCAGGCCGTTGGCTGCTTTAGGCTGAAGGATGCCGTTCTCTGTACTCTGCTGAGTCTCCAGTTGGTCCTGGTGAGTGGCAGGGCTGGATGTCCGAGACACGCTGGTTCACAGTTTCTATTGTGAATCTCGCTGGCTGCGGCATGCTTTTGGCTTCCTGCGCTCTTTGGATGCAGGTGTCGCACTCAGGCATGTTTCACTGAAGTACTGGTGAGCAATGTAGGTGGTGACACGGGTGGTCTCTAAGTTGACACGGGTGTCGTTTCTGGTGCCATCTGGTGGTAAACGTTCACAGATGTTTCTCGTCGACTTGCTGTTTTGCATCGTAGAGAGGCTGTGTCGTTTGAAATCTGCTGGTTTCGAGCTGGCATCAAACTTAGCATATTCTGATGTCCTCTGTTACTGCATGCTTGGCAGTGCGCCACTTTTGCGTTGGTAGTGGCTTTGGTACTCTGGTGTATTCTGCAAGGTGCATCTTGGGCATACATCAGCAATGACCCCCCTTTGTTCCTGGAAAGCTGGGAGCTGTGGCGGTGTTTGGTTATCAGGAACAAATGTGAGGATATGTCATCTAGATGCGGCATGTGTGTGACATCACTGAGTTGTTTTTGGCTTAGTGCCTTAGTGTGGTTCGGACAGTGCAAGGTTAAGTGTCAGCATTGCTTGGGAGCAGTGGAGGCTGCTTTAGCAGAGCTATTTTGTAGGTGGAGCCAGTGTGCATGGGTGTGATGCAGGCGGCGTAGCAGCGTGAGGGGTTTGCTTGTGGCTTAGAAGCGATGCTTGGGTTGGGTGGGTGGGTTTTTTGTTGTTGAGAACCTTAGGCAGCCACAAAATCCCTCAGTTTTTTCTGGGCCTTTCACTGTTTTTCCACGAATAGCATGTAATGTTCTTATTGTGATGGCAATGCTTGTCTGGAACAGTTGTTGATGCTCGTCTGTTTCAAACTGAGTGGTGTTGTTTGAAACTGAGCTTAGCCTACTTTGAGTCTATGCAGGTTAGTAATTTTCAGAGGGAGTTCTTGCGACTTGCTGTGACACAAGGGTTGATCCGATTGCCGTCACTCGTGCTGTGATGTCAGGTGGCCCGGCTTAAGGTGTTGCAGTGGGACAGGCTTGTCGTTTTCCACTAGGTACCTGCTCTGGGCGTGTCTTGCCTCGCTCTTTGGTCTATAAGCACATGGGTTTGTGTGCGTGGGACCCTTGGTCTGCAGGCATTGATAGTTATAAACATCACACGTTGGTGGCAGGTCTCTGTGATTCCCTCTGTCTTCTGGTGCGATTGGCACATCGCTGGATGGTTTGTGCAGCGCAGCTGTTGTCATCTGGGTGCTGGGCTCTGCTGAGAGCCTTGTACATGACATTAGTTCTGCATCATCGTCATATGTGGAGAGCAGCTTGGCACCACTTCTGAGTGGCCATTTTCCTTTAGGCTCTTCATGACGGAATTGTTTAAAGTCTTTGAAATACCTGAATGATATGTACACTGCAAAAGATTACTTTTCAGAAAGGGGGTGTGGCTTCTAGAGTGGGCACTGCTTCACGTATTCCATTGAATGTGTGTGCAGCGTTAGGGTTTTAGCCACACTGTGTTTTGAGCCGAACAGTGACCCCTTTTGGTGAATGCAGGTAGTTCGTTCGCCAGAGTGTAAACATCTGGGAGTAATCTTATCTAGCAAGGCTTTCTCGCAGTTGAGGGAGTATCATAGGGCTGTGAGAAACAGGACGTAGCAGGTTTTGCATTGTCTATTCCAGGTTAAGTTCAAAGCACAGGTGTCCTCAGTGTTGGTCTGCACTGATCTCAGATCACTTCCACACAGTGATGTCGCTGCGTGTTCAGCTCCCATACACCACTGTATGTTTGTTCACCTTGGTCAGTCAGACGTCCCCCCTTGGCATGGGGCAGCTGGACAATCACTTTGCTAATCTTTATTGCCTTCTGGTGCTTGGCTGTTTTCCGGCGGTCTGTAGAGTCCGCTGAATCGAGCAATCGCTGTACGGAAGAAGGCTGTAGCATTTGGGTGGTGACTCGCAGTGTGATGTGGATATCTGAGGGGAAAGATTTTCTGGCGTTGATGCCATCTTCCCTTGGTGCCTGTCGCGTTGTCTCACGTAGGCTCAGATGCTGGTCGTAGCAGTCGTGTTCTTAGCTGCTGTATTCAGTTTTGACAGTTTTGACTGCTGGTACAAATGGCTGGGGTCCTGTTAGCTGGAGGTGGAGCTAAGCAGATCTGTCTCGTGGTCACACTGGGCAAATGTTCTTACTTAAAAGTCAATGTTTTGCAGACAGGCGTGTGTTGTAGCCTACTGCAGTGTTTAGGAAGACAGCGTTTTGTGGTGACAGCTGTCAGATTCCCGGCCAGCTTGCTGGCGTGTGAGGTGTGAACGGTGGGCTGTTAGGCCCGGGAGAGATTTTGTGTTGTGCTCTCCTGTTTGTTCATATTGTTATCTGCAAGAATTTGAGTTCTTTAAGGTGTGCTGGGTTCATTGTAAAGAGAGCTTCCGCTGTTTAGGAGTGTTCTCCTGTACTGCTCTCTGCGCTCAGTCTGTGGGGGTGTTGCAGGCGTGTCTTGAAGCTTTTCTCCTCTCTCCTCGTGTAGGTCCTTGTCCTCTTCATCCGCTATCTCTGAACATCCAGATGGTCTAGGCGGTTCTGCGCGCTGTCCTGGTTCCGTCGTGGGTGAAGCTTTCTCCGCTGCGGCTTTAGTCAGACGATCTTGTTGAGGGCGTGGTCACTGATGGTCCGGGCTGTAGATGAGTTGATTGGTTCTCTGCAGCCGTAGCTCTTGACTGGATCGTGATCCTGTGTGCGTGGTCGTCCGGCTGTTCTCCGCTCAGGGGCTGTAGTCACTAGACCCAGGGCAGGATGGCATCTTTGCCTTGTCTGGACTGGATGGCGAGACTGGATGGTGACATGTTGACACAAATAGAGAGGGAGAGACAAAGCACAACGAGCCAATGCAAGTCCGTACAGAACTAATGAGCTAAAATGTTGCTATGTGTTGGCGCACTTAACTGATGTCATCAGATGGTGACGCACTAAACGCTTATTATCCTAGCTGTAAAGAAGGGGTCAGATAGTTTGTGTGGGTAAACACAGGAAACTATGAGTAAACTTAATGATGAGCGATTAACTTTAGAGCTATTCAGTTCATCGGTGTAGTTACCAAAAGATTTCACTGATGTTCAGACAGGTTCAGTCTCTAATAGGGAGAAAAATAAAAACAAAATCAATCAGAAAGAGAGGTATAAAGGGTTAAAGCAAAAGAGAGAAAGTGAGCTGACTGCCAGCCCTGAGGTCAGTGACGGGGCCCACCGGGTGGGGGCGCTATGGAGTCGTCACACCTGGGAAATGGCAGAGCTGAGAGAGCAAAAGAGAGAAAGGCCCCCCTGGGATGGGCCGAATTACCCGGGGTAGTGAGAGTGCAACTTGATCGATTTGGTCAAAGTTTAAATTTAAATCAAGACTGTTTAATCAAAAATTTAAAATGAGCAAATACAATTATAATTGCTAAAGGGAGAGTTGAATCTAAGGCGGTGAAATAATTAAAATTAAATCACAATGTTAATTATCATTATGGTTTAAATAACAATAATTAATAATGTAACATCAAAAGGAAAAGAGAAGGGAGAGACTGACTGGGACTATCTATAAGCGTTGTTGCTCAAAGGAAAAAAAATAAAATAAAATAAAATAAAAAAAAATAATATGAAATCAGGCATAGGTATTGGAAGAGGTTTTAGACAGACTTCTATCTTTTAATAGAAGGAAATACCTTTTATGCGGGATTTCAGATTCCACCTTGTGTGGATTTGAACGCGCATCTAAGCGCAGTTACCATGGCCGACGCGTTATCGCGGGTGTATATTTCTTGTGTCCGTTTTACTGAACACAGGTACATATGTTTGCAAACTTTAACTTAATAGGATGCTTACACTATTAAAAGGTTGCTTAGTTACGATGCGTGCACCTTGATCTTGAGTCAGCCTGCTGACACAAGACTTGTGTGTGCTTTGCACAAAACAAATAAATAACACTCGATCAAGATTTGTACAGTAATAACGCGAAGTTGTTTACTATATTAAATCTATTCGATGAGCAAACGGGGTCAACCTAATCAGTTAGCTAAGCTGAGGTTTTAACCCAAAGGAGCAAGATAGCTGATTAGCATTGGAGTGCACATCAATGGCTAATCTATCTACACTCAAAATATAAAGATATGGCCTTTGTAAGGTGAAAGAGGAACATTGCTCAATCAACTTCTTCACGCAAAAATAGAGGTTTTCTTCGCTCAATTTAGGGTGGCTTTAAGACGCGCTATAAAAGATTGCTTCGTTTTATAGGGTCAATATATAAACTGCAGTTAAGTTACATCTTCAACAGCGGTTTAGTTTCTCTGTGCGAGAGGCTCAAACATCTGTGAAGGTGTTAAAGGTGGGCTTGGCCACACCGTTCTAACACACACACACACAAACAAAAGAGACGCGAGTCGCGAGCCGAGTTTGAATAAACAAGCATGCAGACACACAAACTATTCCTGAGCCGCTCACATCACATAGTTTAAAACTGCCCCACATTCTAACGCCAATTAATGTAGAGAATTTTGGTTAGCTCAAAGAATTTAAGATGATCAATATGTGTGTGTATATGCATGAGACTGTTTCTCTCATCACATATACACTGCAAACTCCACCAGGTCTTACGACCAATGAATAGGATGAAATGAGTTATTTAAAACATACATTTCAGTCAGGGAAAGTAGTTTAACTCACAGGAAATCGTGTATAATAATCGTCATTAAATATACGCAATTTCCAGTTTCTGATCAGTAACAGTAATAACGATATCGACTGGTTTCTTTGTCCAGCAAATTATTCAGTGATACCCATACTCTGACGTTGGCCCGTCGTCACGGCAACGCATTTTTACCAACCAGAACGGAGTTAAAACAATTGAACAGAATAGGGCTTAAGGTAGCAATATGAGATCGAAACAGTTTAAGTGACTTTGTAATGTAAGCATTCAGCACAGAGAATCATTATATGTGAATATATGGTTGTTTATTAAACTATTCTACTTACAAACGATCGCACATAGACAAACGTACATAAAACACAAATAGACAGAGAACGCGTGAGAGAGAGAGAGTAAGAGAGAGAGAGAGAGAGAGAGAGAGAGAGTAAGAGAGAGAGAGAGACGGAAAGTGAGTTTGCATAGGGACAGGAATGAAACGGTTCTGAACATCCTGAAATCGTTTCTTTTATAAAACGCCTTAAACGCAGCTATCTACGTTTGTAGAAAGGACGGATACTTGCAAGCTTGTTGTTGTTGTGCATTGGTTCCGTTTGTGTTCAGTTCAGAAAGTCCTTTCCAGTTCCTTGAGAGTATTGCAGGCCTCATCATCTCCTCCGCTAGGTGAGACCCCCCCCCCCCCATGGATCTGGGGGGAGGTGCGGGTGACGTGTCTTTGTGTCCCGAAGGCAAGAGCGAGCGAGAGAGAGATGAGGGAAGGTTTATAAACCTGTAGGTCATTCACGCCCACAGTTGGACCTTGTCCAATCCGGTTGATCTGAGTTTTGGAGGGAAGATTGAAAGTCTTTGTCTCTCAAAATGTTGTTTCGCATGTGGAAGCTGATTGGTTGTTTGGCCACCAAACTTTCAAAAGTTCAATAATACATATAAAGCAAGGAGTTATTAAGATGCCACAAACATTAACATTTAGGGAATAATAAATGCTGCTCATAGACACCAAACATGATCTATGAATCTTCTCGGTTGACTGAGTGATTCTAAACGTGAGTCTTAGCATGCACAATAATTCACCTATTGCGGATTAATGTTTGAGGCCGACATACGTAACAGAAACAACAATATAAGAAAAGGTAACACATTGATACGTGTACATTTCTATATAACTGTATGTGGGACTGCATGTCTGAATAAGGAAAGTCTATCTTTCCCTGCATTCCTGTAGGAGTCTTATCTTGATGGTGGGGGGATGAGCTGGATAGTGAACAAAGGACTGGCTCATAGCACATAGGTGTTAATCATAGGGGAGAAGTCATTTAAGGAATATAACTAGTTATTTCATGTCTGATTGGCTCCAGGCACTACATACTGTATGCCTTTCTTAAAATACATTTAGACATTAACAAATATTCTAAAACAAATATGCTCATATTTAACTAAATAAATCAATTTACTTTTCAAATCAACAATTTATTGCTTCCTCAAATGACACAATAAATAAACAGAATTGAATGCATATTTTTGTGAAATATTAGATTTTTCACTTTTTGATTGTGAGAAAATTGCACTATATTTGTAACATCCTTTGAAATTGGCTTTTTTATTGCCCAAATGTTGGTTACAGGTCACGGGAAAGTATTAGTTTCTTTATTTTTGTTTCTTTATTTATTTTTATATTTATAAGAAGATGCAACCTTCTTATAACATGCAACCTTGTAAGCATTTACTAAATGGATTGGTCATAGCTGCTTCAGTTACTTTCATCCTCAACACTTCTTTGGATTTTAATAGGAAACACTAAACATTTATTTTTCTTCAAGCATGTCGTTCCAGTTTTTTACTGGAGAGGATTTACAGGTTGAAGCTCAAGCAGTGCTGTAAGCTCAGGTGAGGATGGAGTTTGTACTTCTGCAAAACTTTGGCAGTTCTTTCAAAAATCCACATGTAGCATCCATCTATGTAGTGTGCATCCATCAGGGTTGACAAATCCACAGTGTCTGTCCACCTAGAATTTTTTCATTTTGGGGGTTTTCTAGGTTTCTCCCCATGGGATGTTTAGAAAGTAACATTTCGAAAGTTTTCTCCTGACTGTTTGCCAGTGGCTCCATATTAGAACAGGCTTAACCCCCAGCCTCCAAGCTATGAGAGTGTGGACGGGTGGGAGAGGATAATGAGAAAGAGTGGCGAGGGACGGTTTATGAGACAGCATAATGGCCACTGGCTACAGTTTACTCACTCAAACCTGGAGACTTACAGACAGATCCAGATTTCCAAAGTAAGCCAAGCCAAACGTTTTATTGCACTGCATTAGATTTCCCCATCCTGTGCTCCATTCTGAACCATCATCACAAAACAATTGCAAGTTGTTTTGCTGATTAGTAATGATTGAAGTCATGTAACTGTAATGGCCTGGGAGCCCAGCTGGGCTAAAAATTAAGCTTGGCTGCCTTAAAGCTTTGTGAAATGCTTTAGTTTTTTTTTTTTTTTTTTTTTTTTTTTTTTCTTTTGTTTTGTTGTTTTTTTTAATTAACAAAAAATGCAATTATGCATTTTGAATCAGGCAACAAATGGAAGATAGTCATCATAGTTCTTTGTGTAATGCATTATTTTCCTTAGAGATATGAAAAGAATAAATCTGAATAAACAGATCATTAGAAATAAAACACTCACTTGATTAACCATAAAATAAGCATAAAAAGGGAAATTGACCAAAACAGCAAGATGGTGGTATTTTTTAGGAGTTTATTTATTTTTGTAATCAAAGACATTAAGTCAAAAATTCTCGTAATAGCTCCACAATAAAAAAGTATATCACAGACTTTCATTATCATCTAATGGCCTTAATCATCCTTCAGGTGGATTTTGGTAATATATGTGATCCTGGACCACAAAACCAGTCGTAAGTAGCATGGGTATATTTGTAGCAATAGCCAACAATACATTGCATGGGTCAAAATGATCTTTTGCACCAAAATCATAAGGATATCAAGTAAAAATTATGCTCCATGAGGATATTTTGTCAATTTCCTACTGTAAATATATCAAAACTTAATTTTGGATTAGTAATATGCATTGCTAAGAACTTCATTTGGACACCATTAAAGGCGATTTTCTCAATATTTTGATTTTTATTTTATTTTTTGCACCCTGAGATTACAGATTTTCCAATAGTTGTATCTCAGCCAAATATTGTCCTATCCTAACAAACCATACATCAATGGACGGCTTATTTATTCGGCCTTCAGATGATGTATAACACAAAATTTCACAAAATTGACCCTTATGACTGGTTTTGTGGTCCATAGTCACTCAGACACACACACACACACACACACACACACACACACACACACACACACACACACACACACACACACATATAAAAGGTTTTAATTTAAAAGTTAGCACCAAAGGTTACCTAGCAGTTAGTAAACTTAAATTATAAACAATCAAATTATACAAATGAATAGCAAATTCATTGAAACAAAAATGTTTTTTAAAATTCTCAAGAAAAATAGGCAAGTAGAGTTGTTTAGGCTTTCCATAAATGTATTAATAATAATAAAATAAAAAAAATCAATAATAATAATAAATTATAGCTGCAAGCAGTGATTAGCGGGGTTCAAGCACTTTAGGACATTTAAGCACATATGAAAAAAAGACATTACATGTTATTTAGCAAGCCTGTAACTACCTAAATGTATGATTTAAATCATTTTTGGTCCTGGTCCTGGTCATTTACCATAGAAAAGTTTTTTTTTTTAAGTTTATGACTGTTATAGTGCCAGCAGTAAGCTTTAGCTTCCTAAAATTTTGCATGCTTGTTTTGAATCACCTGTCGCATTTGCTCACCTGGGGCCTCATGTACCAACGCTGCGTACGCACAAAAACTTTGCGTACGCCAGATTTCACGCTTACGTTTGGATTTACTAACGATGAAATTAACGTGAGAATGTGCGTTGATCCACGCCAACTCCATGTCTGGCGTACGTGTATTTTTTGTGCGTGTGTTTGTTTTATTTCCCTTGGCGACTCCTAGAGGCAATTATTTTAAATTGCACACTACAAAGTATCGCACCAACACATGTGGAAAGCATTGCTATTAATTTATAATTGATAAAATGGGTTAATTGAGACAATATTTTTCTACCAGTTATGTGATTTAGAACATATAAAAGCATTTGCAAATGTATACATCCCTTAGTCTATGGCAATGGCAGTGTTGGCCTTATTGGAGGACATTGTCAATGGCCAAATCCGAAGGGAACGCGTTTTTAGGGATCACAGTGATTTTCTGGCCCACGATGATGACTGGCTTATAAGCTGTTTCAGATTTCCAAGAGCTATCCTCTTGGAGCTCTTTGCTGAGTTGGGTCCAAATTTGGAGACAGCGAGGAGCCACGCATTACCCGTTCCCTTACAGGTGCTGATAACGCTTGGTTTCCTGGCAAATTGTTCTTTCCAAAGGGAACTGGCAGATCGCTCGGGGTTAAGCCAGTCGTCTTTGAGCCGTGCAATGCCAGCTGTATGGGACGGGATCATCCGCATGTCTAGCAGGTATATAAGATTTCCATACCATGCAGTTGACCAGCCAAACAAAGCGCAATTTGCAGCGATCACCGGTTATCCTAATGTAAGCGCAAGCGATCGACTGCACGGACATTGCTATAAAGGCGCCATCTGAAGAACAATTTGGATACGTGAATCGGAAACAGCTAAGTTTTACTTTATTTTATTTTATTGAGCGTAATTATTTAACTGCATATCAGGAGACCGCGGTTATCCATTAAAGACGTGGCTGTTAACCCCCCTCAACAACCCACAAACTGACCAAGAGCGCAGATACAATGATGCCCATTCTCGCACTTGTAGAGCGGGCGATTGGGCAGCTGAAATGCCGGTGGCACCAGAGCCGTGCACAGACCTTTTGAGGGGCATGTGCTGAAACTGAAAAAAGGGCACCCCCCCGCCCCAACCCCTCCACCACCAAAAAAATAACACACAATAATATTCTTATTTTATATTTAATTAGTATTAATAACTTTTATACAGATAATATACATATAGAGGGTATGTAAATATCTTATGTGTGTATATATATATATATATATATATATATATATATATATCTTATGTAAACTAATTCAAACAACACTGTGATCCACTGGGATGTCCCTCTCAATGGCTATATAGGCTATATAATATGATGAAATGTTAATAAATTACATCATGTAATTTACAAGCATCAGCAAATTCAGCAGATAACCATAAAATCAAAATAGAAATTTCTTATAAAATATTTTACCTAGCTGACAAGGATCACTCGGTTGCTTTGTGTCAAACTAAATCACATTATGTCAACATCACACCGTGTGGTGAGGCATTATATGAACCTTTATAGACATAGGCCTACTATTGTTTATTTGATAAAGACAACGTTGCACTTATTCAAACAAGATATTTTACCGAATATAATTCAAAGGGGAAGGACGAGGTGGGGGATTTGCCTAACTTTAGCGATGTAGCATGGACTGCCACTTCTGGGATGCTTCAGCGAGCCGCAGGGCGGCTCGTATAAACGCAAGCATTGACTAAAGTGTCCGCGAACTGCTCCTGTAGCCATGCTTGAGCCACGCCGTTCATGTGTGCGGTATAGAGGGTTGAAACACACAGAGCTGCAGCTGATATAAACACAAGCATTGACTAGAGTGATGATGCCTCGTCAGAGCCGCGCCGTAGATGTGTGCAGTGTGTGGTATGAGATTTATTCATCATACAGTATAGATAGCTTCACTAGCCTTATGCTGGAGCTGGTTTCGGGCATGTAAATAATTAAATAAATTAGCACAATAATGATAATATCACGTATCGGTGATCTCGCAGGCTGATGACAGGACCAACACTACTGTAGCGAATTATTTACTCACCCTCCATGCATCCTAGGTGTATATGACTTCCTTCTTTCAGACGAATAAAAAGTGAGAAAAGTTCCTCACATGGCGGTCAGGAAAAGCCTCCTTTAGCGATCCAATGTGTTTTTGTAAGAACAATATCCATATTTCAAAACATAAGAATCACTAGCTTGCGTAGTTGTACACAGAAATTGCTGCTTTGGAAGAGCATGGGAGGACTGAAACGCCGTTTAAGCTATTCGCTAATTGCAATGCAGTGGGACTGCTAACCAATCACAACACATTCCTTTTTTCGGAAGGCAGACCTTCATCAAACCCAGAACTAATCGAACCATTTGTGCCAGCCTGTGGGGAAAGCTATTGTAATAATGTAAATTATGTAAAAAATAAAGCGTTTTTCGAACCACCAAGCATGAGAGCGTGTTCTAGTGCACCCCCAAAATAAAAGAAAGAGCATGTAAAAGAGCGTAATAGGACCCCTTTAAAGGAACTACGTAATAAAATAAAATGTTTTGGTATATAAATAAAGTCTTTAGTAGCCTACAAATTTTCATTTGACAAATGGAACACTTTGGTCAAAACCACTATCACAAACTGTTGTCAGGAACTGTGTCAGGTTTTCATATCAGGATTCATAACTGTGTTCTGTGCTTTATTCAACTCCTGTTTCACATAAACTAAGAGAAATGATGCAACTGTTGTGGAAAAGAATGAAGGATCAATTCTTCAGATGACGGAGAAACGTTTCTGTACCTGCCATCTGGCTGATGTTGATACGAGTCAAGCTACGTTATCTAGGGTGTTTGTTGTTTGCATTCATCACAGTCAGTGAACTCAGTTCAGTATTCATCAAGCTCATAATTCCCAGTTAACACTGAAAGATGGCTGTGAAAAGTAAACAAATATGTTCTGTCATATATGCGCCGCAACTTGTGAGTCAAAAAAAGCATCATGAAAGAGGTCCGTACAACTCTTCTGAAGCCATAGTCTTTGAGACTCAGATCATAGGACTTCAGAGGAAAAAAATAACAGCATATGAGTCTGGAACAACATAATGGTGAGCAAATAATGCCAAAATCTTCGTTTTTGGTAACTACTTTGCTAACTTGCATGTTGCGAGAGGCAGAGAGGGATGAAACCCTTTAATCGGTTCAGAAATCACTGATAATAGTACTTAAAGTAAACATCCACCATGTTTTTGATGGAACATTGCAAACGCCGGCTCAAGTCAAAAATTGAGCCGTATAGGGCAACTAAAGGTCTAACCATCAGTAGTAAAAGTTCTCTGCTGAACTCTTTATTTATTGATCATGAATAAGAATAAAGTGGCTCAAATTAAATTTTAACCAGAGTTCCGTATTCCGCCACAGAGGTCCGACGAACAGGCCAAAGTGGCAGGAGATACTTTTTACTGTCTAAGAGAAAGTGACTGTCAGTACAAAATGTCAAATGGGTCGATGCTCTTTCCATTTGGTCAGCAAACAAGCCCTGAAACACTTTAAATAGAAGTGATTCAACAATTCACCAGTGCTGAGAATGACAGGGTGAAGAAAACTAACCTTTCATACGGAAGACAGTTCTACTATAATCGGTTTCATTTCATTGTATCACTGAAACATGTAACCATCAACCCACTTTGGGCATAAAATTACAGTGCACTCCGTTTAACAAATGCTCTTCAAATATTAAATTGCCTGATGGTGCCGCTGGCCATTATGTTGCATCTATTTATTCTAGCATGATCTGAAGGAAGAGAAAGAACTGCTGGCAGTCACCATCACTTTGCACTTGGACAAGAATAGTATGTCATCATTTCAACCACCACTGGACATTTATTTTTATGGATGTCACTGCATGAATGCACTTAAAAACCATCAGAGCAGCATATAACTAAAGAAGTGCTACCGATAAAAGATTTCTGCTCATATTTATAGAATGTTCCAAAGTCCTCTGTGTCCCAAATTCATTCAATGAAACTATTAGAGCATGCTGATCAAGAAGTCGCTTTTCAAATGTAAGAGAAAAAGTTCTAAAACAAACTGGTATATATGGAATATATAAATGAAATATAGACCATGTTTACTTTAATGGATATTTGATGGGGTTTTTATATATGTACCTGTATGTATGTGTCACAATTGTAGCAGGTTGATGAGTGGAGGATGGACAGGCAGGAACCGGAGTTAAATAAACACTGATATTTATTGTAAAGTAAAAAAAAAAAAAAAAAAAAAAAAAGAACATGGAGCGAAACTGACAGAAGTAACAATACATCGACGGACAAAGGAGTGTGATCAGACAGAGACTAAATACACAAAAAACAAGACGTGGTTACAAACGACATAACAGGATAACGAGGGGGAAGTAACAAATATGGGCAAGACTAAACCAACTAATGCAAACCAAAAGGGGGAGACAAGGACTAAACCATTTGAATGGGAAACATGGGGGGGGGGGGGAAACACTAGGAAAAACTAGACAAACTAGACACGAATCCTGACAGAATGTATGTATTTATATATAGTCAATGTATAGATATATAACTGCCGTTTAAAAGTTTTGGATCGGTAAGATTTTTTAGGTTTTTTAGGAAGACTTTTCTGCTCATCAAGGCTGTGTTTCTAAATTAAAAATACAGAAAAAACAGTAATATTGTGAAATATTATTGCAATTTAAAATAGCGGTTTTCTATTTTAATATATTTTAAAATATAACTTATTTCTGTGATGCAAAGTTGATCCTTCAGAAATCATTCTAATATGCAGATTTATTATCAATGTTAGAAAGCATTGTGCTGCTTAATTTATTTATTTTTTTTGGACCTGTGATACTTTTTTCAGGATCCTTTTTTTAGGAATAAAACGTTAAAAAGATCACCATTTATTTAAAATACAAATCTTTTGTAACAATATTCAACGTTTTGGGTCAGTAACATTTTTTCTTTGTTTGTTTGAAAAAATTAATACTTTTATTCAGCAAGGAGTTGTGTAAAATTGATAAAAAGTTATATTAAAGATTTGTATTGTTAGAAAAGATTTCTATTTTAAATAAATGCTCTTCTTTTCAACTTTTTATTCATCAAAGAATTCTGAAAAAATTAAGCAGCACAACTTTCCAACATTGATAATAAATCAGCATATATGAATGATTTCTGAAGGATCATGTGAGTAATAGCTGATGAAAATTCAGTGTTGCATCACAGAAATAAATTATATTTTAAAGTATATTAAAATATAAAACTTTTATTTAAAATAGCAGTAATATAAAAAATGTTTCTGTATTTTTTGATCAAATTAACGGAACTTTGGTAAGCAGAAGAGGCTTTTTAAAAAATGTTAAACTTTTGAATGGCAATGTAATTTATAGTTTGGCTTTGAAAAAAATAAAGTTTCCACGACCAAACAAACTGCTAAAATAAAAAATAAAAAAAATCAAATCAAATCAAATAATCACTGCACTTTTGTGACAATGGGGAAAAAACAAAAAAACTAAACAAAACAAAAAAACGTTCACAGATCTAAGCGGGGCACTGAAATATAGCATTTCTGACAAACTGCCAATTATACAACATTAATTGGCACAATAAACATTGTGAAATGAGGGACTAATATAATGAAATTTCAGCTGTATTATTAAAGGGGTTATCAGATGCCCATTTTCCACTAGTTGATATAATTCTTTAGGGTCTTAATGAGCAGTCTATAACATACTTGAAGGTGAAGCTGCATCACTAATGATTCGCAAGAACATAAACGCATATGTAGAATCAGCTCTTTCCTTTCGAAAACGAAAGTAATGTTAATCCTCTGCGTCTTCAGCAAATCAGATGTTGAGAGTAAATGGCGACTGCTATGATCATTAGTTCACACAGTTTAACTTTCATTTAAAATCTAGCTTGAATGTATGTCAGTGTGGTTTTATTGTGTTGAACTTGTTTACCCAACAGCTGCAGTGAAAAAAAAAAAAACATGTTCACAGATCCAAATGGGACAGTAGCATATCTGACAATCTGCCAATTAAACAACATTGTGCCAAACACTGAAATGAGGGATAATGAAATTTCTGAAATTTTAGCAATGATTTAATCAATTCTTTCTTGATCATTTTGAAATAAGTCATGCATATTTTAAAGCCAACTCTCTAAACATTTGCCCACAAATTCTCACTAAATATTTCTTTATTTTGTTTCATTTATTTATTGATATGGATATGTCGTTTTTTGCTACCTACTGTAAATATGATTGAAATAGCAGTGTGGAAAGCTGCTGTCTATACACAGAAATGGATTGAGTGAGTTATCTTTTACTTGAATGAATGAATGAATGAATGAATGAATGAATGAATGAATGAATGAATGAATGAATGAATGAATGAATGAATGAATGAATGAGTGTGAAGGCATAGACAGCACATTTCTGTCGAGGAAACTCAGCTGAGGTTAGAAAATTAGAAAATAAACTAAAGCAAACACTTACATTTCAGCTCAAAGCTGATAAGAATAATACAGCTATATTTTAAGGACTAAAAGAAACTGGAGCTGAAAACTGAACTCCATCAGGGACCTGCTTTATTCATGTCTTTTATAGCGGAAAATATGAAAATAAAAGGATTTTGTGCATAAGCAACAAATGTGGTGTTAACTGAAAAAGCAAAGTATTTTCACTTCATACTAATTTGTATCTTCAAACCCCAGTAAAACAATATGCAATTCTGAAGCAAAGCCATTTAGTTAAAGCGTGTGATTTACTGTTTTAATAAAACGCACACGTAGGGTGAATATTGCTTCAGCACTTGAAAAGTGAAGCTCTTTACCTGACTTACTAAAAATATCATACCTTTGGATTTATGGTCAGCAAACAGCTTTAAATATTAAAATATTTTTAGCAAGAGATTGAATCTGCTGCCTCAGATTCTTTTCTGAAGCCTAACAAGATAAAAATCATTCAATTGTGTGAAATCAATGTTCATAAAATGTTCATGTCTTGAAGATACGTGAGCTGATAATGCTAGTGCGCTCTATGAAAAGTCCATAAAAATAAGGCACAATCTACTGCTTTAATATGAAGAAATTTTTGTATTGACTTTTCACAGGTCTGAATCTTAAACAAATAGTAATTTGATGAAAATCAGGCCATCCAAGATGTAGATGAGTTTTTTTTTTTTTTACCTGAACAGATGTGGAGAAATTTAACATTATATCACTTGTTCACCAATGGATCCTCTGCTGTGAATGGGTGCCGTCAGAATGAGAGTACAAACAGCTGATAAAAACATCACAGTAATCCACAAATAATCCACATGACTCCAGTCCATCAATAGCATCTTGTGAAATGTTTGAATTAAATCTGCACTTTCAGGTAAATTATGAGTTCTCTATACATAATATTACTCTCTCTAGTCAAAAAGTAATTTTGCTTGAATCAAAAGAGCAATATACACACCCGTTGCAAGCAAAATTATGCAATAGGACAACAGGAAGGGAAGTTTTCCACTGGAGAAATCGTTATTATAGATCATGGACTCATATTTTGTCAGGAAGCAACAGTTTAAAATGAATTATACCTTTGTTTCTTACAAACTTGCAGCTTTTACACTGCAAAAAAAAAAAAAAAAAAAAAAGGCTTCTCTTACTTGGTATTTTTGTCTTGTTTCTAGTCAAAATATCAAAATATTCTTATATTATGATGCATTTACTAAATAAGCAAAATGACATAAGATATTTAATCTTATTTAATATTGTTAAAGATAAACTAATAATAAACTACCAGTGGGGTAAGTAAAAAAAAAAAAAAAAAACTTAAAACAGCAGTATTTTACTTGTAATTTTTCTTGTCCTTAACATAATGCACTTTAGTTTTTTCAGGTAAATGCATCTTAATTTAAGAATTTTTGGATATTTTAAATAGAAACAAGGCAAAAATACTAAGTAAAATAAGACTTTTTTTGCAGTGTAATTAATGCTATTGATGGACTGGAGTCATGTGGATTATTTGTGGAATATTGTGATGTTTTTATCAGCTGTTTGGACTCTCATTCTGACGGCACCCATTCACTGCAGAGGACCCATTGGTAAACAAGTGATGTAATGTTAAATTTCTCCAAATCTGTTCCAATAAAGAAACAAATTCATTTTTGGATGACCTCAGTGTGAATAAATTATCATTTTTTGGTTCAACCATTGATATCCCGGAAGAAAATTACTAGCCTACTACCGTTTCCATTTTTTTTTTTTAAATTAAGTCCTGATGAATAATCATACCCATGTGAGATAAAATACAGTTAATTATGTGTTAGAAATGTGTGACCTGTTAAATCCCAATGACCTGCAGTGATTGAATAAAGAGAGAGTGATAGAAATGATGATGGATGGGTTAGTGGGTGCGTGGGATGTGTCTTTACACCACGCATCAATGCAGGGAGGCCGACTTACTAATAGATCAAGCTGGGATTCTTGGGAATCATTTGTGTCAAGTCACAGAAAGGCAGAACTGATACTCACAACAGCAGTAGGCTTAATTAAAACAATTGTTGTTTATGAAAGAGGCCATTTTAAAGCATTAAAGCTAATCGTGCATGCTGTTAGCATAATGAAAACCAATGGAGGCCAAACCTATGCCAACAGAAATATTTTTCTAAATACACAGAGACATGTGGTATTGATTTACATAGCTCCTTATGCTGCGGAAAAGTCAATGTGTTATGTCTGTCCACTCATTTACTAATCGATCATCTGGAGGCTGTTGTTGAGTAAAGTAGAGTTAAGGCAATCATATTTTTACATTTGGTGCTTAGAGAGTATTACAGTGTGAATATTATTATTAATAGGCTAAACATTCACTTAAGATGTGCTATCTGTTCATTATTTAGAAGTCACTTTGGATACATGATTATAAAATTGTAAATAGACTAAACAGACCATTGAAATTGAGTTAAAAGCTGCA
Organism: Garra rufa; assembly: GCF_049309525.1. NCBI lineage: Eukaryota > Metazoa > Chordata > Actinopteri > Cypriniformes > Cyprinidae > Garra > Garra rufa. The sequence goes on along the minus strand of NC_133365.1, from coordinate 1,169,966 downwards.
GCTGCAGTACAAAAATAGATGTGTCAATACATTATCTCAATGATAGTGGAGCTAGGTGGCAAGATCTTTATTCATTTGATGCTTAATATACCATGGGTTGTTAAATAATTCAAATGAAAACCACTGACCATGTTTAACTCAAGACTTAACCAAGAGACTCAATGTATTAGGGGTGTCATACTCCGTCCTACAGTGTTAAGCTCCAACCTGCTCAACCACCTACCTTTAGTTTTCAAGCAATCCTGAAGACTTTGATTAGCAGGTTCAGGTGTGTTTAATTAGAGTTGGAGCTGAACTCTGCAGGGCTATGGCCTTCCCGGAACTGGGCAACAGAGACATCCCTGCTGTAAATGATAAAATGGAAGAATAATTCATGCATATTGATCCAACACACGTTTATCTTTATTATCACTATCCATCCATTTTCCAAAGCACTTGTTCTGTGTAGGGTTTGGCTGTAGGCATAGAAACACTCTGGACCAACGTCCAGTCCATTGTCATATTATTATTTGTATTATTATTAATGTTGTTAATTTCTTTATGTTGTTAATGTTGTTAATTTTTTCTTTGTGTTTTCCCACCATTTACCTTTTAATACCATCCTAGAATAGATTCACACAAATTTTGAATAGTCTACAGTGGAACATCTGCCGGTTACTTTAGAGAGGCTGGAGGAGGGAATCGGTTTCTCGGTGTTATTTCCAAAACTGAGGTGATTTGTCTGGCCAGGGCAGATGTTGAAGGTCATTTGGTGCTCCAGCTGTACAGGTTTTTATTATCATTACACATTACATAACTTTTTTACATTTTTGCACTGGTGCCTATAAATAATGTCTTAGTAACTGCATCTTTCATGGAAGTTGGCTTTATGTCCTCTGTGATTGGTTTTTAACACAACATGGTCTTCAAGGTGAATAGATTTGCTGTCACTTTGCAGCTGAAGTTCTGTGTTAGGGTTAGATGGCACATGTACATTATCTCAAATGTTTCAAAAAATGTTTAAATCCTGAGCAATAAGCTATTTTAACTAGTGTAATGGATTGTGTCATTGCGTCGCCTGCCAATGACGTCATACACCCTTGATTCTCTGGTTTTATTTTGTAGAAAACATGGAAACCCCAAAAGCACTTTAATATTTTATGCATTTTGTTAGACAGGTTGTGAATCCACAGAATAGCATTATAACAGAACAGAACACACGCAAATGTAACTATTATGATAAAACAGCACTGCCTTTCCCTACATACGCATGACCGGAAGAAGCAGAAGTGGTCAACTGTGGCATAATAAAAGCTCCACTGCTTTCGAGCCATGTATTTTTCCGTCATTCGCAATTGCTCCAGCGACCTCGTTTCGCTTCAACAACTTTCAGCCCCACCCTGCTTCATACTACAGTGACCTTAATAAGTCTTTAATACATTATCTCATCCATGGACATGATTTCTGCCCGAGTCCCATTGGATTGCATCGGCTGTGGGGATGAAGACAAGAACTCGGACTCATTGAGAATTTCGGACTCATTGTGCAAGGATCTTTAGTCTTTTGAATTTGTCTTAGTTTTAAGGTCCTTGCACACTGAAGGTCCTTGCAGTCTGAAATTCTTGTCTGAAATTGTCTGTCCCCTGAAAACAACATACAGCCATTATTGTCAAAATAGCTGGCAACAAAAGTGAGTACACCCTAAGTGAACTTGTCCAAAGTGTCAATATTTTGTGTTAGCACCATTGTTATCTGGCACTGCCTTTATCATCCTGGGCATGGAATTGACCAGAGCTGCACAGGTTGTTGCAGGGATCCTCTTCCACTCCTTTATAATGACATCACGGAGCTGCTGGATGTTAGAGACATGGTGCTTCTCCACCTTCCACTTGATGATGCCCCACAGGTGCTTAATAGGGATCAGGTCTGGAGACATGACCACCCCATCATCACCTTTCCCTTCAGCTTCCTCAGCAAGGCAGTTGTCATCTTGGTGGTGTGTTTGGGGTCATTGTCATGTTGGAAAACTGCCGTTCGACCTAGTTTCTGCAGGGAAGGCATCATGTTTTGCTTTAGAATGTACAGTACATAATGGAATCCATGTTTCCCTTAATGAACTGCAGCTCTCCAGTACCAACAGCACTCATGCAGCCCCAGACTAAAGATGCTACCACAACCAAGCCTGACTGTAGGCAAGACACAATTCTCTTGGTACTCCTCACTAGGGCATCACCACACATGCTGGACACCATCTGAGTCAAACAAGTTTATCTTTAGACCACAGGACATGGTTCCAGTAATTCATGCTCTTGGACAGGTTGTCTTCACCAAACTGTTTGCGGGCTTTCTTGTGAGCCAGATTCAGAAGAGGCTTCCTTCTAGGATGATGTCCATGCAAACCAACTAGTTGCAGTGTGTGGCATATGGTCTGAGCACTGACAAGCTGACCTTCTACTTCTGCAGCCTTTAAAGCAATGCTGGCAGTACACATGCATATGTTTTTTGAAGCCAGGTTCTGCACCTGATGCACAGAACAAGTGCTCAACTTCGTTGATCGACCCTTGCAAGGCCTGTTCCGAATGGAACCCATCTTGGAAAACCTCTGTATGACCCTGACCACTGTAGTGTAACTCGGTTTCAGGATGCTATTGAACCTCTAATAGCCTTGGCCATCTTTGTGGAGAGCAACAATTCTGATTCTCAAATCCTCTGAGTTCTTTGCCATGAGATGCCATGTTGAACATCCAGTGGTCAGTATGAGAGAATTGTACTAGCACTGCTCTAATAGAGCCCTGCATTTGAGCCCGAGCCCGTCGGGGCCCGACTTTTTTTTGCCCCTAGGGCCGGGCTTCGGGCCAGTTTTCACGTCATAACTTGCACGCATATCGGGCTTCGGGCCTGCTTTAGAAAAAAACTTTAATGAGATTTAATGCGTGCGGTCCCCGGAAGCGCCACTGATGCCTAACTTGCGCATAGCAGAGTATGAGCGGATCGCGGAGTGGAGCGGTGTGATTTTGAATGGAGGAAGGAGCGGTTTTTTTTTTTAAAGTCGGAGCGTCATGGTTTTCACTCTTTTCAAGAGCGCTCCACCACCGCTCCATCATGAGTACAATTCATGCCAATGGTCCGTAATATAACTGCACATTAAGCAGGAAATCATATGTTAAACATGTTTAGCTTGATAGAGATGGATCACTCAAATCAGAAATAATGTGATCTGTAGGTAAAATAACTGACGAAAACGTATTATTTTCATTACAAACTTTGCACTGGATAAAGCAGCAATACTTTTTTAATGCTGACAATTATTAGCTGTGGTCGGAACAAATATTGCTATGTTTGAAACTCTCCTTTTATTTTATTATATTTTATGAACAGGACTGTTACATTTCAAACATACTTAATTATTTTTTGACGCGGAGCGGTGTTTCTGATATCAGTGAGCGAGGAGTGGAGCTGGAGCGGAGCGATTATTAAATGCAAGGAGCGCGCAGGGGAAACTGTTGCCGTTCCACTCCGCTTACATACTCTGCGCAGCACAGAGATTTTCAGCCACGTGGTAAAGTTGTGTTTTTGAAGTTTTCTATATTATTATTTATTCTTTATATGTTTGTTCATTATTCGTTTACTTTACCACTGCGACTTTGTATGTTCCGGTTTTGCGCAGCAGAGCTGCCTGCCCTGTTTGAAATGCCTTTGTTCTGAGATGGTGATAATAAACTTTAAATCTAACATTGTGATATATTGATGTTTGTTTTATATTTGTGGATTGCATTGTAGACTAGTCAAGTGTTGATTTGATATATAGGTTAAATTGAGTAAACTCACTGTGGACCACATACCACTTGGATATCGATGTCACTTAAAAAACTAAAACTTACATTTAAAAAACAAACAAACAAACAAACAAACAAACAAACACAAAAAACTCCAAACATTTCTCTAAATTGTTCTGATAAAAAAAACGAAACGAAAAAAATATAAACTTTCTATTAAATACGAATCTGGTCTATTTTAATGGCTGTAACAGTATAAGCTGTTTGGCGGGAAAAAAGACGGGCTTCGGGTCGGACTCGGGCCAAAAATTTTGATAAGCTGTCGGACACGGGCCGGGCTACAGCCTGTGCCTCTCGGGCCAGGGCCGGGCTAGGTCTTAGATTTAAGGCCCGTGCAGGGCTCTATGCTCTAATACAAGATACACTTTATATGGTCCTGTAAAGCAGACAAAAACATAAACATAATGAGTAGGACATGTGACTTTGCATGGTTAAACAACATACTGCTGTTATCACTTAGGGTGTACTCACTTTTGTTGCCAGCTATTTTGACAATAATGGCTGTATGTTGAGTAATTTTCAGGGGACAATAAATCTATACTGCTATACAAGCTGCATATTGACTACTCTAAGATATTTGAAAGATTTTGGTAGTTTTTTTTTTTTTTTTTTTACATTTTTTTTTGGTCTATTATCAACAGCCATATTGCATGTTGATATAGTCACAATTATCATTTTTTGACCTTATTGTCATCTTCTTGTTTTAGTCATTTGAACAAACATGCTATGAAATGAACACTAATACAAACTAGTGAATATAGATAATGAAAAAAAAAAAGATAACCAAAACATTTGCTATTTCACTGTAGTCTGCTGTTTCTTCTGTCGAACATAAAAGATTGATATTTTGTCCACACAATGGAAGTTAGGTAGTGTAGAGTTGCACAAAATATCTTCTTTTGTGTTCTGCAGAATAAAGAATAAAGTAAGTCGTACAGGTTTGGAACGTCATGAGGAACGAATGATGTTAGAATTTTAATTTTGTGTGAACTATTCCTTTAACTCATAACAATATCTCTTGCTTGCTTAGAGACTCTGTATATGCTTGAGTATCAGTTTGATTTTAGCTTTGCAGCCACTGCATCAAAAGTTGGTGGAATCTACAAAAATCATGCCAACTATACGGTATATAAATAGGATCCACTGACTGAGTTATGCAAATTATTTTTGGAAGCTGCTGAGTGAGAGCAAATGCTCTGCCTTATGCACATATGGGAAACTAATATTATTCAAGAACAAAAACGGAATTCCCTCGGTCCCGAGGCCATCGTAGCCTACATTGAAGACAAAGGGATTTGATGTGGGCTAAGCATATGCATAAAACAAAATTAGCGTGTATATTTTTTGTGACTTAAAATTCTACGAATAAAAATGTTTGCTATCTTGCAGAATTCATGCTTCTGTAAAATAACTTTTAGTCAAATAATCTTTTTAATGTTTAGTTTGTATCCTGTTTTTATCTTAGTCAGTGTATGATTCATTAACTTATCATCCTCAATCCGGTGTGATTTCCAACTGTTGCTTGTGATTATTAATAGATGTTTAAATGGTGATCAGCAGGTCAAATGATAGACTATTTCATTCATTTGTCTATAGAAAATCTCTTGAATTATTGTGTTCTTTAACATTCTCAGCACAGATGAAGAAAATGAAGAGAAAAAAGATTTTTTTTTAAATATTGATCAGATGTGATTTATGAACCTCGCACAGAGCGTAAAGAAGGAAAAAGTGAGTCAAAATGCATTAATGGTCAGAAGGGTTTATGATCTTGCACCAAACAATATGACGCAGTTATGGTGTGTGACTAAAGGAGAGAAAAAACTGGAAAGTTTAATAAATCACATTTAATAAATACATATTTGAAAGAAGGCTGAAACCAAGGCTGCAGTTATTTGATCAGTTATACAGTAATATTGTAAAATATTATTACAATCATAGTAGCAGTTTTGTATTTAAATATACAGATACTTGCAGAATCTGCGAAACGTTAATTATTTTACCAAAATAAGAGGGATCATACAAAATGTGTGTTGTTTTTTTATTTAGTACAGTCCTAAATAAGATATTTAAGAGTCCGCAAGAGAAAATAATAGTTGAATTTATAAAAATTACGCCGTTCAAAAGTTTTCATACCCTTGATTCTTTATACTGTGTTGTTACCAGAATGATTCGCAGCTGTGTGTGTGTGTTTTTTTTTTTTTTTTTCGTGATAGTTGTCCATGAGTCCCTTGTTTGTCCTGAACAGTTAAACTGCCTGCTGTTCTTCAGAAAAATCCTTCAGGTCCCTCACTTCTTTAGTTTTTCAGCTTTTTTGTGTGATTGAACCCATTCCAACAATGACTTTATGATTTTGAGATCCCTCTTTTTACACTAAGGACTACTGAAGGACTCATATGCAACTAGTACAGAAGGTTCAAGCACTTACTGATGCTTCAGAAGGAAACTCAATGCATTTAGAGCCAGGGTTTGAAAACCTTTTGAATTTGAAGATCAGGGTAAATGTAACTTATCTTGTCTTCTGGGAAACATGTATCTTCTGTAGCTTCTGGGAAAAACAAACAAACAAACGAACAAAAACATTATATATATATTTAGGCAAAATTAAAGAAAAATGTACACATCTTCATTTTGTTCAAAAGTTTTCACCCCCAGGCTCCTAATACTTCGTTTTTCCTTCTGGAGCATCAGAGAGCGTTTGAACCTTTTCAACAAAATGAAGATATGTACATTTTTCTTATTTTGCCTAAATATATATATTTTTTTCATTTAGTACTGCCCTTCAGAAGCTAGAAGATTCTTATATGTTTCCCAGAAGACAAAATAAGTCACATTTACTCTGATCTTCAAATTCAAAAGGTTTACACCCCCCGGCTCTTAAAGGGATGGTTCGGAGTAGAATTGACTTCATTGCTATGCACTCCGAAGCCCATGTAAATACCCCATCCGAAGTTTTTTTTTACCTTAGTCGAACATTTATGGAGATATTAGAGTTTTTCGAATTGCTTGTTACAGGGGTGAATGGTACATGTGATGTATCTCGTAAATTGCACCACTAAACGTGCAAGTAATCTTACCAAACTTGTACAGTTGTGTAAATAGGTTATGTACTCACAAAACGCTGCTACAGAACATTTGTAAGTCCACCATGAGTGTTTTAAAAACACGTTTTAGCCGATCCCTACTAGTCTCAAAAAAGTCGACGTCACTTCCCTGGTTTGAAAAAAGTACGTAAAAGTCCTCCTACTACATCTGTGTGCATGTCAACTTGTAGGAGGACTTTTACGTGCTTTTCTCAAACCAGGGAAGTGACTCGACGTGTCGCCATTTGTAGTTTTTGAGACTAGTAGGGATCGGCTAAAACGTGTTTTTAAAACACTCATGGTGGACTTACAAATGTTCTGTCGCAGCGTTTTGTGAGTACATAACCTATTTACACTACTGTACAAGTTTGGTAAGATTACTTGCACGTTTAGTGGTGCAATTTACGAGATACATCACATGTACCATTCACTCCTGTAACAAGCAATTCGAAAAACTCTAATATCTCCATAAATGTTCGACTAAGGTAAAAAAAACTTCGGATGGGGTATTTACATGGGCTTCGGAGTGCATAGCAATGAAGTCAATTCTACTCCGAACCATCCCTTTAATGCATTGTGTTTCCTTCTGAAGCATTAGTAAGCGCTTGAACCTTCTGTAATAGCTGTAATAGTCCCTCAGTTGTCCTCAGTGTGAAAATACTGATCTTAAAATCATAGTCATTGTTGGAAAGGGTTCAAATACACAAAAAAGTTGAAAAACCAAAGAATTTGTGGGACCTGAAATATTTTTTTTTCTGAAGAACAGCGGGCAGTTTAACGGTTCAGGACAAACAAGACTCCTAAACAACCATCACTAAACAAAAAAAAATTAGGTAACAACCAAGCTTTAAGAATCAGACGTATGTAAACTTTTGAAAGGGGTCATTTTTATTAATTCAACTATGAAATATCTTATTCAAGTCAGTACTAAATAAAAAATAACATGCATTTTGTATAATCCCTCCTATTTTGGTGATTCTGCAAGGTGTATGTAAACTTTTGACCTCAACTGTATTTTAAAATGTAATTTATTCAAGTGATGAAAAGGCTGAATTTTCTTCAGAAATCATTCTTATATGCTAATGTGTGTATATGTGTGTTCAGTGACACTGGGCCTTTCTATGTGTTGCTGCTAGAACTAAGGCTGACAGCTTGGCACCTTTTTGCTTGGCTCATTAATATATTACACCATAATGTAATGTTTCTGAGAGCAAAGAGAGCTGTGCTCTTTATTTAGACTGCGTTTGTAAACCACAAGAGACCAGCTGAATGTTACCTCCAACAAACTATTTCAAGTTTCAGAAGCGGCGTCCATGATTTCCCTTTGCTTTTCGACGTGGCAGTAGATGAAGGATGCTAATGTCAGGGTGTAACCTTAGATCTAAATGGCTAGAAAGGATGCAGGTATAACAAAGTTAATATCTGAGATATGAATCAATGTAAGTACTCTAAAATCCGGTCCTAGGGCCATTACCCAGAGGTTCCAATGTGTATTACAAGGGGACCGTGCGATACAGAAAGATTATCCGAGTAACCAATATCCTTGTGTGCAGTCTCACATTGTAAACAAAGCCATCAGAGGTACATTAAAACCTATAAAATCAAAAAATAAATAAAATCAAAACATCACATAACACTGGGGCCAAAGGCACTTCCAAACAACAAATAGTTAATATGAAGAATCTTAATATGTTTTCCGCAACATAAACTGTGGAGTTAATGCGTGAGCATACATTTAGCATGCGACTCTCAGCAGAAGAAAATGAGAAACGTTTTATTACAGCGGCTATATTACGCACTGTCAAATAGCATTCTAATTTTTTTCTTTTATGGTCTGTAGCTTACATATGAAATTGTGGTGTGCATTATATTATTTGTGTTATGCATAAGCACAAATCTTATGCAAATTGCACAATTGAAATGCTTTAGCCATTAAAGCATGTGTTTATTTATTACAGCATTAACAATTTCAAATGAACACAAATAAGACCAGTTGTCAGGGTGTGTGTTCCCTACAGTCAGTAGTACAGAAAATGTTATTTAAACGGGTGAAAGATCCAAAGGGATGTATAAAAGTATCAAAATCACAACAATGGTGTTTATGTAGCCCTGTCCTGCTGTGTCAAACTGACAAGCTGTTAGGATGTAGGAACATGACCCTAATAATGCAGCCCGCCAGGAGATGTCACTGTGGTGTGACACCTCAAGCAACATCAGTTTTGTGAAATACAGTTACTTATGAGATTTTCATTTGTGCATTGCACACTTCTAGATGATATGCTGACGCTTGTTTTTAAATTTATCAATAATGTTTTTTTTTCATTCCTGCAACCAAAATGCATAACGCTGCAAAGCAGGAAAGCATTTTACTGTGTGCCTCATCTAACTTTGTATGTAGTTTATGCTTACTTTTATAAAAACAAGTATATTACAGTGATTTTTACTATCTAACTCATGTTTGAGATGAGAAAGTATAGCTATACAAAATATAGAGCTTTTCATGTACAAGTTTAAAAACTAGAAATATGACTAACCAGCCAAAAACTGCACAAACTGGAATAATATATGTGACCCTGGACCACAAAACCAGTCTTAAGCAAGGGCATATTTGTAGCAATAGCTAACAAAACATTGTATGGGTCAAACTTATCGATTTTTCTCCTATGCCAAAAATCATTAGGATATTAAGATCATGTTCAATGAAGATATTTAGTAAATTTCCGACCGTAAAGATATCAACACTTAATTTTTGATTGGTAATATGTATTGCAAAGGACTTCATTTGGACTTATTTAAAGGCAATTTTCTCAATATTTTGATTTTTTTGCACCCTCAGATTCCAGATTTTTCAATAGCTGTATTTTGGCCAAATATTGTCCTAAATATATCCTAACAAACCATACACCAATAGAAAGCTTATTTATTCAGAATTTCTTTTTATTCATAATTGGTTTTGTGGTCCAGGGTCACATATAAACCTACATTGTCACAACTATGATAGTGACTTAAACATACTGCCTATAATGTTGATAGCTATTCGTTTATGTTTATGTATTTGTATATCTCTCTCAAATTAAATGTGCTGCTCGGAACTTAATTAAAATGTCTGCTTAATATATATTTTGAACCATTTTTAATTTAAATGATGATTTGATTGCTAAAATGTAAAATGTCTAGCTATGTTTTTCATTAATGCTACAATCATAATTTACAGTTTAAATCTACGCTGTAGATTTTATAAACTAACCAACTATTAGGGGAGAGTGGGAACAGTTTCAACGTGTGGCAGTTGCAACATTGCTTATTTCTTCAAGAAGGAATAAGATACAGTGATAATATTCATACTGCACATGCTTTATTGGCCCCTCATACTTCCTGGAAGAAATCAGTCACATGTGATCATTTCCTTCTACCCAAAATCATTTTCTTGGTAAAAAAAGTTATTAGATTTTTGGTCATAGTGTCTCAGTTGTTTGTGTGACGCATTGTAAAAACATAACATTTTAATCAGTGCGTTCTTAGCTTCTAATAGGCATAGCTAGCGTGTGCAATGATATGTTGTCAAGCTAATATACCAATTTTTATCATGGCTATCACTGTAGGGACAGTTGCAACACACTGATGCAACCATCCCAACATGCTGTCCCTTACCACAACATTGATTTAAAAGCTTGCCATAACATTACATAATTGTAATTTTAATGATAATACTAATGAACCCCTTTAATAGTTAGTTATCTCTCCTTTTTTAAGTGAATAGGTAAAAATCTACTTGTTACTTAATGTTTTTAATTTACTGTTCTTTGTTTTACAGCCAATTTACCTTATTGAAGACTGTGACTGTGCACAAATACAATAAAGAAATTGCAAAATTATATTTAAGAATGATTTCATTACATTTTATTGAATGTTGCAACTGTTCCCTATTGTGGGGACGGTTGCAACATTTCACTTTGTCTATTTAAGTGTAACGTGTACGTATATTATAATATGTACACATGTTGCAGCATATGGGTGAGTAGCTGACAGATGCGGCTTTATTGTATTAAAATTTCGGCTTTCTAATACAAACAGTCTCTGAGAAACTAAAGGAAATGCAAAAAAATGTTGCAACCGTCCCCACTCTCCCCTATTTGTGCAAACAGATAACAAATATTAGTTTAAATCAAAGTCTATGTTTTAAATCAAACATCGAATTAAAAAAAAATCAAAGGAGAAAGATGCCATTGAGAAAAAAGGTATCCCAAAACACAGTAGTGTGATTTTGGAGCTGAACTGTGTTGGTCATCATCTCAATCTTTCTTTTGATCTTAGGGTGAAATGTGACCCTGCTTTGCACCCGTTCATGACGGACGTGTGGAAACGTCAGAGCGGTCTGATTGTAAAGACTCGTGTCACGTGACCGTCGTGAACCGAAGAGATTTGGAGGGTTCAGGGATTCACCCGCTACTTCAAGTCCACCGGAACGCGACGCATAAGTTACTTCACGCAATTCACAGACCGTTTGTTAAAACGCAAAGTTAGCTTGTGTGACCTATAAGGAGGGGTGGTTTTGAATAAATCTTTCTCCGACGAAGCTCAACAGTGAAGCCGAACCTCTACAGACTTGTTTTACAGACCGGAGCGCTGCGTTGTGAAAATACAGCGTTTATTTTTTTTTTCCGCAAGAGTTTAAAAAATGGGTGCGATATGCTTCATACAGTGATGTCAACTGTAAATGTAAAAGCGTGGTAGTTTACCAGGAAAGGTTGTCCAGGACTTCCTTCTGAGAAGAATTCCAAGTCATCTTTCGGACTTCATTCAAGAAGAAGACACTTTCTCATCATTTATTTCCATGCATCAGTCGGCCACGATCTAGTGCAATATCGCTGAACTTCAGGTCGGCTATACATCGAAAAAAAAAACAACGAAATAGCCATAGCGGAAATCCTAAAACACTATAATTAAACAAACACGCCTGCATCAGCTGTTTGTGTTTGAGACCTCTAATCTGAGATGCTTTGTAGATTATTAAACTAACAAGCTCGTGGACGACATTGGCATTGTGCTGTTCCGATACCACTGCTGGTGTTTCATGCTTTCACGGGATTATAGTTTGAATTAAAATCTCTGGATGGACGCGAACGACTGTATTTCATGTCGTGTGGATTACTGAGAGAAAGATACGCGTGGGAATCGAGACACCTGAGCCGGATACCTGTAACTTTTCTCTCTCGAAAGCTGTTCACTGCGCTTTCGGTCGCTGGTTGACGCGGTCTTTTTTATTTAACTCTTAACTGGTTCGGTATAATGGACGTGGTAGCTCTAGATAAAGTTCACCAGCATCACAATCCAACAGCTTCTCGCTGGGAATTCGTCGCTGGACTGTAGACGTCTGTCGGGAGATATTTTGGAGGAGCGCTGTTGTTTATCATCACAAACGGAATTTATTCGTGGAAACTACGATGTCTGTTATACGCTCTTGGATGGAAACTCTGTTGCTTTATATGCTCATTTCAGATGGTAAGTCCGCTTGTCCACGCTTGTTTTTTCACACCGTACTTGTTTGCTAATTCACGGTTGCAGCGGTGTTTAGCCTGTTTGGATGCTGGGCTGCAGTGGATTTTATAAGTCTTAATTGGTAATTCAACACGCATACACTAAAGCGCAGAGCTGAAAATCAACCGATTTGAACGCTTCAAGTTCTTGTTTTCTTGCTGTCTCCAGCCTTGCTGGGCAACGGAAGTCTCAAATGCGCTTTTTTGACTTCATATGCAATGCTTTCTGTTTTTTAAACACAACATACACTTATAATTCAAGCGTAGCAACTGCCCGCAAGGTGGGAGCACGACTAAAGCTTGAGGCCAACCGTGATAAAAGATGCTCACTTTCTAAAACAATGTGAAATGCCCTTTTGAGCTCGATGTAAAATAAGGGAGCAAATTAGAGGAGTTTGCGCACAAAATGTTTGTTGAAAAGTATACCGTTTATATAAACGGTAATTGTTTGTATAATGAAAGGATAGTTTGAAAGACCGCTTCAAAGATTTTGGTTATCACAGAAGTTAAGTTAGACACATTGCGTGTTTTTATTAGGCGCAAAAAAGACGCAAGAGTTGCCAGAAGAGGTTCCTATAGCAACAGTGATATTTCTACAGGATATATATATCTCTTAATGTCTTATTTTAAAAAGCTTATTACTATTTTTTTTTTTAAAGTCTAGAACAACACCTGAGTTTGTTAGTTAAGCTGTGGTATATTTGGTTTGTCTTAAATTATTGTTACATATCAAGGCATCACCTGTTCAAGTTCATTTCAGTCATTTCAGATTTGCTCGCTGTTTGTCTTCGACATTATTTAGCTTATTTCATTGCCAGTCTGCATTTATATAAATATATTTGTCTCTTTTTTTTATTTTTTTTCCATCAGCTATCACAGCTGTCTCTCATTGTATAATTAAAAACTTTGTCTAGTTTACATTACATCCAAATGAATCTAATTTGAAACACAAAACAGTCATGCATAGGCTGTTTTAGAGTCATTATAGCAATATAGTGTGCCTAAGATTATTACATTGCCAGTCATCAGTACAGAGGAGATATGCCTTTGAAATATTCCTTTGAGGTTTGATCCCTTCTCTTATTTTCCTTTCATGAAGCCATAGAACAAAGGCAACATCATTTGGGAGTCATCAAAGTCCTGAGGGTTTGTAATGTGACTTGACTGTAATCTATCATGGTGTTTGACAAAAGCTTGGGTATGAGGAATAGCAGAAAGGGAGCTGCGTTTGTAAAAATAGAAATGTTTTGACTTTTAAGTTGAGTTAGTTCATTTAAATTTGATCAACTTGTTTAGATTTTACCGTTTCATGATTCATATGAGCGATGGAAGGTCAGATGCTTATAATGTCATGCGTCAGGCACTGTCCAATACCATTGCGCATGTTTTGACAACAATGCCACTCAGTCATGCGTTTCCATTTGTAATCCAGACAGCCTTCATCTGCGGTTGATACTGATGTAGTTGGGCAATAAATTGGGCCAGCACAAGTGTGTCTCCTCCGCTTCCAGTTACAGAAGTGACAGACAGGAACCAGGCATAAAGATCAAGGCTTAGCAAAACATCAACAAACCTGAGACTCTAGGAATGTCTTGTTTGTTAATCCACAGTGTTGCACCTGTGCGGAGAGCCCTGCTTTGGTTTCAGAGCTGCTTCCTTGTGAAACCAAATCATCTGGAAGAAAATCGCTTTGTTTTGTACTCTTGTTTTATTTATTAGGCCTGGGAAGTGGCATTGGTGAAGCATCAGTGCCTTGATTGTTAGACCCTCACGCTTCCCCCGCATCCTTAGGACAAACTAACCTGAAATTATTCTCGACAACTCTGCTAATTGAATTCTGATTTAGATATGACTCCTCTTTCATGGTCTTAAAAGGTTTGAATGTGTTATTTTGAGCGGAACAAAGAAAAAGTGTAGTTGTGTCTTGTCGTAAATACAGCTTTTAATCACACTCTTGAAAATAAAGGTGCTTTAAAAGGTTCTTCACAGCGATGCAATAGAAGCAGGGTTTTTGGTTCCACAAAGAACCATTCAGTCAAAGGTCTTCAAAGAACCATCTCTTTCTTACCTATTTATAATCTGCCATAAATAACCTTTTGTGAAACAGAAAGGTTCTTCAGATGTTAAATGTTCTTTATGGAGCCATTTAGACAAAAAAGGTTCTTCTGGCACCGTGAAGCACCTTTTTTTTTTAAGAGTGCAGGAACAAACTTTAAAGGGATTGTTAATGCAAAAATGTACTTTTTTGGACATTTTTTTTTTCCTTCTACAAAACATAAAAGAAAATACTTTTCTCTTCATTTCGTCTAGTGTTGCTACCAAAAATGTATGCCACAAAGAACCATTCAGTAAAAGGTTCTTTAAAGAACCATCTCTTTCTTACACATTTATAATCTGAAGAACCTTCTTTCTCAAACAGAGAACCATTTGTGAAACAGAAAGGTTCTTCAGATGGTAAAGATTCTTTATGGAGCCATTTAGACAAAAATGGTTCATCTGGCATCGTGAAGCACCTTTTTTTTTTTTTTTTTAAGAGTGTAGGAACAAACTGTAAAGGGATTGTTAATGCAAAAATGAAGTTTTTATTTGGACTTCTGCAAAACATAGTAAAAGGTTATTTAAAGAACCGTCTTTTTATAATCTGAAGAACCTTCTTTCGACACAAAGAACCTTTTTTTGAAACAGAAAGGTTCTTCAGATGTTAAAGGTTCTTTATGGAGCCATTTAAACAAAAAAGATTCTTCTGGCATCATGAAGCACGTTTTTTAAGAGTGCAAGAACAAACTTTAAAGGGATTGTTAATGCAAAAATTATGTTTTTTGGACTTCTGCAAAACATAAAAGAAAATGCGTGTCTCTTCATTTTGTCCAGTGTTGCTTTGGACCCCTCTGACCTTTATTGTATGAACAAAACAGTTCTTCAAAAATGTATGCCACAAAGAACCATTCAGTAAAAGGTTCTTTAAAGAACCATCTCTTTCTTACCTATTTATAATCTGCCATAAGTGACCTTTTGTGAAACAGAAAGGTTCTTCAGATGTTAAATGTTCTTTATGGAGCCATTTAGACAAAAAAGGTTCTTCTGGCATCGTGAAGCACCTTTTTTTTTTTTTTTTTTTAAGAGTGCAGGAACAAACTTTAAAGGGATTGTTAATGCAAAAATTTACTTTTTTGGACATTTTTTTCTTCTTCTGCAAAACATAAAAGGAAATACTTTTCTCTTCATTTTGTCCAGTGTTGCTTTAGACCCCTCTGACCTTTATTGTATGTACAAAACAGTTCTTCAAAAATGTATTCCACAAAGAACCATTCAGTAAAAGGTTCTTTAAAGAACCATCTCTTTCTTACCCATTTATAATCTGAAGAACCTTCTTTCGCAACAAAGAACCTTTTGTGAAACAGAAAGGTTCTTCAGATGTTAAAGATTCTTTATGGAGCCATTTAGACAAAAAAGGTTCTTCTGGCATCGTGAAGCACCTTTTTTTTTTTAAGAGTGTAGGAACAAACTTTAAAGGGATTGTTAATGCAAAAATGAAGTTTTTTGGACTTCTGCAAAACATAAAAGAAAATACGTGTCTCTTAATTTTGTCCAGTGTTGCTTTGGACCCCTCTGACCTTTATTGTATGATCAAAACAGTTCTTCAAAAATGTATGCCACAAAGAACCATTCAGTAAAAGGTTCTTTAAAGAACCATCTCTTTCTTACCCATTGATAATCTGAAAACCTTCTTTCGCCACAAAGAACCTTTTGTGAAACAGAAAGGTTCTTCAGATGTTAAAGATTCTTTATGGAGCCATTTAAACAAAAAAGGTTCTTCTGGCATCATGAAGCACGTTTTTTAAGAGTGCAGGAACAAACTTTAAAGGGACTTCTGTAAAACAAAAGAACATGCTTGTCTCTTCATTTTGTCCAGTGTTGCTTTGGATTCCTCTGACCTTTATTGTATAAACAAAACAGTTCTTCACAATATCTTCTTTTAAGTTTGACAATCAGTAAGTTGGAAAGATGTGTAAACGTTGACAGAATTGTCATTTTTGGGTGAACTGTCCCTTTAGATACAATGTTGGTAGCTACAGCCCTCACTGGACTGGCAGATAATTGTTTCTTTAAATAAGAGGTATATGTTTTATTAGACAGAAACACTGAGGTAGTTTCACAGTCCATTTCTTGTTTGGTGGGATTAAAAGCTTTAGATGTGCACTGGCACCTTTTGCCAGTTTTTGGCACACCAAACTGCTCGAACACTGCTTTAGGCAAGCAAGAAGAGCGCTCATTTGCTATAAATTGGCCCTGCTTTATCTACTGCTTCATATGAAGTCCTTGACAAACTTGACAGAATTTGCACAGGTTCATCTGGAACTAATGAGATTTCTTAATGGGATTTAGGTTTGTCTGACATTTGTAAACTCAACCAGCATAATTACCAACCGAGTAAGGTCTGTTTGAACCTGAACGAACATCAAAAAAAATACAAGTTTTAAATTGCAGCAGCCAGCAGGATGTTCTCGCGGAATATTTCATTTTATCATTCCTTGGTAAAAGAAAATGTCATTTCATCATCTCCTGCCTCACACATGCACTTACACACGCTATAATCTGCGGCACGGCACGTCAAATCATTGATTAATGCAGTAATAGCATTAGCAGGCACCAACAGCGACACTGCAAACGTCGTTGCAGTGCAAGACAGCTTCGTAAAGTGGTGGTTCGTAGAGATACGGCATGACTGAAGACCCCCCGCATCGACCCTGAAGGCACAATGGCCTTTCTTCTGAAAGCACGCAACTTGTTTATATTCACTGCACATTGCCCTTTAAAAAAAAGATCTCCTCCAATCGCGAGCGCCGTGATCAACAACCGTACCAGGATGGCAACATCCCTTAAAATGTTCTTTTATTTCTTCAGAGGAAGGCCTAATAGCATGAGATGGCTGTACTTTGCCATCGTTAAAACATCCTCTTTGAGTTTGAAGTTGACCCTTTGTCATGTGAGATAAATTGCCTCTCCCCAGGCAACCCGCCTGACCCATCTGTCAACCAATCAGGGAAAGAGACACTGCTTGTATCCTCCAGACTCTTTAGTTTGGTACCTACTGTGTCCATTCATCACTTACACCCTTCATTGTCATCATATACAGTCATCATAAAGCGATAGCTCTGAGAATCACGAGCAGGAACATCTCCCAGACAGCAGGGATGAGGAAAAATCACAAGCGGATGGCGTTTGCGGCATCTTGTTTTTTGGAACGGCTGGCTGTATCGTGTTCTTGCTTTAATAAGACTGCGGCTATGATTAAAGGGCTGACTCAGGAGACTGTAACCTGTATTTCCTACTCTTGTTTCTAGCCCGTCGTTTTATGCCTGCCAGCTGCACAGGATTAGTGTCTTGACAAAAGGAATGCTTATTAATAAGAAAATTGTCTGTAGCTGCAGGAAAATGAAGTAGATGTGAGATGCATATTTTGTTAGTCTGAAAAAGCTCTGTGAGGCTATTAATTAGTTGACTAGGAGCATTTGCTAGGACTGAAACAAATAGATTAGCTGGGAAAATGCCTCTTGCCTTTTCGAGTAGAATTATCATTATCGCAACCACTTTCAAAGGCTTAGGCTGTGACGTTAGAAATGTGCCAGCCGGAACAGATTCAGCTTTACTGTTCATACCGTGATGGATGTGTTTTGCGTGGCTGTCGGTGAGCTAGACTGCTTTACGTTCTTTACACATGAGAACAGCAAAAAAAAAAAAAAAAAAGGTGGAGTAATTCAAAAGTACATAACACAACTAACCTAAAACAAGCCTGGAAGAGGAAGAACTTGTTATTAAAGCATGTTTTAGGCACAGTGTGATGTTTAATGGTTTACAACATGATTTACATCACAACATTTGCAACTTTCCACATTACTGGAGAACTTAACAATTGAAACAAAGTGAAACATATTGTGAAATATTACATTTTTAAAATAACTTGTTTCTATTTGAATATATTTTATTTGAATATATTTTATAATGTCATTTATTTCTGTGATTTTTTTTTTTCCAGCAGCCATTACTCCAATCTTGAGTCATGTGATTTTTTTTTTTTTTTTGCAAATCATTGTACTGTTTTTCTGCTAAAGATTTTGCAAGATTCTTTGATTAAAAGGTTCAAAGAAACAACATATATTTCTGTTTCTTTACTATGCCCGTTTCCGCCACTGAATAAAAAATAAAAAAGGTTATTGTGACTTTTTATCATACAATTTTGACTTTTTTCTGTGAATTGCGAGATACAAACTTGCAATTCTGACCTTGAGGTGTGAGATGTAAAGTGCATTTGTGTGTTTTAAAGTCAGAAATGCAAAATATAAGTCAAAATTACGAGATATGAACTTGTAATTCAGAGCAAAAAAAAGTCAGAACTGAGTTTATATCTTGCAATTCTGACTTTATTTCTCAAAACTGCAACTTTATTTATTTTATTTATTTCTCTTTATTTCTGAGAAAAAGTTTAGAATTGCGAGATATAAACACAATTCTAAGCAAAAAAAAAAGACAATTGAATTTAAATCTCACAATTCTGACTTTCTCAAAACTGGGACTTTTTTATCTTAGAATGGCTAATTTATTTCTCAGAATTGCAAGTTTATATCTTACAGCTCTGACTTTATTGTCAATTTCAAATATTTCTCAGAATTGCTCATTTGTTTCTCAGAATTTTAGTTTATACCTCACGACTCTGAGAAAAAACTCAGAATTGTGAGATGTAAACTTGAAATTGTGAGTGGAAAAAAAGGCAGAATTGTGAGATAAAAATACTTCACTGTTACTTTAGATCAAATGATCGTGTGTATAGATAGACAGATGTTCTGAACTTGTGACTTTACTGTGATACAAGATACTGTGCACCTGTACTTGGCCTTCAGTCTTAATCAGTGCTGCTGTAATGTAGAAAATAGTTGCTTGTTTGATTTTTTCCTGTCAGTGTCTAAATTAATGTCTTCTGACACTGTTAACACTGTTGAACAATTAAAACTTGATAAACGGGTTGTCAAGATTGTAAATAGCTTTGTGAAGTCCAAACGTTGTCAGCATCTACGAGACATTTTGCCTCTACATGGGAGACTGTGATCTGTGATCACTGCAGTGGAAGCTGAAGAAATATGGCCAGATTTTTGCCCTCCGGCATTTCTTGGCTCCTCACGTGGTCCTGTTTGCCTCCCTCCCATCCTCTCTTCCTCCATATCTGCCGCTGCCTCCTTCCCTCCCTCTCTCCCTTCATATCTCATGTACGACAAATCTGCAGAAGTCGCTCGTACTTCCAGTGCCCAAGCCAGCTAGTTGTCCCTTCAGCCTTTAAGCTTTGCTTCCTTTCTTTTTCCCTTACTTCGGTTGTGATTTTCCTTCCACACTGCTGTAGGCCTTTGTTTGGCATGAGGATTTCACAACCTAAAGTAAGGCCAGTTAGTATGATTAGTATGGCAAATTGGTTGGGTCTGCAGTCCAGATATTGAAATCAGCAGTCTTAGACTGATGTGGGTGGGAAAGGCCTGCTTCATCATTACTTTTCCTAATTGTATGACACCTGTGGCAGGAGAGGTGATGACGGCGACAAGGGCTGACTGGGTCAGTGTAGTCTCAGCGTGACTCATTAGTCTTTCTGCTGGGCACTTGTGCTGCTGCTTGGCTGCTTTTAAAATTCCTCAAGCTTACACCAGTGACAGTAGCACAGTAACCTCAGACTGTGAGTGCAGAGCCACACTGAGGGGGAAATGTGTGTGGGTTGACTGAATGACTGTCACTCTGTAATATTATGCAACGGTTGTAATAAAGTATTAAAAGGGGGCATAATCTGCACATTTGTAGGCCTACCATCTGTATGTGTCTGCTGAATATTCAGCATTCAAAGTTTGTCTTCCCTTTGCTACTAAAACAGCTTTTACTCTTCTGGGAAGGCATTCAGTTAGTTGGAACATTGCTGTAGGGATTTGCTCCCATTGAAACACAAGCATCAGTGAGGTCAGACGCTGATGTTAGTCGATAGGGTAATTCATCCCAAAGGTGTGCAAGCCTGGGATTTGTGCAGTCAAGTTCTTCCACAGCATACTCAGTAAATCTTTCTTTATGCGCCTCGCTTTGTGCACTGCGGCATTGTTGGCAGGTTGGAACAGAAGAGATACGCCACATTCTAACAGTCAAAGCAGAATGTCAACTAAATAGTATGTTCTGTAAAGTAAGTGATAAATACCTGGCTGACCTGCTGCTTCTGCCAGATGTTGAAGGTGTGGGTAACTTGGCAATTCCCTCACATTGGATAATTTTCATGTTATATTCACACATGCATGCCTGCAGAATGCTAACGCTTCATTATTAAAGGTCGAGAAGTAGGTTCTTCATCAAACGCAGTACGCTTTGTAATTTTGGACAAAGTCACTGGCTAAGAAGGTGTTGATTTTATGCCAAAATAGCTTGTTAGACCTGTTTAATGTGGTGTCCACATACTTGACCCTAGGCACACAGCAAAAGTGGTGTACAGACAACTCTGTGAATGTCCTTGAGTGGCCCAGCCACAGCCTGGGCTTGAACCCAATTAAATATTTCTGGAGAAACCTGAAAATTTCAACAGTCGCCATTAGGGATGGGTACCGAAACCTGGTACTGTATCGGTCCCGGTGCCAAATTATAAAAGAGAGAGAGCTCGCGCTTATGGAGTGACAATGGTGGTGAGCGTCGAACGATCTAAAGTATGGTTACATTTCGCCCATGTGAACACGGACAATGCTTGTTGCAACAACATTTTTGCTTGTAAAGGAGGAAACACAAGCAATTTATCAAAACATCTAGCTAAAGTGCATTATGTGCAGAAATGCAAAGTTTTCGACTGCCTAGCTTCTACTTCATCCGTCTCCTCAGGTATGCATGCTATGTTAAAATACCGACAAAAACATCACATAAGGTCTCTCTAAATCAGTATTATAATGTTAATAATTTAATAAACACACATTCAGATACATATAGCCTACATAATAGGCTAAATATTTAGAATATTTTTTTATGCAGTAGCCTAAATAAATATTAAACATTAAAATGCCTTTATATTATACTGCTTTTACAAATAGATAAATAATAATAAACTATGCTAAGAAATTATAGAGCAGAGCTTACCTAAAAATAAATTTGTAGTTCATTCATTGTATATTCATTTGCAAGAAAATTGTTTATTTGTTTTACAATCATTGGTTTTGTTTGTGTAACAGATATTTGCTCAAACATTGGTGTTTGCTAAGCTATAGATAATATTTTACATTTAAAAAACAAAGTGTTATTTTCTGACTAGACTAAATCCTGACATTTCTGTTCTCAATTTGTTTCAGTTTTTAAATTAAAAACACAACAAAAAGTACCGATAAGAGTACCGTTAAAGTACCGAATCGATAAGTGGTATCGATAGAAGTAGTAATACCATTAAAACCTTAACGATGCCCATCCCTAGTCGCCATTGAATCTGACAGCGCTTGAGAGGTGAGGAGAAGAATGGCAGATAATTGTCTAATGCTGATGTGCAAAGCTTGTTGCGGCTCTAAAGATGCCTTAAATAAGTACTAATAATAGTTACGGGTGTGAATACTAATGCAATGTACTTATTTCCTTTTTTTCTATTTTTAATAAATTTACAAAGTTGTGACAATTCTGTTTTTGCTTTGTAATTATGGTGTATAGAGTGAAATTTAAAACAGTTTAACATAAGGTAGCAACATAACAAAGCATGAAAAAATAATGTGAAATACTTTCACAAGGTACTGTATATATTTTATTTGTGAACTAAAGTGTAGCTATTTGTTTTGATTAAATTGAGTGTTTTAGAATTTTTCAGATCTTCAGTTATCAAAGCTCTATACATATTGGTTACAGACACAGATATTTAGGCCTACTTTATATTTCGCCAAGCTGGTTATTCACTGAAAACTCCCATAGATTTTGTTTTCTTGCCATTTTAAGTCTTATTTTGATGTAACAAAGTGGCTATATCTAAGTGTGTGAGTTGTTTACTTACTTTTTTGAATTAGTCTTCCCATTAATGCCATTATATTGTTAATTCGGACTGATTTGCGAATGCGGAACATGCACGAAGAAAAGAAGTGGGATTTATTGTATGAACCAATCACAGCCGAACATAACCAGTCATATCGCGATGGAGCCATTGCCTCTTCTCACGTGACTTTCCCCAATTAATTCTCAATTACCCCCCCATCAAACCCTCTGCATGCTTTAGGGAGTCTGTTAAAACTCAATGGACTTTACCTGGTTTCTTTAGAAAAACAAGTGGTTTTTACACTTTTGATGTTATGTTTTATGATGTTGGCATTGCACTATGTTTTTCTTTCTTTCTCATCCAGTATTTTGAGAAGGCACTGTCTCCCTCCCTTTGCCTCTTTGGAGGAAAGCCCCTGATAACTATGTACAGGTGAACTGTACTCAACAGTTCATGAGGGCAGGTAGTGAGCCAAAAGAGGCCAAAATAGCTGATTGTATTATTATTTTAATTTCTATAGACATTGCGATAATATTGTTGTCATGAATTATTTTGTCCACCATAATCATGTTGTGAATATCTGATATTGTGACAACAAATTACATTGATATGGTTGATAATGCTAATTTTCTTATGGTTGTTACATCTTTATTTCTGACTCTGAGTGACCCAATTTTGCTGCTTAGTTTTCTTTAATGTACTGGATGGACTGTGAAGGAGCTTTGCATTCTGAATGTATATTAAAGGAGCAGGGAAATACTTCCATTATGTGTCACCTTTAAAGTAAGAGCATATTTATATTGCTAGGCGTAAACTAAAAGTGTGCTGTACTTTTTTTGGCCCAGACAGGTTGATTGAGTTGAGAGAATGGGCCATTATTCCGTTTAGGCCCTGGGGAAACTAAAACTGTGGAATGAATAAAGTTTACTGGCCGTTTTATATAGAGCTTTATAAGACATTATAAGCTTTTCACAGGACATGCAGTTGCACAATATTGCTGGATCCTTCCACAACTGTGAAACCACATCTTTATTCCTGAAACACAGCTGTCTGCCAGAGACCGGAATTAAAGATTACAAGGACAGCTCAGTCAGCGTGTGATCGTACACTAGCTTTGCTTATTAAGGCAATAAACTCCTTTTCCTTCTGTTTTTTTTTTTTTTTTTTTTTTTTTTTTTTTTACTGTGACCTCTATTTATTTGGTAAAAAAAGGTGAAGGTTGGTGTGTAAAAATTAAAGGGTTGCACTGCCAAAAGAATGACACTTCCGTTCAACCAACGGAAAGGTTCAAGAATAACATTTTTATATATCCAGAACTCTGTAAATAGCTTGCAGACTGGTTCCAAGCTGCTCATCACATCAGAAATATCTCTCCTGAGTCAGTTTGAAGTTGACTCTGAAGTTCCCACATGCCTCCAAGAATAATCGTGGTTGTGGGTGACATGCCATACGTCGTAGCCATCATACTGGATAGATGATTGCGACATTCAAAGTCTTAAGTATGAGAAAGAGGGATCTGCTGTCGTGTAGGTCTGATCAGAGTATCTTTGTACCTGCAGAAGTCACTGAAAATCAACAGCGTTCAAAGTGGTGTCAGTTTTTATGATAAAAAAGCTTTAAATCTATTTTACAGTATAGTATTTTTGTATCTAGAGGAGTAATAGAGAGATCAAACCTGTCTGTGCTCATTCTGTCTATGACTTTATTTATTGTTTTGAAGACTGTAGAAGCGGCCTCTAAGTACAGCAGTGATAGTCTTCCCTGGAGAGCTCAGTGGTGCCTCAACATGGTTCTCATCTCTGATGGTCATGTAAAAGTGTGACCTGGCTGTTTTTTCACCTCCTAAAAAGATGTAGAACATGTTTGCTCTTGATACACCTCTGCAGTTGGCTTGTGCTGCAAAGCTAGCATTGCGACTGGGAGTTTTTCCACTTTCAGCCATCGCATGTTGAAGTGTTGGAGTGTCATTGACAGCCGTATGTTTCTTCCTGTCCTTCCAAGCTCTGCTGGAAAACCTGGCAAAACTGCCAGTCTGTTAGGCACTGAGATCAGTCAACAGACAATCATGTTTACAAACTTCTTTGATGTGTTGCCTGGCAAAACCTGGCAAATGCTGACAAACACTGACATGTTCATGAATGGCATCCAGGTTTTCAGCCTAGATTGTTTTTTTACAAGTCTTATTAACCTTACAAGGATAGTTCATCCAAAATGAATAATTTACTCTCATGTTGTTCCAAACCTGTGTGAATTTTTCAGCTGTTTTCATCCATACAGTGACAGTCAACAAGGTAAATCCTGTTAGCAATGTGCTAAACATTTTCATCACAACAGTTTTATTAACCTTACAAGGATAGTTTATCTAAAATGAATAATTTACTCATGTTGTTCCACACCTATATGAATTTTTCAACTGTTTTCATCCATACAGTGACAGTCAACAAGGTAAATCATGTTAGCAAAGCGCTAAACATTTTCATTACAACAGTTTTATTAACCTCACAAGAATTATTTACCTAAAATGAATAATTTACTCTCATGTTGTTCCAAACCTGTATGAGTTTTTCATGTTTTTTTCCATGCATTGTCAGTCAACAAGCTAAAAGATGCTAGCAATGCGTTAAACGTTTTCATCACAACAGTTTTTAGTAACCTTACAAGGATAGTTTTCCCAAAATAAATTTACTGCCATGTTGTTCCATGTTGTTTACAGTTGTCACATGGTGACAGTCAACAAGCTAAAACATGCTAGCAGTGGGCTAAACATCCATTGCAGCTGTTTTAATAACCATACAAGGGTCGTTTTCGAAAAATTAATTATTTACATGTTGTTCCAAACCTGTATGAATTATTCAACTTTTTCTGTCTATATAGTGACAGTCAACAAGCTAAAACATGTTAGCAATGTGCTAAACATGTTTATTAAAACAGTTTTATTAGCCTTACAAGAACTGATTTCCCAAAATGAATCATTTACTCTCATGTTGTTCTAAAAGTGCATGAATTTTCAACTGTTTTTGTCCATACAGTAACAATCAACTTGCTTAAACATGCTAGCAGTGTGCTAAACATGTTTATTACAACAGTTTTATTAAACTTACAAGGATAGTTTACCCAAAATTGATCATTTTCATGATTGTAGTGTTTACTAAATTATTTACTCTCGTCCTTCCAAACTGTATGAAATTTTTCATCTGTTTTGTCCATACAGTTTGTCAACAAGCTAAGATGTTCTAGCAATGTGTTAAATATGTTTATTACAACAGTTGTATTAAACTTACAAAGATAGTTTACCCAAAATTAATAATTTACTCCCATATTGATCCAGTTGATTTTTCAACTGTTTTCATCCATACGGTTACAGTCAACAAGCTAAAACATGCTAGCAATGTGCTAAACTTGTTCTTTACAATAGTTTTAATTAACCTAAAATGGTAGTTTTCACAAAATTAATAGTCATGCCTCTAACATATTAGCAACATACTAGCAACAAACAAAAATGTCAGAACACATGCTAGCAACAACGTTAACACTATAATACAGCAACAATTTCTAGAAAAACCTTTAAACTTTGCTTTTTAAAACGGCTTCAAACTTTTTGGCCAGGCTTTCCAAAACCAACATTTTAATTTTGTCCATACAATGACTGTCCTTGATCTTTCTCCTGTCCCAAATTAATGAGCCAACCAACAATGGAAGACTGACGTTTTGAAAGACTCAACAATGCAATTCTGTTTGGTCCCTCTAGTAATGTAGACATGACAAACTACACCTTGAACGTTCAGATAGTCAGGGTTTTTTTTCATTTTCTGTATTAATAACTAACTTGTTGCCTGCAGTGTAGCAATACCCACTAGGAAGCTCAGAAGAAGATAGGAGAATACCTTGCAGAAAAATAGCTTTCTGGGCATTATAAGCCATTTTTATTGTTGACTAAAGACGTGGCACCAGTGAGATTGTGACACCTCCTCTGGTAGAAACGGATTAACCCCAGACAAGCATGTTGCAGGATGAGGGATGAGAACACCAAATCCCTGAAATAAGCACTGGGACCCATGGGAAATCAAACTCTATAGCGTGCGAGAGAGCAACATGCGTACAACTCAGAAACGCACTGCATCACGCATCATACCCTTTATATCTCATGTTCCCAACTGATGTCAAAACCCAGAATCCTCTCAAGGCGCACCGTCTCAAACAAACGCACATACACGCTCTACACCCATTTATCTTTTCGTTTTTCTTTTTCTCTTATGTACACTGAACAGTTGTGAACAAGAAGTACTTCTCACTGACTTAAAAGAAGTTTAGCAAAGTTTATTTTTGTCTTTATGCATTAGGCAAACATTTCACTTATGCCTGCATTGAATTGTATAATAAGATATTGTTTGTCTGTTTAAGTTTTGAATGGCTGATATTGAAATTTGGAGAATAGAGAATACACTTGATACATTTTTTAACACCTAGTTGACCCAAAATATGTGCCAATTACAGCGAAACAGTCTTTTAATTTTTTTTTTTTAAATGAATGCGTTTAATAACAAAGTGTTGGCCCATATATTACCGAGAAGTATTTGGCTTGTCATGTAGTTTTTCAATATGTCAGCTATCATGTGGCAACTCACTTCAGTTTTCATTAGGCTACTAATATGAAATATGAGTCGTCTTCATATGTGAGTGTTTATGATTTGAACCTGCTTTAATCAGCTGATTCATTGGCCTGGCCTGTATATTTACTGAATTAAAATAAAAAGGACATTAGGGGAGAGCGGGGTGAGTTGATCCTGTTTTTATTTAAGGCGTGTTTAAGTCGAGAACATGACAGTAATGAGTCTAACTTAAATATGTACATAAATTTCAGGATTTGGTGCATCCTTGGGAATAATGACTTTGGGTCTAAAATAATCCGCTTTCAATATATGGCTTTTAAAAAAAGAGGTTTCTTGGCTCAACTTGCCCCCTAATAGTGAACTAACCATTAGTCTAACTAACTAACCATAATTTTCAGGATGTTGGTGCATCCTTGAGAATAATCACTTTGGGTCTAAAATAAACCGTTTTGAATATGTCTTTTAAATAAAAAGTGGTTACTTGGCTCAACTTGCCCCCTAATAGTCAACTAACCGTTAGTCGGCGAGAAGAGGCTGTTTTTTTTTTTTTTTTTTTTTTTTTTTTTTATTTATTTTTTTGTATCATTTTATTATTAGGAAAAAAAAATCCACAGGAAGTGGTGAAGTCACGCAGTCCGTGACAGACAGATCGTTAACGGCTGGTCTATGTGGCAGTATAGTACATCGGGCAGGACATTCAAACGCTCGCCTATCATTCATCAAATTCCTCAAATATGGCTTATCATCTGAATTATACATAAGCAGCAAATTAACATGGCGGCTCAATCTAATGTTAACCTAAAAAAATGCTGAACAGTAGCGCGCTCACTGCCCGACAGATAGAGGCGCCGGTGCAGTCACTTGCTCCTAAAATACTCAGTCATTTTTGGTCATACACATAAAAGTTATACATCTTTCAATCTGTAACGTTTATTTGTGTGGTTCCACTCACAATAACAACGAAACATTGTGCTTTTGTAAAGCAATTAAAGCAAACTGGATACGCTTTCTGCCTCGGTCTCTGTGAACTTGAGCATGAAACCTCGAAACTCTGTGTATACCTGCCATACAGACATGAAAAATATATCTGTAGAAAGTGGAATGTTTACTTTTAAATGAACCAGTTCGTATAGAAAATAAATATTCTTAATCGCCTTTAAAGTTATAAATGAACAGTAAGAGTATAACTATGTAAAGTATAAATGAAGTTCTTAGCAATGCATATTACTAATCAAAAATAAAGTTTTGATATATTTTTACGAACATGATCTTTACTTAATATCCTGATGATTTTTGGCATAGCCAGTGTTAAGTAGCATGGGTATATTTGTAGCAGTAGCCAAAAATACATTTTTTCTTTCATGCTAAAAATCATTTTGTAAATTTCCTACTGTAAATATATAACTTAATCTTTGATTGGTAATATGTATTGCTAATAACTTCATTTGGACAACTTTAAAGGCAATTTTCTCAATATTTAGATATTTTCTCAATATTTTTATTTTTTTTTCTCCAGATTTTAAAATAGTTGTATCTCGGCCAAATATTGTCCTATCCTAAGAATCCATACATTAATATAACACTTATTTAATCAGCTTTCAGTATATTCATGTATATCTCCATATGACTGATTTTGTGGTCCAGGGTCACATATTTTTAGTCATATCACCCGTTTTGTTTAAGGTTTTATAGAAACAATGGGTGGCTCAACTTCCCCCTCAAATCACCCCGCTCTCCAGTATTGGTTAAAAAGTGTGTGTGTGTGTGTGTGTGTGTGTGTGTGTGTGTGTGTGTGTGTGTGTGTGTGTGTGTGTGTGTGTGTGTGTGTGTGTGTGTGTGTGTGTGTGTGTGTGTGTGTGTGTGTGTGTGTGTGTGTGTGTGTGTGTGTGTGTGTGTGTGTGTGTGTGTGTGTGTGTGTGTGTGTGTGTGTGTGTGTGTGTGTGTGTGTCTAACTTTAGTGTTCTTTTTCTATTCTATCTACTAAAAAAACCTTGCTATGTTTACTGCACTAGATTTTTATAGCACTTACATATTATTGCTCTTTTGTTGAATTTGATTGCTTCTATTGTCCTCATTTGTAAGTTACTTTGGATAAGTGTCAGCTAAATCCAAAGTTAATGTAATGTATGAAATTCAAAATAGAACACCTGTGAAAAATCAATTTTGGTCTGTTACTACAGATTTATTTATTTTAGAAAAGAAAAAAAATCCAAAATTTAACAAACTGCTCTGCTGTGTCTGAAACTGTAGGTGGATTGTAAACGTTGTGGATTGTAAGCTATGTTGAGCGTTCCAAATCTGTCATGTACCAGGTTCCATCTCTATTACAGTACTGCCTTGGTAGACAGTAGGCAGAATAGGGTTGTGCCGATAGACGATAATATCGTGTATCGACGATAGTCAGAGATATCGCCTGTTGCTGATGCCTTTGACGATAGTAAGACGATTATTATTATTATTATTATTAGGGCCGGGACTCGATTAAAAAAATTAATCTAATTAATTAATGGCTTTGTAATTAATTAATCGAAATTAATCGCATTTTAATCGCATATAAACATTTGACCTGAGAACAGTGAGAAGTAAGTTTTTTTTCATATGGATTTTTAGTATACCATTGAAGAATGACTGAATTACATAAGCTTAAGCAACAAAATATTGTTTATTTTTGTTCAACCTAGTCCAACAGACCAGTGCAATATTGCCATTAAGTGTAGCAATAGGATACAGTGTTTCCCCTAGGTTTCCATACTTTTTTTTCTCGGTACTTTACCCTACTTTGTGTAATAACGAAAACATTTATTTCAGTGAAAAAATAAGTCCAAAACTCTCTATTTTAACATTTTGAACAATAGGGCTTTACAATCTTTTGCTATTTTTTTTTTTTAAAGAAATTCTTGTGTGTTTTAATTTTTCTTATAATCAAATGAAAGCATAAACATTTATTTATTTTTAATCAAATGAAAAATAAACCTTTTTAATTTTTGGCAAACAAACAGAGGTTTTAAAATCAATAAATAATAATAATTTAACATTTAAATAATAATTGTAGTATTTTTTCTACAATTAAGTGGTTAATCTTGTTGTTATATTGATTTTTTTTAATCATATATATTGTTTTTTTGTCAATTATTTAAATAGGAATATTGTTCTGTTTCATGTTAAACCGTACTTTTATTTTGACAGGTTGCCGTGAAGTTTCTGTGTGTAAAGTATGATATGATGCTAGTTAGTATGCGTGTAGTAAAAAAAAAAAAAAAAAAAAAAACACATCTCCACCATTCATACATACAGATACAAACGGAACATGCAGGATTCATATTAAAACGGTCTTTTTGCATTTCAGTTTTGACAGACACTAGTCCATATCGCGATTTGAATTAATTGACAGACCAACTTTTGATTAATCAATCCAAAAATCGACGAATTTACGTGGCATTCCGCGCTATAGTAAATTCGGTTTTTATGAATGGAGTCCGCGATCCAGTCCGTGTTTTCACGGAGGAGACATTGTAAACGCACCCCCCTAAGATAATGGTAGGGGAAACACTGGGATATTTAGAAATATACTAGCCTACATTTCAGAAATTCTGGTACCCTAAAGGTAGGTAGACCTTCTGTAGAAGCATTGAGGTGATACTTGAGGCTCTATGTGCTAGTTGGTGCTCCAGTATAATCGGTCCGCCGAAACTCATCCAGTGAGAAACGTTCCGCGGTGCAAAATTAAGTGCGATTAAAATGCGTTTAAAAAAATTAACGCGTTATTTTTTTGTAATTAATTAATCTAAATTAACGCGTTAAAGTCCCGGCCCTAATTATTATTATTATTATGCGTCAAAAAGGCAACAGAACTACCATCAGCGCTCTGTACACGCACAACTTAGTCACATGCACTACCCTTACAAAACGAATAAGGAATTTATTACATATTGACATTTACATATCATTAAATAAATTAGCACGATAGTATCGTGTATCGGCGATCTCACAGGCTGACGATAGGACGATATGAAAATTGTGCATATCGCCCAACACTAAGGCAGAAACTTCACTATGTTTTGGACCAGACCCATTTTCAGCTCACAGGCATTTACCTTTTGTTTATGTATTCATGATTTTTTTTCTTTCTTTCAAGGGCAAGAGATCTATAACTATGAACTATTTCTGTGAAGCACCACTGTTCTAGTTTGAGTCAAAATGAGATTTGTATAATGGACTGTGAAATGTTTAAAGAGCCTGTGATGAACAAAGCAAAAAATCACATCTCCAGGTTATTTCTCCCTACAAGCCACTTCAGATGTGGCTAATGACTCAGGAAACATTACTGGATGGATTAAGTTGAGCTTGACAGTCCTGGCCCAAGGGCTTTGTTTTACTTTTCTCTATTTTTAGGTTTTATGAAAATTATTTGACTATTTCCCAGTTTGGACAAGATTACCCTTTAAAATCTTATAATGAAATTTCTGTAATAATTAAAGCACTTCTCATATTTCTTTAGTTTGCTGTTGCTTTTTTTTCATCTTTAATAGTTGACGTTATGTACAAATACCTGTGTATAAACAACGAGACCGGGCTTGTTATCCACATGCTGATCTGAAGCCGTGCAAAACAGCAGCCTAACAGCAGATATTGCTGTCTGCATCTCTAGATATTGCCTTGATAAATAGACTACGGTATTTATGAATACGCAGACTTATTGCACATTTCTTTTTCCAGGCCTTTTTTGTGCCCTCGGGTTCAGGATAATTTCCTAGCATAAATGTTATTTTCAGCAGTGGCCCATCATAATTTTGTCATAAAAGAAACTGTGATCAGATAAGCATGGGAGCGTTTCTCATTGTGCACCTGCAGAGCAGAGCTGTAATTTAATTTGTTAAGTAACAATGGTCGCACCTGGGGCACATTCTTCAATATTTAAAGAAGCCTTTCACTGGGATTTCATCATTTTCAGAGCAAAAATCTCTAAACGAGATTGAGCTGAACTAATCATCAGAGAGTATTTAATGAGCTTTAGATACAACCCTAGATACAGTTAAAGTTATCATCTGCTCAGACAAAATACCATTATAAATGGATGGTTACATTCCTGGATGCTGATTGGTCAGTGTATTAATACAACTATACTAAAATACATAGAGTAACAGAGGAAACACCTGTTATCCTACATGCCTAACACCAATAGAAACCAAATAAAAACCTACCATGGATTTATCTGCAGCATTTATGTGTACATGAATGTCAGTGATGATATTTGGGACAATAACTTTTTTTAATAGGTTCAAACCAATACATTTATTTAAAAATAAATTAAAAAAGCAATTCATACATTCTATAACTTGAATACTTTATTTTATTTTATTTTATTTTATAGGTTCAAACAAATTAATTTATTTAAAAATGCATTAAAGCAATTCATCCTTACAAAAACTTAAATACACTTTATTTTAAAATGCTTTATTTTATTTTATAGGTTCAAACCAATTAATGTATTCAAAAACACATTTAAAAAGCAATTCATCCGTACAATAACTTAATACACTTTATTTTAAAATGCTTTTTTGTTTTATTTTTTATTTTATTTTAAAATTATTTTATTTTATAGGATCTAACCAATTAATTTATTTAAAAATACATTTAAAAAGCAATTCATCCATACAATAACTTGAATATGCTTTATTTTAAAATGCATTTTTATTTTATTTTATTTTATTTTATTTTATGTTATAGATTCAAACCAATTCATATATTTAAAAACACATTTATTTTTATTTTGTTTTATAGGATCTAACAAACTAAAATTTATTTAAAAACATTATTTTATTTTACATTATTGTATTATTTATTTATTTTATTTATTTATTTATTTAATTTTATTGGATTTAACTAATTAATTTATTTAAAAATACATAAGCAATTCATCAATGCACTAACTTGAATACACTTTATTTATAAAATGCATTTTATTTTATAGGATCTAACCTATTCATTTATTTAAAAACACATTTTGTATTTTATTTTATTTATAGGTTCAAACCAATTATTTTATTTAAAAACTCATTTAAAAAGCAATTCATCCGTACAATAACTTGAATACATTTTATTTTAAAATGCTTTATTTTTTATTTTATTTTATAAGTTCAAACCAATTAATTAATTTAAAAACACATTTAAAAAGCAATTCATCCATACAATAACTTGAATACCCTTTATTTTAAAATGCTTTATTTTATTTTATAGGTTCAAACCAATTATTAAAAAAAAAAAAAAAAAAAAACTTTTCAAAAAGCAACTCATCTGTAAAATAAGTTGAATACACTTTTTAATACACTTTGTTGTAAACTTTACATTATTATTATTATTATTATTATTATTATTATTATTATTATTATTATTATTATTAGTTTCTTAGTAGAACTTTCTTAGAAGTAAAGCAGTTAGACGAATAAAAAATAAATAAATAAAAATGTCATGACTTAAAAAAAACCCTGGAATTACATTTAAACTATTTTGACTTTACATTTAAATGATTGAAAATAGTTTTTCAATCAAATACAGTTTATCACAAATACTGTATAATCGAGTCATTTCCAAAAGCTGAGATTTTTCCTTTTCTGTGGCTTTGACACTCATATATTTCATTAACCCATTTCTTTATACAATACTATTTAAATGAAACTTGAGCCCTTCATATTTTTATTATGCAGTGACCTTTTGATTCTTGCTGTATTGTGAATATAATCACAGCTGAATGGATTGCAGGTGCTCCGCTGCGCATAATGAATACGTTCGACATATACCTCAGCCTCTTGTGCCTTAATGCTTAATTAGAAAATTAGACATATTATAAATATTTTATACTGTATCTTTATAATAATACAAGCCTGATTGCAGTAATATAAACCAGTTTCTGTCCTATTTCCTGTTAACTTTTTCTTCACTTCACACCACACCACACACAACGTGTGTTTGCAGATTCTCAGACTCTTTATTGTTGCATATCTAATGTGACACGGGGCACTGTCATCAGCTGCGCCAAATGCTCAGGTGTAGAGTGCTTCCACATTGAGCAGATGGGTGACTTTAAATGTATGATTTTTCTGTTTCTAATTGCAGTTGTATTTGCTGCTGTTAATTGCTCATGAAAATGTATAATCTGAATCTTAAATGCAATTTGCAGTCGACGACACTCTCCATTGAGATGCTAATGACAGCCCTTCTCCGTGAACCTAATCTTTTGTCATTTACCAAATTGTTTTTCTTGTCACATAAGGAGTCCAGTTCTTCCTCTGTTCTTTTCTCAGCAGGATAAGGGGTCTATCAATCAGTTTACTTAAGGTAAATGAGTGTCTGCTTGCTATTAGAAATGATTACAAGGTAGTTTATATTCTTTGGTGGCCTGGTTTGTACTTTAAACAAATGCTACTAATCATTTGGATCGGCGGTCCTGAAAACTAAAAGATTAGTCAGAAATGCGAATAAAGGTTGAAAATCATAGGAAATTGAAAAGCGGTTCAGAAGGACACTTTGGCCTAGGGCTGGGCGATATGGCTGAAAACTATATCACGATATCAGTGTTTCATATCGGTCGATATCGATAATTATTGATATTTTTATGACCCATTTAAAATAAGGACCAGGAGAATTCATTGTCGATAAAGTGAATGGTTTAGGTAATGTGTGGCCCAGAAGTACGGCTTGACCACAGGTCAGAGGTTGTTGCAAAGTACTTGGCTGATAATATTTATTTCTTCACAGATTGCTGGTTGCCAGTAGCCAACATTACTTCTTTCCCGGTACTTTAGCCTATACTTTGTGTAATAACAAAAATATTTATTTAAGTGAAAAAATAAGTCCAAAACTTTCAACATTTTGAACAATAGGGCCTTACAATCTTTTTTTTTTTCAGAAATTCTTGTTTTAATTTTTCTGATAATCAAATGAAAGCAAAATCACAGATTTATTTTTAAAAATAAAAATAAACAGAGCTTTACTGTTAAAATTAATACATAGAAGAAAAATTATATTCAGTTAAAAAAAGGTTTAATAATAATAATATTTTTTCAACAATTAAGTGATGACTCTTTATTTTATTTTTTATCATATATATTGTTTTATGTAAATTATTTAAATGTGAACATATAAACACCTACATTATACTGTACAGTAATACAAGACTAATATGGTTCTGTCACATTTTAAACCGTACTTTTATTTTGACAGGTTGCCTCGAAGTTTCAGTGTGTAATACAGTATGAATGATGCTAGTTTCACTAATGAAACGGTAAAATTGATAAAAAGTGACACTCACAGCAGCTTTGGAGATTTTTGTCTGTTCATGTGAGATGCAAAGGCCAAAAATTAGCGGGAGCGTCACGTGTGCAGTATGCGTGTAGTGAAAATAAAACGCGTCTCCTCCATTCATACATATAGAGCATAGAGATATAGAGGCAAACGGGAACATGCAGGATTCATATTGAAACGGTCTTTTTGCATTTCAGTTTTCACAGACACTAGTCCATATCACGATCTGAATTAATTAACAGACCAACTTTTGATTTATTGGTCCAAAAATCGACGAATTCCGCGGCATTGCGCTCTATAGTAAAGTCCGTTTTTATGAATGGAGGCCGCGATCCCGTCTGTGAGTAGACATTGTAAACGCGCGATCATGTAGAGACAGAAATCAAATGCCGTCGTGTAAATAAGATAAATAACATAAGGCTATTTAGTTTGTTTAATACAACAACATGGACCCGTTCTGTAGGAAAGATAACCTTAACTTCTATTGTGGTCTGGAGCTATGAACTGAACGTTAAAGGGGGGCTGGGCGGGCCGACGAAGAATACAAAATATCGAACGTTTTATCGAACACATTTTATATTGATATCGATCTCTTGTCTATCGCGATATATATCGTTATCGTTTTATCGCCCAGCCCTACTTTGGCCACAAATTTACAGCTAAATATTGCATATGACAACCCCATCTTGACCTTGTGAAGGCTCAAAATGCTAATCTTGTGCCTTACAGCATTCATTACAACTTCTTATACCAGGAAAACTGCCAGGTTTACTAATTTACAATTATTACACTTTAGACTCTTTTATGTTTTTTTGCACCAATGAATAATTTAATATAAGACCAGGATTAATTAATAATGTTGTTATTATTATTAATATTATTATTATTTTTTTTTTTTACAAGTACAAATTGTCTTTTTTATGGTAAAAGACTGTAAAAGTGCTATAGTAAACCTGGTAATTTGTTCTTTTATATATGGGGACTGTAACTATAATGGATCCAACTTAAATTATGTAAATTCATGTATCTTTACAGTTAAAAAAAATAAATAAAATTACAGTGGAAAAACTAATACTCCCAGAATTGACATTTTATTTTTATTTTATTTTTTAAATATGAGGGTGATACAACTCCTGATCACAGTGAAAACAAAAGCCTCAACAAACAAACAAATAAATACATACATACACAAAATGCAGTTCTAATAATAGTAAAAAATAATAATAGTACAAAATAATGGTAAATAATAAAAATATTTAGATTAAAATTTCTGAAAAATGACTTGGAATTGAGGATATTTGGGACAATTACTTTTCTTGTCTTTTTTTAATAGGTTCAAACCAATTAATTCATTTAAAATAAATAAAGAAGTATTTTATTTCATATATTTTATTTTATTTTGTCACAGTGAAAACAAAAGCCTCAACAAACAAACACATACATACATAAAATGAAATTCTAATAATAGTAAAAAATAATTATAGCAAAAAAAAAATATATATATATATACAAAAAAAGCCCTATCATAAACCTATCAGCGTTTGTGTCAGTGATGACATTTGGGACAATTACTTTTCTTTTTTTAATGGGTTCAAACCAATTAATTTATTTAAAATACATGAAAAAGTATTTTTTATTTTATTTTATAAAAAATAATTACACTGCCATTCAAATATTTGGGATCAGTAAAATTTGTAATCTAATATTTCAAGATTAATATTGTGAAATATTATTGCAACTTCTAATATTGGTTTCCTATTTTAATATACTATTTTAAATATTCATTTTATGATGCAGTGCTGAATTTTCATCAGCCATTACTCCAGTCTTCAGTGTCACAAGATCCTTCAGAAATCATTTTAATATGCTGATTTGTTATCAACGTTGGAAACAGTTGTGCTTCTTAATATTTTTTTGGAACCTGTGATACTTTTTTTCGTTGATTATTTGATGAATAAAAAGTTAAAAACAACATCACTTATTCAAAATGGATGTTTTTCTAACAATACAAGTCTTTACGATCTCTTTTTATCTGGTCAACACAACCTTGCTGAATAAAAATATTAATTTATTTAAAACAAGAAAAAAAAAACTGATCCCAAACTTTTGAATAGTGAGTAGATTGTAACACAGTTTTGATTTTTAACTGTTTAAGAATCCTGAAAAAAAAAGTATCACAGCTCCCAAAAAAATATAAAGCAGCGCAACGTTTTCCAACATTGGTTATATAAATATTATGCAATCTTCCTCTCTAGTGAGATGTTATTTAATCATTGCTTTTACATTATAACCTAAAACCTGGATGTTGGAAAAAGTAATGGGCCTTTGGTTTTTTACAAGAATTTTCGTAAAATCCCCAGGCCAATAAATGGTTTCAGATGACTTGGAATATAGTTATATGAATATAATTTCATACGTTTCACAGTCATGGTCTTTATAAACTGCCTTGGTATGGAAAAGAACTGCATGAATATTCTTTAGAAACTGTTGTACTGCCTGTTTAAGAATGCAAATGGGCTAATTTTGATATCTGGTTAACTTTAATTACTGATTAAGGTGCCGTGTTGATAGGATGACTGTTATCAGTATTCTCTGGGCTCAGAGCCTCTCTTTCTCCCTGTCTCTCTCTCTTTCTGTTTTTTTCTTTGCATGAGAGGCCACTCACAACTGATCCTCTGTTTGCTGCCGCACAATAGGTACCAGCGTTTTTGGAGACAGCACAAGCCTCTTTCCCTTCTCTCCCAACCTTCACCCTGCAGTCAGCGTTTGTCCTAGATTTATTGTGTGTTCTCTCTCTATGTGTGCCCTCCTCTCTCGTGCGCTGTCTTTCTCATCCTAAGCTTTCCACTGAAATCTTTTCTTCAGTGTCATTCTGATTTTCAAACGGAGGGGAAGCTACAGTACAATACTAAACTAGGCTAAGGAAGCTTCCCATTATACATTTGAATTATTCCAATTTGTCCAGCCACTTGCCTGAAGCTAGACTGCCACCTGTCACACAAATGTCTTCTGCCATTTTGAATACAATGACCAGAATTGTATTTTCTTCAAATGTTTGTGGAAATGTGTGGCTTTGGCTGTGATCTTATGCTAACCAGTGAGAGTTAGGTGAAATGGGGAACAGTTACAACAAAAATGCTGACCATCTGAAGCCCAGTACAGCCAGTTTTGGCCACAAATTTGCTGTCTGAGATAAAATTCTAAAATTCTACTGCTTCAGTGATGTATAAATGCATTACATGGAACAACTTACGTCCATTAAATCACTGTTTCACGTCTTAACCAGGATGTCAGACCGTGGCAGAATTGATCACCCAGTCAAAGCTGTCAGTCGTGACCCGAGTCCTGTGATGTTTATCTACCAGTCTGACAAAAGACCCTTGATGTTGTGCAGTCTGCCTTGGTTTTATACGAAGTCTCTCCCTGGGCTTGTATCATACAATCTGACAGGCACCAATCATGGCAACAAGGACAGAAAAAAAGGCATAGTGTGCACTGGGCTTTACAGTATATGGGGACTTTGTGTATCATTATTGGATCTCGAAGCAGCCTTTTCACAATAATCAACTGCTGACAAGTCTGATTGTGAGTCATTCTGCAGATACATCTCATAAAACGGCAGAGCAAGAGAGTCAAATGCCAGTTGAAGAGCCAGGCACAAAAATAGCAGAACTATGACCCGAGACCTCAGCTGTCCCTGGTCACCCGGGTATTGAGGTCACTTCATTATGTGTCCTTTCCGATGTAGTAGCTTTTTAAAACTCAATCCATGCCATTTATTCAGTTTGCACTACTGTTATACCATTGCGTAAGTCATTATGAAAGGAATCAGAAGAAGGATCTTTTTCACATCACATATTTAGATCTAATTTAGTCTACAGAGAACTGGGATTGTTACTGGTTGGGCATCAACCATCAATAGTACAGTAAAAGAAGATGAGTTCTCATTTAGTTTACTAGAATGAAATATTCTTTGTTTTTCAGTGTTAGACTCTCATTAAATCTTTTTTTTTTTTCTTTTTTTCTCAAGTTGGGATTATTAAAAGAAAGTTTTCACATTTTGTCTAAAGAACATCTTTTTCTTAAAGGAGTTCACTTCCAGATCAAATGTTTACAGATAATTTACTCAGCCCCTTGTCGTCCAAGATGGTCATGTCTTTCTTTCTTAAGTTGTAAAGAAATCGTTTTTTGAGGAAAACATTTCAGGCTTTCTCTTCATTTACACTCTTAAAAATAAAGGTGCTTTACGATGCCATAGAAGAACCTTTTTGTCTAAATGGTCCCATAAAGAACCTTTAATATCTGACGAACCTTTCTGTTTTACAAAAGGTTCTTCGTGGTGAAAGAAGGTTCTTCAAATTATAAAAAGGTAAGAAAGAGATGGTTCTTTAAAGAACCTTTGACTGAATGGTTCATTGTGGAACCAAAAATGGTTCTTCTATGGCATCACTGTAAAGAACCTTTTAAAGCAGCTTTGTTTTTAGGAGTGTACTGTAGTGAACTTCTATGGCACCTGC
This sequence comes from Garra rufa, assembly GCF_049309525.1. Classification (NCBI taxonomy): domain Eukaryota; kingdom Metazoa; phylum Chordata; class Actinopteri; order Cypriniformes; family Cyprinidae; genus Garra; species Garra rufa. Next base: position 1,130,100 of record NC_133365.1, on the reverse strand, counting down.
AAAATTTGAACTTCCAAAATGCAGTTTAATCACAGCTTCAAAGGGTTCTAATATCAGCCAAGAAAAAAAGGTCTTATCCACCAAAACAATTTGTTATTTTGTAAAAAGAAATTACAATTTATATACTTTTTAACCTCAAATGCTCGTCTTGTATAGCACTGCGTGAACTCAGGGTATTCCGGTTCAAGACAGTTAGGGTATGTCCCCATCCCCATCCCCAAAGGTAAAACAGCGATGTAGGACGATTTTGAAGTTGGAGGAGAAAATGAGTTTTTCGACCTACCCTAACTGTCTTGAACTGGAATACACAGAGTTCACGCAGTGCTATACAAGACAAGCTTTTGAGGTTAAAAATTATATAAATTGCATTTTTTTTTTTTTTTTTAAATAACCAATCGTTTCACTAGATAAGACCCTTTTTCTTCTGCTCGGATCATTTAGAGCCCTTTGAAGCTGCATTTAAACTGCATTTTGGAAGTTCTAACTCGCGGACACTATGGAAATCCACTGTATGGACAGTTTTCCTCAAAAAACACAATTTCTTTATGACTGAAGAAAGAAAGACATGAACATCTTGGATAACAAGGGGGTGAGTAAATTATCTGTAATTTTTTTATTCTGGAAGTGAACTTCTCCTTTAAACACAAAATGATAGGCTTTGATGTCTGAGTGTGTAATAACAATATTTCACTGATAAATTTGAACAAGAAATGTGTAAATATTGACTTAAGTAGCCAAGTGAGCATAATAAATGTTAGTTTAATCAGATTTAAGCATTGTAGAATTATACTGTATGTAGCTAAGATTATAATGCTCTTGCTTAATAGTTGAAACATCCCACTAAATTCATAAAACATCTTAGATTTTAGAATTTTAAACATCTTTGATTTTGGAATCAAAGACAAATGTGAAGCTATCCCAACCCAAAGTTGTTTATTATGATTTTTATAAATGATTTTCAAGAATTATAATTCTCTTTCAACATTCAGTGTATTCTGAAATAAATATGTTCTTAACAATTGTTTTTCACCTCATATTTAAAAACATGGGAAAATAGAAATGTTCTGAAAGGGATAGTTCCCCCAAAAATGAAAATTCTGTCATTAATTACTCACCCTCATATTGTTTCAAACCTGTAAGATCTAAAATCTTTGGAACACTAAGATATTTTTGATGAATTCTGAGAGCTTTCTTACCCTGCAAAGACAGCAAAGGTCGTAAGAACATAAAAAAGCCAGTGGTTCAACCTTAATTTTACAAAGCTATGGGAATACATTTTGTGCACAAAGAAAACAAAACTAACGACTTTTATTCAACAATTTTATCTGTTCCGGGTCAGTCCCCGCCACTATTCACGAAAGTACCATGACACGTGTTGTTTTCTTTGTGTTTTCTTTCTCTATTTCAAGGATGTCCTTACTACCTTTCAAGGCTTTGAACAAGGTAGTTGGTTAGCTGTCTATGCAGGGTCAGAAAGTTCTCGGATTTCATCAAAAATATCTTAATTTGTGTTTCGACGATGAACGAAGGTTTTGCGGGTTTGGAATGACATAAGGTGATTAATTGATGACAGAATTTTCATTTTTGGTTGAACTATCCCTTTAAGAATGTTTTTGGAATCTGGCCCTCTTCTAGTAGAAAAGGTTACTGGTTATGATTCATGATCTAGGAAATTACCATTTTCCAGTTGCGCCCTTGAGAAAGGCCTCTAGGTTGCTCTAGGGTTTGTGTCACTGTAAGAAATGTGCTGTCACCTTGTATAAGAGAGCATCTGCTTAATGACAGATTTGATACATGTCTCTTCCCATTAAGGAAAGCAGGATTATATCACTTAAACCATCCGGTCCTGTCAGGTGGCATTGTGCATTGAAATTCTGTTAATTTGCTTTCTATGTCCCCAGACGTAGCTCTATTGTAAATAACATTGTGAGGACATTGTCTAACCAATCCATCACTGGGCGTTCCATTGACCCGCTCACTGTGCATATGTTCCCCATGCAGCAGAAATTAGTCAGGGAACTAAAGCTGGATTTGTTCTAGCAAGACGGAAGAGTACTCCCATAAATACCAGTGTACCACCCAAGGGTGAGTGTTAATGAACCGCAGTTAACAAGGTTTCGCCAACACCATTTCTTCGCTTTTGTAAAGAAAGATCACTGGACCCTGCCCACATTGAAAGCTCTCCATTTATCTATGGAGGCCAGACTTCATGCTCTGGAAAGGAGCATGTAATATGCCCTTCTCACAACCTTAGCCCTATTACTTTAGCCAATGTAACTGAATTATATAATAGCAGCCGAATATGTCGAACATAAATATGACTTTGCCAGAACATACACTTAAGGCGGATGTGTGTAGTTTTTTTAGATGCTAAAATATTTTCTTCTATCCCAGTGTAATGTGCGGAGACATGTAAGTAAGCCATTCAAATAAACGGATTTCTCTGAAAAGCGTAAACATCGGCTCTGTGACTTTCACAACGTTACTTTACTTGAGCTGCCGGAAATGTCAGCTTAATATCAACCAATGGCCTGAGGTTAAGGTTGAACGGAGTTTGGATACTCATCATTAAGTACGTTTACATGCACTTTAAAGTTTGATTTCAGTCAGTCTAAAACATTTATTCATCTTTTTAAAATGTCTTGTGAATACTTTAGGTAACACTTTGTTGTAAAGCAATTGTATGTTGGATTTTTGGCTTCTTTTTCTTTCTTCTAATCTCCCTCAAATGTCTTTTTTAAGAAGTACATTCGGTGAATGGGTATAAAATTCAGCTAAACTTATTATTAATTGCTTTAGTCACAAACAAAATCACCTCCACAACTATCCCCTGTATTTATGACAGTTATATATTTACAGGGGCTTCAAAATCACAAAAACAAACAAAACGTGGCTTTAACAGGCTTTTCGATCCGATCACAAGTAGACTAATACTAAATACACTGAATACATGTGTAAACGGATCTGAAACGTTTAGAGCTTGTCCACTTTTGACCACTTCCAGAGGTAGTCGTAACGGTCGAACAGCTTATTTCGCAATATTAGATCGAAATATCAGAAAAAGCCAATACATATACCCATAATCCCATATACCCAAAAATCAGGAAAGTGGGCGAAAGTGGACAAAAGAGACAGGTTAAAACACCAGTTGCAAATGGGAATGTCTTCCTTTTCTAGTGATCTGATCAACCAAAACGCTTCTTAATACCAGGTGTAAACAGGGCCTTGGTTACAAGTTACATGTACCTTCTATAGCAATGACAAAAAAATAATGCATACGAGCAACTAATCCCAAACCAAACCCTAATTTTAAAGAAGTTCACTTCCAGAACAAAAAAAAAAAAAAAAAAAAAAAATGACAGATAATTTGCTCACCACATTGTCATCCAAGATGTTTATGTCTTCCTTTCTTCAGTCATAAAGAAATTGTTTTCTGAGGAAAAAAAATGGATTTCTCTCCATATAGTGGACTTCTATGGTGCCCCTAAGATTGAACTTCCAAAAAGTAGTTTAAATTCTGCCTCGAACGGCTCTAAACGATCCCAGCCAAGGAAGAAGGGTCTTATCTTGCGAAATGTTTTATTTTCTAAAAGAAATTACAATTTATATACTTTTTAAACCTCAAATGTTCGTCTTGTCTAGCTCTGCGTCTACTCTGTGTGTTCTGGTTCAAGACAGTCAGGATATAAATTGTCTTTTTTTTTTTTTTTTTTTTTTAATAACCGATCGTTTCGCTAGGTAAGACTCTTCTTCCTCAACTGGGATCATTTCTTGAAGCTGCATTTAAACTGCATTTTGGAAGTTCAAACTCATGGGCACCATAGAAGTCCACTATATGGAGAGAAATCTTAACATTCTCCTCAAAAAACAATTTTTTTACAACTGAAGAAAGAAAGGCATGAACATCTTGGATGACAAGGGGGTGAGTAAATTATCTATAATTTTTTGTTCTTGAAGTCAACTTCTCCTTTAACCCTTTAGTAAACACATGTAGTTAATTAATATTTTGCAATACTTATTTGTGTAGTCAAACTGTAACAACGTCACCTTAAAATAAAGTGTAACCACACTGTAACACACCAATGTGATGGTCAGTCACCTGCTAATTTTGGGCCCTCGCTGAGTGTCTGTTGGCTAAGTTTTGGCCGATTGAGCATGTCGAAACTGCTGCAGAGTCCATTGATGAGAGTGATCACTCTGATTGGCTGTTCAGCGCGAACCAGTGCACAATGCATATAAAGAAAAATGGAAGTGATGAAAGCAAGTGAACAGTGTGCACTGAATAAAACAATCTTGACCATAGTGCTGTACAAACAATAAAGCAATTAGGAGAGGAAAACATTTAAAAAATGTATAACCATATATGTGACCCTGGACCACAAAACCAGTCTTAAGTAGCACAGGTATATTTGTAGCGATAGCCAAAAATACATTGTATGGGTCAAAATTACATATTTTTCTTTTATGCCAAAAATCGTTAGGATATTAAGTAAAGATCATGTTCAATTTAGATATTTTATACATTTCCTACCGTAAATATATCAAAACTTAATTTTTAATAAGTAATATGCATTGCTAAGAACTTCATTTGGACAAACTTTAAATGTTTTGATTTGTTTCGCACCATCAGATAACAGATTTTCAAATAGTTATCTCAGACAAAAGGTGTCCTGTTCTAACAACTTTATTCAGCTTTTAGATGAGGTACACAGATCTAAAAAAAAAAAAAAAAAAAAAAAAAAAAAAAAGACAAACCTTAAAAGAACAGTCTAAATATATTTTAAGTAAGGACAGAAGAGACACATGGTACTGGCAACTCTATCGTAAAGGAGTATGTTTTCAGATGACTTTTAAACCTAACCATTTGTCAATATAAAACATGATCTATAAGCCAGATACAACTACAGTAACAACTTATTCAAAAAAGTATATATTCCAAGTCTTCTGAGCCAAAATGATTGATTTGTAAGAGGAACCGATGTGATCATCTTCCCCATGCGACAAGCGCTACTTTGTATGACAAATACAAACTACTGCCCCCTTCTGGTATGGAACATTGTCTCCTCTCATGCAGGCACAATACATGCTAGTTGGTTTTTGGCTGTACTCTTTGCAGTGTTTTCCAATGCAAGTTTTTGGCTCAGATTCAGTTGATGTGAGGTGGCACCACAGCTGGCTTTTGTTCTGTGATGTCAGTTTTGTCCAACAGTTTTAGTCTGCAAAAACTTGACTGGTATGATTTCAGTCAAAGTCAGACAACTAGCATGTACTGTATGCATTAGGGCTTCCCTCGACTAAAGATTGTTCTGGTCGACTATTAGTCGACTAAAATGAACCATATAAATCATAATAATGAGCCTTTAAATGCCTACATAGCCTAATAAGCACTCAAGCGCATGCATAAAGCTTGCCACAGCACACCGGCAGAAGTAATGATTATGAATGTGTTAGGGAAAAACAGCAAGGGGACTGCATTGTTTTAACAATTTATTGATTAGACTAGTGCTTTCTTTGTTTTTTGTTTTAAGATACGAAGTTGGCGACACGTCATCTCCACAAAAGTGAATGCACCTGTATGCATGTTTCATATGGATTACATAATCTGGGAATATTTGTTTTCTATTTCAGTTGGTTCATTTAAAAGTAGACATTTCACTCTCTATAGATATATTTTTCATATCTGTAAGGCAAGTATACACAGTTTAGAAGTTTCACGCCTAAAGTTCACAGAGACTGAGACAGCAGAAAACGCACCCTGTTTGCTTTCATTATTTTACAAAAGCGCAACATTTTGTTGTTATTTCGAGTGCTCACAAATAAACGAAGATTCGAAAGATGTTTTACTTTTATCTGTATGACCAAAAATGACGGAGTAAGGTGACACTCAGTGTGTATATAATCCTTCTTTTATTTGATTACACGTTGTCATGTATACTCAGACTGGCAGAGGAAGACTAGCTCGACTAAAAACATTCTGTAGACAAACTTGCTCACAGCAGCTTTGAATATTACTCCAGGGTAATTGACATCTTATATCAAGCCTCATAAACTAGCAGCATGTGGGCCAAATTCAACCCGTCAATCATTTGTGTCGGCCTTCTGATCAAGATGAAATATCTGTGCTGCCTTATTAGAGCACTCGATGCATAAATGTCAGCACTCTAGCAGCACTCAGTCGTCTACATTCGAGCTCAGCGATACATATTGGCTCGCAGTGCATGTGCTTAAACTTTTTTTTCTGGCCATAGCTCAACACGGATTTGCATGTTTCAGATGAAAGAGGAAGAGTAAGCATTTTGCTTTGGCCATTTATTTATATATAGGGTGCAATTTGGGGGATTTCCTTCCCCCAGTCTATGCATCCCTGCCTCTGCTGAATTAAAAACATCCTAGTCCCGTTCTGAATCAAATGATTCACCATACGCGCTTTGAATTCCCGTTTTGAATTAAATGATTCGCGATATGCGCTTTAAAATCCCCTTCTGAATCAAATGGTTCATTATATGCACTTTGAATTCCCTTTTTGAATCAAATGATTTGCGATGCGCGCTTTGAATTCCCATTTTAAATCAAGTGATTTGCGATACACGGTTTGAATTCCCGTTTTGTATCAAATGATTCACAATACAAAACGGAAATTCAAAGCGCTTATCGCGAATCATTTGATACAAAACAGGAATTCAAAGCGCGTATCAAAGGATTCGCGATACGCACTTTAAAGTCTCGTTCTGAATCAAATGATTCGCCATACACGCTTTGAATTCTGATTTTAAATCAAATGATTTGCGATACACGCTTTAAAATCCAGTTCTAAATCAAATGATTCGTCATATGCGCTTTGAATTCCCTTTTTGAATCAAATGATTTGTGATACACGCTTTGCATTCCCTTTTTGAATCAAATGATTCGCCATACGCGCTTTTAAGTCCCGTTTTGAATCAAATGATTTGCGATATGGCTTTGAATTCTCGTTTTAAGTGAAATGATTTGCGATACACGCTTTAAAGTTCTGTTCTGAATCTCATGATTCACCATACGAGTTCTGAATTACCATTTTTAATCAAATAATTCGCAATATGCGCTTTAAAATACCATTCTGAATCAAATGATTCGTCATATGTGCTTTGAATTCCCCTTTTGAATCAAATGATTCGCGGTACGCACTTTGAATTCTCGTTTTAAGTGAAATGATTTGCGATACACGCTTTAAAGTTCTGTTCTGAATCTCATGATTCACCATACGAGTTCTGAATTACCATTTTTAATCAAATAATTCGCAATATGCGCTTTAAAATACCATTCTGAATCAAATGATTCGTCATATGTGCTTTGAATTCCCCTTTTGAATCAAATGATTCGCGGTACGCACTTTGAATTCTCGTTTTAAGTGAAATGATTTGCGATACACGCTTTAAAGTTCTGTTCTGAATCTCATGATTCACCATACGAGTTCTGAATTACCATTTTTAATCAATTGATTCGCAATACGTGCTTTGAATTCTCGTTTTAAATGAAATGATTTGCGATATGCGCTTTAAAGTCCCGTTCTGAATCAAATGATTTGCCTTACGAGTTCTGAATTACCATTTTTAATCAAATGATTCGCAATACGCACTTAGAATTCTTGTTTTAAATCAAATGATTCGCAATATGGCATTGAATTCTCGTTTTAAATGATTCGCAATATGGCATTGAATTCTCGTTTTAAATGAAATGATTTGCGATATGCGCTTTGAAGTCCCGTTCTGAATCAAATGATTCGACTTACGAGTTTTGAATTACCATTTTTAATCAAATGATTCGCAATACGCACTTTAAAATCCCGTTCTGAATCAAATGATTCATCATATGTGCTTTGAATTCCCTTTTTGAATCAAATGATTTGCGACACGTGCTTTGAATTCTTGTTTTAAATCAAATGATTCGCGATATGGCTTTGAATTCTCGTTTTAAATTAAATGATTTGCGATACGCGCTTTAAAGTCCCGTTCTGAATCAAATGATTTGCCTTACGAGTTCTGAATTACCATTTTTAATCAAATGATTCGCAATACGCACTTAGAATTCTTGTTTTAAATCAAATGATTCGCAATATGGCATTGCATTCTCGTTTTAAATGATTCGCAATATGGCATTGAATTCTCGTTTTAAATGAAATGATTTGCGATATGCGCTTTAAAGTCCCGTTCTGAATCAAATGATTCGACTTACGAGTTTTGAATTACCATTTTTAATCAAATGATTCGCAATACGCACTTTAACATCCCGTTCTGAATCAAATGATTCATCATATGTGCTTTGAATTCCCTTTTTGAATCAAATGATTTGCGACACGTGCTTTGAATTCTTGTTTTAAATCAAATGATTCGCGATATGGCTTTGAATTCTCGTTTTAAATTAAATGATTTGCGATACGCGCTTTAAAGTCCCGTTCTGAATCAAATGATTTGCCTTACGAGTTCTGAATTACCATTTTTAATCAAATGATTCGCAATACGCACTTAGAATTCTTGTTTTAAATCAAATGATTCGCAATATGGCATTGAATTCTCGTTTTAAATGATTCGCAATATGGCATTGAATTCTCGTTTTAAATGAAATGATTTGCGATATGCGCTTTAAAGTCCCGTTCTGAATCAAATGATTCACCTTACGTGTTCTGAATTACCATTTTTAATCAAATGATTCGCAATATGCGCTTTAAAATACCGTTCTGAATCAAATGATTCGTCATATGTGCTTTGAATTCCCTTTTTGAATCAAATGATTCGCGGTACGCACTTTGAATTCTTGTTTTAAATAAAATGATTTGCGATACGCGCTTTAAAGTCCCGTTCTGAATCAAATGATT
>NC_133365.1:996666-1120749 GCF_049309525.1 Garra rufa | reverse complement strand
TTCTAAGTTGTTTAAATGTGGTTTTAATATAAAAATTAAATATTTGTATTAATATTTCATTATAGCTTTTGTTTTTCATATGAACACAATTATCCCAGATCTGATAATTACTCTGAAAAATCTTGCATTTTCACGAAGAGCTCTGGCCCATATGCTGAAATAAAAAAGGAATAATAGATTAATAGAATAACAGATGCTATAGTACAAGTAGACTTGGAAATAGGGCAAATAATATGTTTTGCTTTTGTATGCTGCTCGGAAAGCACAACTTGCAAGAGCTACAAAGTGTGATGAAACATTTCCACCTTTAGAAACCCAGTTCACTTCAACCTGATTTCACAGAAGCTCTTGGTATTCAAGTGCACTCCTCTCACACTATAAAAAGTAGCTAGATCTGGCTTCTTCAGCTCAGAAATGTCATGTAGAATCAGAGTGTTGGTGCTTGTGCTGTGTGGAGCTGTCTGCTGATACAAGCCTAGGTAGAACTATCCGTTGATTCCTCCAGGGGCTCTACAGCTCATGTAGGCAACACACAGGAAGAATACTACACAAAGTCTTCCTTTTCTTTGACTGATGGAAACCAAACTAGTGATTTGTTATTGGTAGAGTAACAGTTTGGCTCGTTTGGCAGATTTTTATTAAAGTGTGAGCGTTGTCACCTCGGTGTTGCTTCCTGTGACAGTTGATTGAGAGGAATAGGCTTCCGACCAAACAGTTATTTGTCTCTTGTGAAAGTTGTCAGTCAAAAACCTAAAGCTGTCTTGGTCCTTCAGGGATCAAAAAGTTTTGACCAGCTGAAACTTATGTTGTAAAAAACTTGTAAATATATTTTCTTAGCTTTTTTTTTTTTTTTTTTTTTTTTTAATCATCTTAGCACTTGCAAAAAAGACTGTAAATAAGCATATAAGCCCAAAATCTTAATGTGAGACATTTATTTATAAAGATGCATCTTAGTCCATTTTTTCTTAAATTGTGTATATATACATGAGACTAAAGCGGTTCAGGACTTTTTTTGGAGTTTATTGAAAATCTGTCTAACCCAGAGGAACCAGTGCTAAAAAAAACCTTCTGTGACAGGCATTGAAATATTTAGGCTGGAGATGTGGCTGTTTGTCATAACTTATTTTAATACCTGTCCAACTGTGACTATTGTTAGTATTAGCTTTCCTTCAGAGCTGTCATTGTCTGCATTCATATCCGTCCTTGTAATGCGATTAAGTTCATGTAAACAGAATACTGCAATCATATTAATGTGATCATGCTCATAATTCGAATAACATAATTCAAATGAATTACTCAGGAGACTATCAGGAGTCTCTGCTCACATCCGCATCAAGAACATTACAGTATGTGTTTATTGGTGGACGGAAACAATGGCAAACATGCATTCGAAGCACGTAAAAACAGCAGCAACAAACAGGCCTACTGCATTGTTTTTTGTTTGTTGCATCATTTATTTTTGTTTGGCTTTTAGTATTTTTTTTATTAGTTTTTTTTGTTATTTTGTTTGTTTTTTATACATTTCTATGGAGTGGAGATTTTTTTGTTTGTTTTGTTTTGTTAGTTGTATTGTTTGCTTTTATTTTGTTGCTTTGCTCTCTTTTTTTTCTTTTTTAATTTTTTTTTGTTTTGTTTGTTTTTATTATTTGCTTTACTGTACTTTTTTGATGTATTGCTTTTGCTTTGCTTTGGTTTTTTTGTTTGTTTTTGTTTATTTGTTTTGCTTTTTGTATTTTACATTTGGCTTTGTTTTTATTTTGATGTATTGTTTGTTTTTAGGAAGTTACTAACTAGAGGAGATTTAGTTTGTTTTGTGCTTTGTTTGTTGTATTGTTTGTTTGCTTTGTTGCTTTGCTTTTGTTTTTAGTTTTTCTTTGCTTTGCTTTTGTATTTTATTTTGTGTTTTGTTTGTTTTGTCGTTTATTGGTTTTGCCTTTTTAAATTTGTTTTTTGTTTCTATGAGTGGAGATTTTTAGCTTGTTTTGTTAGTTGTATTGTTTGCTTTTGCTTTGTTGCTTTGCTCTCTTTTTTGCTATTTTTTGTTTTGTTTGCTTTTATTATTTGCTTTACTGTACTTTTTGTTTGTTTATGTATTTGCTTTTTTATGGTTTGTTTTTGTTTATTTGTTTTGCTTTTTGTATTTTTACATTTGGCTTTGTTTTTATTTTGATGTATTGTTTGTTTTTAGGAAGTTACTAACTAGAGGAGATTTTGTTTGTGTTGTGTTTTGTTTGTTTGTTGTATTGTTTGCTTTTACTTTGTTGCTTTGCTCTCTTTTTTTGCTATTTTTTGTTTTGTTTGCTTTTATTGCTTTACTGTACTTTTTGTTTGTTTTTTATGTATTGTTTTTGCTTTTTTGTGGTTTGTTTTTGTTTATTTGTTTTGCTTTTTGTATTTTTACATTTGGCTTTGTTTTTATTTTGATGTATTGTTTTAATACATTACTAAAGAGAGACAATTTTGTTTTTGTTTTGTTTGTTTGTTGCTTTGTTTTTTCTTTTACATTTTATTGTGTTTATTTGTTTAGATTTTTTACTGTTTTTTTACATTGTTTTTGCTTTGCTTTTGTATTTTATTTTGTTTTTTTGTTTTGTTTTGTTTTTTTGTTTAGTATTTGTTTGCATTTTTGTATTTTTGATTTTGTTTTTATTTAGATAAAATGTTTGTTTTTAATACTTTACTAAAGAGGGGCATTTGTTTGCTTTTGCATATTGTTTTGCAGTTTCTTTGTTTTGTGTTATTGTTTTCATTTTTGTTGTTTTTGTATTCTATTTTTTGTTTGTTTATTGTTTTGCTTTTTGTATTTTTTATTTTATTTTGATGTTTTTTTTAATGTTTTAGTTTTGGTTTTGCTTTTGTATTCTGTTTGTTTAGTTTTTTGTTGTTTTTGTTAAGATTTGCTTTTCATATATATTTTTTTAATTTGGTTTGTTTGTATTTCTGTTTAATACTTTACTAAAGTGGGACATGTTTGTTTGTTTGTTTGTTTGTTTCTGGTTTTCGTTTTGCCTTGTTGCTTTGTTTCTTTGCTTTGCTTTGGTTTTGTGGTTTTATTTTGTTAATGAGTTTTGTTTGGTTGTTTTTGTTTGTTTGTTTTGATTTTGTGTTTTTGTATTTTTGTTGTTGTTGTTTGTTTTTACTGACAAACGTGCATTTGAAAAATGTAAAAACAGCAGCAACAAAACAATTACGCTTAGTTTATTTTTACTTCAGTGTCTAATGCCAGGTATTTAGTATATTACCCTATATTTCTAAGTCAGTTATTAATTTTCCCAATGTTAGATATGCATTGATCTTGTGCACAAAACAGTTTTTCCTATGGCTGATTTAGATGCTAAGTGAGTCACAACATACTTTGATTTAATGTCTATGTTTTAAGATTAAAAGCTGGATACAGAATCATCTACATCTTCCTCTCTTATCTGAGGTACTCTGGGCCGTATTTCTACAGAGCTGCTTGTAATGCTGACTCACTCGCAGACACTGTTGGACATGATATTTTGCGATGTGCAGCAGTGGCCCCTCTTTCATTGTTTGCATTTTAAAGAGCTTCAGATCCCATTGGATCATGGGTAAATATAACAATAGAGAAGCATTGTTCCTTCTCACCAAAGATGTTCCAACCTCTGTCATGCTGGTGCATGAAGTATAAGAGAGAGATTTTTTTTTTTTTTTTTTTCCCAAATCCCTTTGAGCTGATATGAACAGCACCTCTGCAGTTTTGTATTTTTATGTCTATGTCAGTAATCCTTTGCCTTTTGTTTGAAAGTACAGGGGGCCGGAATATGTCGAGACTAAACGCAATTCGGTATTCATACCATCATAAAAACCTACCAAAAAATGTGTGCACTACAACAAGTCGTCTTTTAAGCAGGAGTTCTTCTGCTGTTAAAGGGCATTGGATAAAGGGTCTGCTGAACACACATTGATTAGACCATGTTGATGAGTAGCCCCTTCAGGTTTAATACCCCTGTCTCACCTTCCTCTATTAGATCTCATCATATTTAACGGCAGGTGGTCCATATGTCTCTCAGCACTGCAGGCTGTTGCTGTGTCAGTGCCAGTGTCAATGATGAGGGCCGCAAACCCATTAGCCTGTCATTGACTGGGCCGTTTAGTCAAGGGGAGCGATTGGGAACTACATGTATCTATCCATGCATGATGTAATGATCTCGCTTGGAGCCTGTGCCAGACGTATGTCCTTTGCTCAGGATTTAGTTTCTGTTCGTGGCACTTTTGGCAGTTCCTGGTCCGTAACCACTATGGACATTAAGTGGGACCCAGCCCCCCAATGTTCAGATGAATGATCAACACTATATTCAGTGGTTTAAGCCAGTTTTCCAACTGTTAAAATGTCAATGAAACATACAGTTGAGGTCAAAAGTTTACACCCCCCTTTCAGAATCTGCAAAGTGTTTATTATTTTACCAAAATAAGATGGATCATACAAAACGCATGCTATTGTCTATTCAGTACTGACCTGAATAAGATATTTCACATAATATATAGTGTTCAAAAGTTTGCATCCCCTTGATTCTTAATACTGTGCTGTTACCTGAATGATCCACAGCTGTTTGCTTAGTGATAGTTGTTCATAAGTCCCTTGTTTGTCCTGAACAGTTAAACTGTCTGCTGTTCTTCAGAAAAATCCTTTAGGTCCCTCAAATTCTTTGGTTTTCCACCATTTGTGTGTATTTGAACTCTTTCCAACAATGACTGTATGATTTTAAGATTCATCTTTTCAGACTGAGGACAACTGAGAGACTCATATGCAACTATTATAGAAGGCTTAAATGCTCACTGATGCTCCAGAAGGAAAAAACGCGCATTAAGAGCTGGGGGTGAAAACTTTTGAACTTTTGCATAGATCTGTCTTATTTTTTTCATTTAGTACTGCCCTTCAGAGGCTACAGAAAATAGTTACATGTTTCCCAGAAGAGAAAATAAGTTAAAATTACCCTGATCAAATTAAAAAAAAGTTTTCACCCCCAGCTCTTAAAGGTCCCATATTGTCAAAATCGAAACTTCCTGGCTTTTTTCATGATAACTTCGGTCTAAGGGCTATGTAACTACCATATAAGTTTCAAAACTGTCAATCCACAGTAAAATGCACACAGCCTGCATTAAGTAACTGTTTCTTTTCACAAACCGCTGTGACTTCCGTAAAAATGTGACGTCCGATCTACTCAGTCACCGCCTTCAGTCACCACCCAGAGCAGCAACCACCGTCCCACCCTCCTTTTGTCAAACCGACAACATCGTGTCCATTTTATTGCTAAGCAACAACAACACGAAAACAAGTTGAGAAAACGCTGTTCAGTCGATGGATGTCAGGAAACTACATCATTGCACAGGCTTCCGAACAACGTGAATATAAGAGACCAGTGGCACATTAACTTCAGCCTCTTTCACACAGCGATTCCGGAAAATACACGGATAATGTGTCCCATGATTTGTTCCGGAATTGTTTAATTTGTTCGTTCACAGTTGTTTTCCGGAATCTGTGCGTGCTTTACACACAACCCGTAAAGACATTTGACGTTTGGATGTGAGATGTAATGCGACGCGTACGTTTCACTAAACTGAAACTAACCTGACGAACAATCTGTGCTTCAGCGCTGATAGTGAGGAGCTCCCTGATCGCTGCTTCATTCCACTTTGCACGTATTTTTCCGTCCTGAAGAGTCGCAGGGTAACGTTCATCATCACTACAACACTGCCTTTATGGCATTTGGTTCTGGCTTTTGTTCACACAGCACTCATTCACGTAATTTTCCGGAATCAGCGCGCATTGTGAAAGGGGCTTTACTAAAGCAACAGTTACGTAGCTTACTGCATTCGGTGTTTGAAAAAGAAAAAAACATTAATGATCATTCTGAAATATCCTGTTGAGTATCAGCAGGCTAGGCTCTCTCTATGGCTATGGGCTAGGCTACAGCATACATGACCGTAGTTACTTGTGGTTGGCCTGGCTGTGCATCACTCAGAAAACAACAGGCCAATCAGAAGAGAGGCTCATGAATATTAATTAGACGGGCCAAAATCGACCTGTTCTTGACAGAGCTCCTAAAAAAGGAGCTGTAAAAATATATTGAGGTGGATTTTGGCACTTATACTGCAAATATATATATTCTTAAGGACATCAACAACTAAAATAAACCTCCAGAAATGTGTACAATATGGGACCTTTAATGCATGGTTTTTCCTTCTGGAGCATCAGTGAACATTTTGACCTTATGTAATAGTTGCATATGAGTCCCTCAGTTGTTCTCAGTGTGAAAAGATGGATCTCAAAATCATGCAATCATTGTTGGACAAAAATCCTGGAAAACCAAAGAATATGTAGGACCTAAATGATTTTTCTGAAGAACTGCAGGCAGTTTAACTGTTCAGGACAAACAAGGGACTCATGAACAACTATCTCTAAAGAAATCTGTGGATAATTCAACACTATTAAGAATCAAGGGGATGTAGACTTTTGAACAGGGTCATTTTTATAAATTCCACTATTTTCTCTTGTAGACTATATGTAAACATATTTTATGTGAAATATCTTCTTCAGGTCAGTACTAAATAAATAATAACATGCATTTTGTATGATCCCTCTTATTGTGGTAAAATAGTTGAAAGGGGGATGTAAACTTTTGACCTCAATTGTTCTGTTGTATAAAAGTTGTATAAAAGTATTATATTGTTCTGACAAACAGTATCCCACCAGCCTTTTACTACTCCTGTCCAGTTATATCCTGTTTTTCTAGACCTTCAGATCTGTCCAATGTCCAGGCCCAGAGTGTAGGTTGTGGAAATATTGAAGAGCTTCATCATTAGCTCAGTTTCTTCATCTTTTGCACCATAGACGTCAGACTCTGGGGATCTGCAGTGAGGATTTGGGAGGCACTGTGCCCCAGGCATCAGGAATTAGTCACCTCTTATCTTCAGTGAGCAGCTATATTTCCCTCTAATCTTATCTCGCAGTCAGTGTTTTTTAAAGACGGGCTCTGGTGTGAATCCCTGTGCCTTCAGGAACCTGCTGAACACTGCATTGCACCTGCTGCTGGCAGCAATTTGTATCTTGGATCTAGATAAAGATGTAAGGTGACACAGCTTCCTGAAAAACTGAATAGTGGTTCTCCTTTAAAGACTTTAATTACTCTGGGGCTGTTAGAATTATTAGGCCCATATCACAGAACAGAGGTGTCCAAACATGTTCCTTGAGGGCCACTATTTTGAGTTTAGCTTTAACCCTAATTAAACACACTTCTCATTCAATCCTATGGTGTCCGTAAATGGCAACCAAGTGTCGTACAACTGTGAATGAAATTCAATGAGGTCAAGGCTGTAATGTGATTGGTTATTAAGGGACATGTGATCCAAGTTAACCGTTATGCTTTCTGCAATACTAAGTAATAAAGATCCTCTCATCTCCCTATAGTCAGACAATCTCTGGTTGGGCCTCCAATAGCAGGATTGGACACCCCTATAGTAGTACATTGAAAATAGACCAATAAAGATGCCAAAAAAGATGCTGTTTTATAATTTTATTTTATTTTTTTTATCTATATGGTAATACAGAAAAATGCCTTTTTTAAAAGAAAACAAATGTAGTTTTGCTATTATTTCTTAGGAACAAAAATTTGTTGCTGCTTATTATTTTCTTGTATCATTTCAAGAATTGATTTAAAAATGAATATGATAATACAGAAAAATGCCTTGTTAAAGGAATTAAATTCTTGAACAGAAAACTAATATAGTTTGATATAATCTTTTGCTATTATTTCTTAGAAAAAAAAAAAAAACTTCCCTGCTGCTTATTTTATTTTATTATTTCAAGAATTTATTAAATAAATAATATGATAATACAGAAACATGCCTTGTTAAAATAAATAAATTCTTAAAAAGAAAGCTATGATATGATAACAGAAAAATGCATTGGTTAA
Organism: Garra rufa; assembly: GCF_049309525.1. Taxonomy (NCBI): domain Eukaryota; kingdom Metazoa; phylum Chordata; class Actinopteri; order Cypriniformes; family Cyprinidae; genus Garra; species Garra rufa. The sequence continues at coordinate 1,112,812 of NC_133365.1, read as the reverse complement.
ATAATAAAATTTTTGAAAAAACTAATATAGTTTGGTATTTTTATTTTATTTTATTTTAACAAAACCATGTGGTGCGCTGAAAAAAGCTTTCTATGACAAAAAATTAACACTGTAAGAGTAGCTCAGGTTTTAAAAAACACGTAATCCAACTAAACCATTATCTTTGGATTAATTAGAAATTATATTTGTAACTTTTAACTAAACATACATACAATTACAATTGCAACAATTACACTATATTTTTATATAAGTGTATGTAATTGTTGAAGTTTTTTACTTCAACATTTTCTTTGTGGTAAATGAAGCCATAACTATAGTGTTGTACTACACCACCATGTTAGATGTACTTTTCAGTCACTGTGTACTTTCTGAGTTAAAGGGATAGTTGACCCAAAATAAAAATCCTGTCATTAATTACTCATCCTCATGTTGTCCCAAACCCATATGACCTCCATTCATCTTTGTAACACAAATGAAGATATTTTTGATTAAATCTGAGAGCTTTCTGGCCCTGCATAGACAACACAACTACCACATTCAAGGGCCAGAAAGATGGCAAGGAAATTGATTAAAATAGTCCATGTGACAGCAGTGTTTTTTTATTTTTTTTATTATATAAAGCTTCAAGAATACTAAACAAAGGTGTTACGGGTTTGGAACAACATGAGGGTGAGTAATTAATGACAGAATTTTTATTTTTGGGTAAACTAACCCTTTAAGCTGTAGTGTTCAAGTTTAAAGCTGTACTGATCTTCACAATGTCAGAAGATCCACCTACAGTGCATGTAACATGCATTGTGAGAGATGCATACACAAGTATTGTTTCAGAACATTTTGCACACATCCAAAACAATCAATCAAGTTGGATAGATGAAAGTAGCATGGGGAAACGGTGTGCTTTCAAACAAATCACAGAGTAATCCATTGAGATTCCACCTCGGTTTGCCCCTGCAAAGGGATTACAAGTCTACCTCGGATCAAAGCTGGGCTTTCTTTAATGTGCTCCGAGGCACACAGCTCATACTCCACTCTTCTTCTGTCTCTGTTTAGTCATTGACCTTGAATTTGCCCAATTAACTGAAAAGATATTTCTCTTTAGATATGAGCTTTCATTTTTGAGCTCCTAAGGGTTTATAGACTGGTTTAAAGAGGGAAGAAGATGTTTTCACTAAAGGTGTTGTCTATTCATCTTACTGGAGCTGTAATCTGCTTTGTAATGTTTACACAGGCCTCTCCAAAGTTTTTCGATCTCTTTCTAGGAACACCCAATTTCCTGTGGCACTAGTTGAAATCCCTTTATGTTGAGTCAGTCTCCTGATCAGTACATTATCTTACTTGTTCTCTAGAATGGCAAATGTCCTTCTGTGAAGCAATTGTTGTGAGTTAATCCAGTCACAGCACCACTGTGAATACACCTTTTGTATTATACCATTATCTGACTCTGTTTTTTTATTTTTTTTAAATAATAATAATAATCATTTTTGCATTACCTGAATGTTTTAACAAAAAAATCATTTCATGCTTTCAGAGAGCATCTTTTTTTTTTATGTAAGAGCATGTCTGTGTTGTAGTCAGCTCTCTTGCCCACACAAGGACCCCTCCTCTGTAATTAAGCCCGACTGATAAAGGACCCGGACTTGCTGACAGGGGGATGTGGAATGCTGGCTCAGCGCTGGATGCCCCGTACCAGCACAGGGTCATCGGTGCGATGTGTATTTGTGACAGGAAGAAAACTATTATGCACCCATATTGTGGCTGCTCATTGGTACTTTAAGAATTACAGTGTATATACACATGGGTTGATTACTGACAAGTTGTAATCCGTTGCTGATTCTAAATTACATGACAAACATTGTAGTTGGGAACGTATTCCATTACATTACACATTTTATGTAACTAATTTTAGATGACTTATCCTTGACCCATCTTGTTTATCGCATGGTTTTAAATTGGACAATCTTGTACCATATTGATATAAAATAACAAAGATTAAGAAAATAAATGTAATTAATTGTTATTAACAACACGAAGATGTGCATTAAACATTATATTACATTAAGGTTATTATATTAAGGGTTTGTGAAGGAATTGTAGGTTGTTTGTGAGTGTAAGGAAAAGCTAGTAATTAATTATATCATAAAAAAAATTAAATCATTATAAAATCAATCAAAATAGAACATTTACTAAAAAAAATATTTTGTTTACCTGCATGTCACGTGAACATTTATCAAACATGCAGAGAAAACATGCAAATGTGATATTTATTATTTATTTATTTATTTATTTATTTAATCTTGGGGGTACAAGTAAATAATAATAATATTATTATTGTTGTTATTATTATTTACAGTGAGGTAAATAAGTATATTATCACCCTGTGATTTTGCAAGTTGTCTTACTTAGAAATCATAGAGGTCTACAATTTTCAGCATAGGTGCATTTCCACTGTGAGAGGCAGAATCTAAAAATAAAAATCCGGAAATCGCATTGTATGATTTTTTTTTTTTTTTTTTTTTTTAAACAATGTATTTGTGAATTACTGTGTCAAATAATTATTTGATCATTTGTTTATCAGCCAGAGCTGTCAAAAGACACAAGAGACAAAATTGTAGACCTTCACAAAGCTGGAAAGGGCTACGGGGCAATTGCCAAGCAGCTTGGTGAAAAAAGAACAACTGTTGGAGAAATTGTCAGAAAATGGAAGAGGCTAATGATGACTGTCAGTGTCCCTCGGACTGGGGCCCCACGGAAGATCTCTCCTCGTGGGGTATCAATGATGCTAAGAATGGTGAAGAATCAGCCCAGAACTACACGGGAGGAGTTGGTCAATGCCGTGAAGAGACCATCGTTTCCAAGGCTACTATCAGTAATACACTAAGACGTCATGGTTTAAAATCTTGCATCACACGGAAGGTTCCCCTGCTTAAGTCAGCCCACGTCCAGGCCCGTCTGAAGTTTGCCAGGGACCATTTGGATGATCCAGAGGAGTCATGGGAGAAAGTCCTGTGGTCAGATGAGACCAAAGTAGAACTTTTTGGTATTAACTCCATTCGCCATGTTTGGAGGAAGAAGAATGAGTATCATCCCAATAATACCATACCTACAGTGAAGCATGGGGCTGGAAGCATCATGCTCTGGGGTGTTTTTCTGCAAAGGGGACAGGACGACTGCACTGTATTAAGGAGAGGATGAATGGGGCCATGTATTGTGACATATTGGGCAAAAACCTCCTTCCCTCAGTCAGAGCATTAAAGATGGGTCGTGGCTGGGTCTTCCAACATGACAATGACCCAAAGCACACAGCCAGGAAAACCAAGGAGTGGCTCCGTAAGAATCATATCAACATTCTGGAGTGGCCTAGCCAGTCTCCAGACCTAAATCCAATAGAAAATCTTTGGAGGGAGCTGAAACTCCATGTTACTCAGCGACAGCCCCGAATCCTGACAGATCTAGAGAAGATCTGTGGAGGAGTGGGCCAAAATCCCTCCTGCAGTGTGTGCAAACCTGGTGAAGAACTATAGGAACCATTTGACCTCTGTAATTGTTAAAAAAGGCTTCTGTACCAAATATAAAAAATTTTTGACTCAAGTGATCAAATACTTATTTGACACAGTAATTCACAAATAAATTGTTAAATCATACAATGTGATTTCCGGATTTTTATTTTTAGATTCTGTCTCTCACAGTGATTTCTAAGTAAGAGAACTTGCAAAATCACAGGGTGATCAAATACTAATTGACCTCACTGTGTATGTATATGTGTATCTATATATTTTTCTTTTTTTATCTTGGGGGTACAAGTAAATATATTGGGTGAAAGAAGATCAGATGAGAAAAAAGTGAATTTGTGAATGAAGGACAAAAGCCTTCGAAATACATATAAATACATAGTTAAATAACCTATATAGAGATCATTTAAATAAAAATGATGCAATATAGAAACAACCTGAAATGATTTTTGTAAATACAATGGTCAAATGCTGTATAGCCAACTGACTAATGATAGGTCTTTGTGTGAATGTTTAAAGAACTCAAAGACGTTCTAAATGTATATAAGCAGTAGGCTACTTTAGAAAGGAACATTTAAAAGATGAGAATGAGGAATTGGGGAGAATCAGTAAATTATAAATAATTATACTACAGGGCCGTTAAATGCTTGAATCTGATTGACTGACGAAGGTGTTCTAAGGTGTTCATTATTTTCAGGGAAACGCACAATGAACATAGTTCCAGGCAGCTCTTGACCGCATTACATATCTGCGTCACTTGGCCACATGATTTCAGTTGTTTCAAAGGTCCTTACAGCTTAAAACAGCAAAATAACCAAAACCCACAGCAACACTGGCCAAACAAATAAATACATTAAACAATAGGATAAAATATTCATGTTTTTGCCACAAAATTGTTTTATTTTGTACTGAATGCACATACTCTATTTCTCCCACTCTCTCTCCCTTACAGACGCGCTAACATACAGTTTGCACACAAGTTAACATACACGCTAATGTTGTTAGCGCTGCTCTGATGATTAACAACTTAAAAACTACATGACATTTCTCACAAGTGAGAGAACAACAGCACTGTTCGTGAAGAAAATGAACTTAAAGTTTTACTATTAGTAGAGACACTGCTGCCGATCACTTTTAGAGAGACGCACAGAGAGGTAATTCACAAGCTTAATCTCTCTCTGTCTCTACATCTCCGTCTGTCTGTCTAAACTTTATTATTAACTGCATTAGTCTGCTATCAACGGCTCAAGCATCATTGCTAGATCTAAAATGACATTTTGAAATTGGCAACGGAGACATTGTATGAGCTAGTAAGAAATTAATCCTACTCACAGTAGGCTTTTCAGGACAAAAACCAGACGAATGTCTTGAAATATATCATCTGATCAATGTCTTGAGGTGTGGTGACTGTAGTATAAGCAGAATAATTGACTTCGGCCCTTTGAATTCTTAGAAAAAAAAATTAACATACTGAAGTCAATTATTCCACTTATACTACGGTTACCACACCTTAAGACATCGATCAGATGATATAATTCGTTATCATATAATCCATAAAGTATCTGTAGTCTGATAAGTATTTTAAAATGTAATTTAAGTACTATTACATAATCCAGATTACATGTAATCAGTTACCACTCAACTGTCATTTTACTGTAGTACCTAGTTCATTTTTTTAAATAGAGAGTTCACCCTCAAATAGACTACTTTTACAGTCTCTGTATGAAGCATGAAAGTTTTGGTGGAATGGACTTGTAGCAGAGGGACAGAAATCTCTCTCAGATGAAAATCTGAGAATGAATGTTGATAACCAAACAATTGCAGTCCCCACTGAATTTTTCTCCATACAGTGGAAATCATTGGGAGCCAAAATGGTTTATTTCTTCAAAATATCTTCATTTGTGTTGCACAGAAGAAAGTCGTAAAGGTTTGGAATGATATGATTGTGAGTAAATGATGACTTGATTAATTTTCTTGTACAATCTTTTTAGAGAAAGTGATTAATTTGAAAGGGTCAGTTCATCCAAAAATGAAAGTTCTGTCATTAATTACTCACCCTCGTGTCGTTCCAAATCCGTAAGACCTTTGTTTATCTTCGAAACACAAATTAAGATATTTTATATTAAAATTCAAGCACTTGCTGACCCTGCATAAGGTCAATGTCCATTTTTATCAGTGTCCATACTCATACTCATCAAAATGAAAAATGTTGTCTTTTGTAAAGATAAATGATGGTTTTACAGGTTTGAAAGGATATGAGGGGGAGTCATTAAAGACAGAATTCAAATTTTTAGGTGAACTAACCCTTATAATAAAAAAGGTTTAAATAAAATATATAATTAATTTTAATACCTTGTAAGACACAACACAAAATAAAATATCTAAAATAAAAATTATATCTAATTTTCAATTTTTTTTTATATGCATTTGCTTGAGGCAAGTTTTTTTTTTCTAGTTGCACTGGAGTAGATTTGTTACGCATAACCTACCAAAATGTATTAATTTATTTCTAATTTTCTAAAAGCCATTAACAACAGATGAAGATATATTTTCCCCTATCTTATTTATTAATGCTACAGTTTTAGACCACTTAAATGCTGCCGTTTGTCTTTATTTATTACTTTATTTATTAATGTACCCTTTAATTCTCTGCTGATGCATCAAGACTATGAAAGGAGGATGCAGTGGAGGGTCAGTTTACACATAGTAAACAATGACAATGCAGTTGTAACGGATCCATCTAACAGTATCGCGCCTCATTAACGGCAACAGCAAGTACATAAAGCTTATATGCATTCTGTATACTCCCTGCTCTGTGTCTGTGTTTGCACTTTCTACATTAAGCATTCCATTTCTATACGCTAATAGCATTCAAACTATCAAGTTTATTGGAGAAAAATGTGTTTATCCACCAGAGACTGTCAAAATGAGCAGCATGTACAGGAATGTTTCTTTTGTTGTGCTCAACATACGTTGTTGCTCTTTGAGTAAATTTAATGGGAAATGTTACAGACTTCAAAGAGTTTTTCTTTAAAAGATGCCCTTCTTTGATGAGCACCTGTGATAGAACCATCAGGACATGAGTTGAAAGCAAACAGACAAATCTAAGCTTATTTCATTTCTCTTTTCGCCAAGCATCTGGCTCCTCATTGCGTGTCTGTTGTTTACAGACTGCTGTATCACGTCCTGCAAGTCTGTTATTTGTTTACAGAAGCATTATTTTCTATCCTGTCCCTCTAATAAACAGTGATGTGTGCAAACAGAGGTCCACGCCGAAGCTTCACGATTAAATTGACCCGCCGAGGTTCACCTGCGTTGGCAATACCGCTACCTAAACACATTTATGCAACAAAATAAATTAGCAAGTGTTTGGGATATTGCTAAAAAGAACAGCAGTTATTATGCTGTCGAGTGGCGGCACGGAATCTCGATAGATTGATTTGGGTTTGGTTCCATTTTTGATTTATTACAAATATTGGACACAGTAACTAGATCAGAGCTGCTTATTTTTATACTTTACGCACAAACATCCCTAAATGCATTATTTCAGTTCGCATTAAATAAATAAACTCCTAAACAATGGCATTGATGTGATTTTAGCCCCATTAATATAATAAATCATAATCAGAAAATGTTTTTTGGGATGATGTAAACATGCCTCAACAGCAGATCAGACCAGCTCAGACAGTCTATAAAGGACAGTGGGTAGTGATCTGATCGGCTTTCCTGGCCATAGGCCAACATATATCCAAAGACATAGTCTCAGAGACATACTTTTGCTCTCTCAGGCTCTCAGTTTGTTACCTGTATAAAAGACACCTGCCCACAGAAGCAATCAATCAATCAGATTCTAAACTCTCCACCATGGCCAAGACCAAAAAAGCTGTCCAAGAATGTCAGGGACAAGATTGTAGACCTACACTGAGAAGGTGACAACAGTTGGTCTGGTTATTTGCACATGGAAGCAACATCAAATGTCAATCTCCCTCGGTCTGGGGTTCTATTGCAAGATCTCACCTCGTGGAGTTTCAATGATCATGAGAACGGTGAAGAATCAGCCCAGAACTACACGAGAGGATCTTGTCTGTGATCTCAAGGCAGCTGGGACTGTAGTCACAAAGAAAACAATTAGTAACACACTACGCTGTGAAGGACTGAAATCCTTTGCCCGCAAGGTCCCCCTGCTCAAGAAAGCACATGTACAGGCCATCTGAAGTTTGCCAATGAACATCTGAATGATTCAGACAAGAACTGAGTGAAAGTGTTGTGGTCAGATGAGACCAAAATCGAGCTCTTTGGCATCAATTCAACTCGCCGTGTTTGGAGAAAGAGGAATGCTGCCTATGATCCAAAGAACACCATCGTCACCGTCAAACATGGAGTTGGAAACATTATGCTTTGGGGGTGTTTTTCTGCTAAGGGGACAGGACAGCTGCACCGCATCAAAGGGACAATGAATGGGGCCATGTACCGTCAAATCTTGGGTAAGAACCATTGAAAATGGGTTGTGGATGGGTATTCCAGCATGACAATAACCCAAAACACATTGTCAAGGCAACAAAGGAATGGCTCCAGAAGAAGCACATTAAGTCCTGGAGTTCCCTAGCCAGTCTCCAGATCTTAATCCCGTAGAAAATCTGTGGAGGGAGTTGCCAAATGTCAACCTCAAAACCTTAATGACTTAAAGAGGATCTGGAAAGAGGAGTGGGACAAAATCCCTCCTGAGATGTGTCCAACCTGGTGGCCAGCTACAAAAAAAGTCTGACATCTGTGATTGCCAACAAGTACTAAGTCATGTTTTGCGAAAGGGTCAAATACTTATTTCACTCATTAAAATGCTAATCAATTTAGAACTTTTTTGAAATGCGTTTTTCTAGATTTTTTTGTTGTTGTTATTCTGTCTCACTGTTCAAATCTACCATTTAAAACTATAGACTGATCATTTCTTTGTCAGTGGGCAAACATACAAAAATCAGCAGGGGATCAAATTTTTTTTTTCCCCGCACTGTATAAGAGTGTTTTCTGTTATTTAGAGTAGACACTCTCTGTGGGATAGTTTCTCTTAGGAATGGGTTTTGCTCAGTATGTAAGACCTTACTGACTTTTCAGCATTTGTTTCTTTGCTTTTCCTACATAATGTAGTTAAAGTTTCTTAATTTTTTTTATTATCCTTAGACTTATGTTATCATTACTGGCTGTTGTTGTATTTAATAGTTTACTTAAATGAAACAATTTACATTAAGAATTTGTTGTCTGATTGCTCTTTTATGTTGTGGCTTTAAACGAGGGTACCTTAACACAAAATTGGGGGCTCGTCCGGGATATGAAAAAAAAAAATGTATTTGAATTTCTGATAATATTTCATCTTAAAATATTTATAATTAAGAATATAATTTGGGATGACAGTATTAGTATTTATCATTTTTAGACATATGTTATACATGTATAGCATAGAACTACCTATTACAGAATAAAACCATAATTATAGTGTTAATCAGCAGTATTTAACATAATGTTTTGCTACAAGGATATTTAAAATGTTTTGCATCAAATTGAAGAAAACGTGTTTATTTAGTATTTTTAAAAAAATGTATTTTGCCTAATCTAAATGTTGTAAACAAATTAATAATACTTTTGAAATGTGTGAAAAACTGTATAATTCACATTAATTAGTTCAATCAGATTTCTATTAAAATTACCTATCAGGACAAACAAACTCAGTAAAATCGATCTGACTTACTGAATTCACTTTTGTAACTTGGATGAAAGGTTGCTTGGGCAATATAATGTGACATTAAAACAGCATTTTGCTATCGGCTACTTAATAAAGGAAAAAAAGCTTAAAACTGATTAAATTTCTCATACACATCTATATAATTTGTATTATTTAGTAGTTCACTGACATTGAGTTTAAATTTATTTTGACCTGAGGTGATTCAATTACCTTTTTTTAAGACAAAAGTATGTCGATTTCTATACACTTTTCAGTTTTAATTGTAATTCTAAAGGTTATTTTCTAATCTGTATTCTAACTCACAATTTATAGGTGCTTCTTTGCCAAATTTTCCAAATAATACCTCTTTCTACTTGGTAAACCCGAAGCATAACTGTATACCATATGTCTAAAGTAAGTTAAAATGTTCAGATAAAGCAAAGCTTGCCATTTAAAGTACGGTATCTGAGTCCATACAAGAACCCTTAAGTGCAGTGGTTGAAAACAAATCTGATGTCAATATATTTTGGGCATCACTCAACATAAAACCTCTCAGAGTATAGCATGTGCGTGGCTGTAAAAGCCTTTTCATTCAATGCTTTTTGAGTGGGCTCCAAGATTAGAGGACTATCTCAGTCTATTGCTTTTTTTCCCTCTTTGCCTCTAGCTACGGTAATGGGCTAGCAAAAACGACGTTGACATTCTTGCAACTTTAAGCTCCTAGAGTGTTTCTTTTGATACCTGTTTTTTTTTTTTTCATTTTTTTTTTTTCGTTTTCTACCCATCGGATGGTACTTGTAGAAATCAACAAAGGTGAAGAGAGTAAATCCGCAGGGCGCCTTCTGATCGGAACAGACATTTTTTTTTTATTTTTTTTTATAAAGCTCCCTTAATGTTATCTGTGGAAAAATGAAATTGTGTTGTTCTTGGAAATGAAGATTTTCAAAAGGGTCTTGTCTTCTGTTCACCATGAGTGCTTACATATTAAGATGAAAATAAACGTTTTCAATCTATTGGCTGCCCTTTGTTGTTATCTTATATATTTGATTTAAGCTTTTTTGGGTTCCGTTCTTTAAGACTCCGTTTTTTTTTTTTTTTTTTTTTTACATGATATCTTATTGTTACAAGCTATAAATCAGTATTTCAGGGAAGACATGCAGTTCTGATCTGCAATTACAGGAAGTGTTATTTCTGCTAAGTAAGGGACCAGTGATTTGTTTTTAAGGGTTCAAGTACTTGCTGTTTATTTATTTATTTTTGTTAAATTCTATTATGTGCAAAATTCCATTATAAGGGGTTCACATACTTTTGCTTTTTGCAGCTGTGCACAATTCTGCTTGATATTCAGTGTTTATGTTTATATATATATATATATATATATATATATATATATATATATATATATATATATTTTTTTTTTTTTATTTTTTTTTTATTTTTTTTACTGCAGATTAAAAGGGGGACTACGCAGAATGAAATGTCAATCTGTATCTAATATGAATAAACAAACAGACAAATAGGCGAAAAGGGTGCTGAACTCTCAAGGGCACAAAAAAAACAATTTATCATTTCTGTGAAATCCTCTTTTCTGGATGGATGGTGAATGCTACAGCGCTTGTCATAAATAAATATTTATCTGTGTTCCCAGTGGCCTCGTCTTTCAGGCCTGGGCTCAACACATATGGGAGCTGTTGAAACTTTTGATACGAATCTGTCTCTTGGTTTATTACCTGGTAACAGTTTTATAGAGTCTTGGCCACATTCTCCCATAACAATTACAGAGTTGTCATTCACGCCATGATCTTCAACGACGGCCGAGTGACACGCCACATTAAGAATTATGCGATACTGCGTTTTTATTTATTCGCTGTTTGTTTGGTGTACAGTATAGGCAGCAAAAGAATGCAATTACGCATGAAACTAATTTAGAAAAATCTGCTGAACATACAGACTGAGGGATGCAGGCTTTTGCTTGATGTCGAAATTGAAATCAATCTCAAGGGGCTTTTTATGCAAATTCTGTCGGTCAGTGACTGACACCTTCTATTTTGCAGTACATAAGGTAAAATTTAATTGTGGTTGTCAGTCTAGTTTAAGTTTTTATTATTATAAAAAAACCACTTTTGAGAAACTGTCACCATATTCCAGTTTAATATGCAAATAACTATAATTATGCCATGATTTGTAGGTTCAGGGGTGGTTTACACAACACCGTTTCAACTAAAAACAAAACTTTTTATGTGTTTTGGCCATTCGTTTACACAACAATGGCATTTTGGGGGCCTGAAAACTAAAAACAATGTGGTTTTTTGAAAAAGATATCGTTATAATCCAACCCAATCCCTGTTGACAAAATGCTGATAGCTGGTTAGGTAAGTTTTGCAGCTTGGATGCTGGGTTGACCAGCTAAGGACCAGCTTAAACCAGCTCAAACCAGCTCAAACCAGCATCCATGATTCTAAACCTACCTAACCAACATATGCTGGTTTTTCAATGGGGATCTCAAATAATACAATTATAGACTTATTTCTTTCTCAGTGAGCAAACGTACAAAATCAGCAGGGGATCAAATAATTTTTTTCCTCACTGTATAGGAGTGTTTTCTGTTATTTAGGGTAGACGCTCTCTGTGGGAGAGTTTCTCTCAGGAATGGGTTTTGCTCAGTATGTAAGACCTTACTGACTCGTCAGCATTTGTTTCTTTGCTTTTCCTACATGTAGTTAAAGTTTCTTAATTTTTTTATTATCCCTAGACTTATATTTATTATCATTACTGGCTGTTGTTGTATTAGTTTAATTAAATGAAACGACTTGCATCGAGACTTTGTTGTCTGATTGCTCTTTTATGTTGCGGCTTTAAACGAGGGTGTCTTAACAAAAAATCGGGGGCTCGTCCGGGATATAAAAAAGAAACGTTTTAAATTCTGATAATATTTCAGCTTAAAATATTTATAATTAAGAATATAATATGGGGTGACAGTATTAGTATTTATCATTTTTAGACATATGTTGTACATCCATAGCATAGAACTACCTATTACAGAATAAAACCATACTAATAGTGTTAATCAGCAGTATTCAACAAAACATTTACTTTGCCACAAGAACATATAAAATGTTTTGCATTAAATTCAAGAAAACAGTATTTCAAAAAAATCTGTATTTTGCCTAATCTAAATGTTGTAAAAAAAAAAAAATAATGTTTAAAATAAATGTTTGTAAATGTAAAAAAGACTGTATAATTCACATTAATTGGTTAACAAATTGTACAAGTGAGGTCAAACTAGGGATGTTAACCGATGACCGTTTGACCGGTGGTTGACCGTTTCAACGTTAACCGGTCAAAGTTGTCGTTAGTCGGTTAAAAAAAAAGTGCCGGTGCGTCTTTTACGCATTCTGAAGGTGCCTGTTTTTATCCATTGGTTTTATCATGTTGCAGTCTATTAGGCAACATTCCGCATAAGATGGGCTTAGATTTGGAAATAGATTACATCTACATTTCAGTGGTAACTAGGGTTGCCACCCGTCCCTTAAAATACGGAATCGTCCCGTATTTGAGAATGAAATTGCGCGTCCCGTTTTGAATCAATACGGGACGGGTTTTGTCCCGTATTTTTTATAAAAAAAAAATTAAAACAGCGTCTCATGCAAATAATCACTGCGGTAAAGCCAGCCGCGGTTCAGAAAAACACGGTCAATCCAGCCGCGATTGATTTTAAGTGTGCGCGCATATTACAGTGATTACGGTAGTTTCAGAAACAACACAGAGAGAACGCGCTTGCAGAGCGCTTTTCATTAGACGCCCAGGACTGAGAGATAATACTACAAAATGCTCGTGAATTTTTACTAACTTATTTATTTGCATTTCTGCTTTAATATCCGTTTTATTTATTGGTGTACTTGACGGTTCTTTTCTGAGAAATAGGACATTTAGACTTTAGAGTCTAATAAGTACAAAAAAACAATGATCAGTTCTAAAGCGGCGTCTCTTCGGAGCTGTCATTTTCTTAAATGAGCCGTGGCAATGTTTCAAATGAGCTTCTAACCTAGACAAACGCCTTTATTTTCAAAGCGATCACCTTGTACCCAAATCATTTGAAACTAAGGAGCCATTTGTCTTACGATTACATACAACAAGCTCTTCGGCGCCGCGTTTGCGGGACTCATGTTTCGCGCTGTCTGGGATTTTAAAAAAGTGATGTGAGTGGCAGTGTGTGTGTGTGTGTGTGTGTGTGTGTGTGTGTGTGTGCGGGAGGCAGAGCGGCAGAGAGATGCGACAGAGTTGCGAAATTGCAGGCGCGGCTCGAAATGGCTGTTATTTCAAATAGCGTACCATATTTTAAACTAATCGGTTAACCGGTTTCAACCGGCTAATGAGGCTCGGTGGTCGGTCAAGAAATTTTTTAGTTTTCGCCATCCCTAGGTCAAACTAATTTGTAACCAATGTCACATAAAACGTACCATACGTACATTCATCTGTTCTGGGGGAAAAAAAAAAACAACACCACTCTTTTAGCTCCACTCAGTGGACATTTCACTTTGAATAATGTCGTGTAAATGTACCCTTATTCTGTTGAAATGTAACACTTTCAATATTTTTAGATAATATACATTAGCTCGACCAGTGGTGTGACATATGGGGCGAGACTATCTGTTTGACAACAGCTACTGTATTATTTAATAATTGTTTAGTGTCACTGGTGGCACATAAATAACCAATTAAAGCATTTTACATTAGCATGCTGGTGTTAAACAAAACTATGGCATTTATCAGTAAATTCGAACAAAAAAGGCACTTTCATACATCGCTGTCATACGCTGTCATACATCTGCTGAGTAAAATCCTGTTCGGCGTGGGAATTTTGTGCTTGCACCATTGTTATTAGAAACCTAGTCTCTACTGCTACCAGCAAAGTGAAGCAGCTAAATTACATTGTTCTCCACACTATTTATTGCTGCAGTTTTTACTGTAAAGTTAAATGTTGCTCACAGTGTTTGCGACAGATGTGCGGTGGACACTGCAAAGATTGCAAGGCTATCATTTTCGCCCTCCTTTGTGTACCTTTTCCCTGTCTCTGTGCTAAGAAAATGAGCTTCGGCACTTGTAGATCTAGAGGAGAAATTCTGAGGGAAATGGCCCTCAACTCACAATCACTTTTCAATTTCTTTACACGAAAGAAATGGAATGTAGCCTCAAACAAATGAGATGAAACACTGCCTGTTTCAGGTATCTCTATACAAGCAGAACATTATGAATGACCACTGCGCACAACGCAAGATAACAAAGAAGAAATATGTTCAATGGAAAAGGCTATTTTTGTTTGGCAGTGCCTTTTGAACAATGATTGGAAAATATAGTCTTATAAAAAGACAAATAAGAGGAATAAAAAGAGCTATGGCAGACTTTCAGGTATTTTTTTAATGAAAAAAAAAAAAAAAGATGTGTAGAAGGAGTTCTACAGTTTGTCAGTGAGGGACTGAGAATTAGTTTAAAATGAGAGTCAACTTAAAATTAATATAAAAATGCAGTGATTTATTATTATTGTCATTTTTGTATTAAATCCATTACTAATGCTTGCTAGTATTTCTTCCCCCCATCAACTAAAAAGATGTTACAGATTAATAATTGAAAGTGAAGAAAAACCTAATATAAAGTTGAGATCAAAAGTTCACATCCCCCTTTAGAATCTGCAAAACGTTTATTATTTTACTGAAATAAGAGGGATCATACAAAATGCACTGACCTGAGTAAGATATTTCACATAAAATGATGTTTATGTAGTCTACAAGAGAAAATAATAGTAGAATTTATGAAAATTACCCTGTTCAAAAGTTTACATCCTTATGATTCTTAATACTGTGTTGTTACCTGAATGATCCACAGCTGTGTTTTTTGTTTGTTTGTTTGTTTAGTAATAGTTGTTTATGAGTCCCTTGTTTGACCTGAGCAGTTAAACGGTCTGCTGTTCTTCAGAAAAATCCTTCAAGTCCCACACAAATTCTTGGTTTTCAGCATTTTTGTGTATTTGAACCCTTTCCAACAATGACTGTATGATTTTGAGATCTATCTTTTCACACTGAGGACAACTGAGGGACTCATTTGCAACTATCACAAAAGGTTCAAACACTCCCTGATGCTCCAGAAGGAAAAAAGGATGCATTAAGAGCTGGGGGTGAAGCTTTTTTCTTATTTTGCCTAAATGTCGTATTTTTTTCTGTTTAGTACTACCCTACAGAAGATACTTGTTTCCCAGAAGACAAATGCGTTAAATTTTCCCTGATCTTCAAATTCAAAACATTTCACCCCTCTGCTCTTGAACCTTTTGAACCTCTTGAGCATTTGAACCTTTTGTAATAGTAATACATTTCTTAATTTCTTAATAAATTGCCAGTTTTTGATCTGAGTCATGACATAAGCTAAAAATAAACTATTGAGTTTAATACTTTATATACAGACATGTCATGAAAATGTCCTCCGTAAATGCCTGGGTAAATCTATTTTTAAGCTCTATTTGAGGTCAATGAAAGTTTACAGTCGGTATTACCAATAAAACAAGATCACAGGAACCACATACAGCATTTAAGAGACCAGACTTGATTTCATTTCACTTTGCAGCCTTCATACGGATTCCTTACTCTGATTATCGATTCATCTCAGAGATACTAAATCAAGTGAAAGTTACCCAGCCAAAGCAATCTCAATCCTGCCATATCACTGGCAGTGTAGCCCTTCCCGCCACCACCCATCCTCTGAGAAAACACGTCCTCACTCCGAACCAGGATGACATCAGACAGATTGAATTGCATGAAAGCGTTTAACTCCCTGAGAAAATGTATACCTCCCTCAGTGGGAGATTCCTTTCTCCACTCCACAGTCTTATTCATTTAATTTCCCTCAGCCTGATGCAGACTGTATTACAACATTGATCAAAGAGCAGATAACACTGCACACTGCTAATGGCCTCCTCTTTCTGATCGCAATTCTCCTGACTGCTGTGAGTCGCTGTTGCCCTAAAGCGTTGTGTATGTCCCCAAAACCCAGTTAGCTCAAGTACCATATCCTCAATAATTATAGTGCATTTTTTTTTTTCCACATAGAAAGCCTTTTTGTACCACTAGATTGTGTGAGGTGGCTGCTGGTGCAAAACTTCCTGCCATCATTCTAAGATGTTCTGGGTGGTTGCCAGGGTGCTGTGATTGTTGGTAGTGCATTGCTACATGTTTTCCACAGTGTTTTGTGGTTGCTAATTGGTTACTAAGGGGGTGTTTACACAACACCATT
The DNA here is from genome assembly GCF_049309525.1 of Garra rufa. Classification (NCBI taxonomy): domain Eukaryota; kingdom Metazoa; phylum Chordata; class Actinopteri; order Cypriniformes; family Cyprinidae; genus Garra; species Garra rufa. The sequence continues at coordinate 1,096,309 of NC_133365.1, read as the reverse complement.
ATGGCCGTTCATTTAGACAACAACAACGTTTTGGTGGCTTAAAGGCACAAAACTTTAAAAAAGTGTTTCAGAGTGAAAATGATAAGTTTTTCATCTCTGTAAACTACAAAAACGTGACTTCATGAAAACTGTGACATTGTCTGCATGTGTATTACATGTTTAGTATATAGGTATGTGTTTAGTGTTTGTTCATAGTGCTTTTAACCCTTAAAGACCTAGAACATTTTTGGGGCACCTGAGGCACCTGTATATTTCTTTGTTTTTTCAGACCTATTCTAGCAGTCAGCATCAATTGTCATATATCATTATAAACATAAGAACTTGAACTTTATGTCTAGCTAATTTAAAATTACAAATTTCCTTTTGTTTTCTCTAAAAATTAGTGAATTTCCAGAATTTTAGGAAAAAACGCTACCAACAATTGGGTGTTTTTTACTGTGTACTCAAACAAAAACTTCTGAAGTTTGGATTTTTTTCTTTAAAAATTTGTATTTAGGTGTTTTACACTTCCAAATAAAATTTTGTCTATATATAACATTCCCCAAGCAAGTTATAGCCAATTATTACAATATTATTTAGGCGCTTTTCAGTGAAAAACAGGCCCATTTCGTTTATTGACAATATAGACCTGTCCAAAAACGTTTCAGGAGTAAAGTCATCGCAGAAACAGTGTTAAATAATAGCAAAACACAGTAAAAATAATTTACTTTTTCAGATAAATATATTCTTAATCCAAAAGATGAACAATAAACACAAATAGTGTAGAAAGTAGCACAAGAAAAATTGCACAAATTGTCTTGTGCAACAAAAAAATAAACAATCCAAATTATTCACAAACTACACACAAAATGAGAGAGAAATATACAGAGTGCAACCGAAAAAATAGTACAATAATAATCTTTAAAAACTATATAATAATTAGTCACATAATATAACAACCAAATAGATGGATCTGCTGGCTGTAGTCTGCGTCGGAATCTATTTTACCGGGACATCGCCTAGTGACCGAAAACCCACATTCCAGTGCTTTATCCGATATCTACTGCTGTTTCATCCTTGTTTTTGGTTTGTTTACGTCAAAGGGCTCTGTCGTGAGTATTTCTGTACATTTTCAAAGAAAATTGCTGTCATGCAAATGTGTTATTTTGCGTTTGTTTTCATGCAAGCAAGACGCACTTTGCTTTCACTTTGCGTCTGTTCAGATCTGCAAAGAAACATACTAATCGGTGGTTCAAAAGACCAAAACCTATGTTTATTGGTTGAATAGATGACAGTTTGAACCAATCGGGGCACAGGGGTGGGACTAAGCATCAACAATCGTTCCTGTTTGGCTCAGAGGACCAAAACGTATTGATTTCATCTGACGAATCAGTGCTGAGGAAATGTGATGACGTAATCACGCTTACCACGGAGCCTCTGAATATCCAAATGAGACAAATGCGATATCACTGAAAAGAGTAGACTCTGTACTTTACGAGACTTTTTAAAGCATTCAAATTGGATTAGCGGTTCAAAAGTTATTAAACATTTAAGAACAATAGTTATTTTTAGCCGCCGGCGGCTGTCTCGGTCTTTGAGGGTTAAATGTAGCATCATCTAAATAACTTAAATTTAAAGCTGCTGTCTGTACCTTTTTTATGTTCACAATTTACAAAATGTATATAATATGCGAGTACATCATGAATCCATTTTCCAAACCTTGTTTTTTGGCTTATCCTAAATCACTACAGTACACCTATAATACGTTTTTATATTTGGACATTTTTATATTTATTGTTCAGACTGGTTCTGGTATGAACTGCAGCAGAGTAACCCAGTACCTGCAGTTAATGGTTGCATTTTGGTTGTATTTTTATTAAACGATTAGTTCACTTCCAGAATAAACATTTCCTGATAATTTACACGCACGTCATCCAAGATGTTCATGTCTTTCTTTCTTCAGTTGAAAAGAAATTAAGGTTTAAGGAACACATTCCAGAATTACTCAAGTAAGAGTAAAAGTAACAATTCTGTTAGTTACTTGAGAGTTAAGAGTAAAAAAGTAGCCAAGGAAACTGCTACTTAACACTTAAGTAGCGAGTTACTAGTTACTTTGGATATCATACATAAATCAGCATAACCCTTAAATGCATGAATTTTTCCGCCAATCATTATTACATATTCGGGTCTCTAGGGACCCAGACCTATATATCCAGCACGGATGGATCTTTAACTTCTGCAATAGCAAAAAACTCTCTTGATATTTGTAGAACAAATACAAAATAATAAAATAAAGCATATTTCATTACCATTCTAATCTTAGAAGGGTTCAGTTTGAGCAGATGATTTTACGCTGTCATCCCTAGAGCCGCCAATTCGCAAACCAATTCAGACAGTTTTGCAGGCTTGTTTGTTCAAGGCCTAGAACAGAATCGACTCAAAGTTTTTATTGCATAAAAATGAAGCAACGAGAGGAATGCCACCCAGTGTAGCGAAGTAAAAGTACAGTTTTTCCCTTAGAAATGTAGTCGAGTTAAAGTTCTTTAAATTTACTCTTAAAAGTACAATTTTTCCAAAAATTTGCTCAAGTAAATGTAATAGTGTAAATGTTGCTACCCACCTCTGCCTGGATTTTTCTCCATATAGTGGACTTCAATGGTGACCAATGGGTCCAAATTGAAGTTTCAATGCAGCTTCAAAGGGCTCTACACAACCCCAGCCGAGAAATGAGGCTTTTATTTTCCGAAACAATGGGTTATTAAAAATTTAAATCGATATACAATTTTTAAATACTTTTTTTTTAACCACAAATGCTCGTCTAGCACTAGCTTGACTTTACACATTACGTAGTCACATTAGAAAGGTCACACATGACGTAGGCAGGAGTACTGACCCAGTGTTTACAAACCAAATATGCAAAGAAAGTCAAATGTCCTTTACAAAAAAAGGTAAAAAAAAAATGGAAGATTTTGAAATTGGAAGAGAAAACAAGATTTTTTCTGCCTATATTTTTTCACTAGATAAGACCCTTATTCCTCGGCTGGGATCGTGTAGAGCCCTTTTAAGCTAAATTAAAAACTGGAGTTTGAACCTTCAACCCATTGATCACCATTGATTTCCACTATATGGAGAAAAATCCTGGAATGTTTTCCTCAAAAACCTTAATATTGGATGACATGGTAGTGAGTAAATTATCCGGAAATATTTATTATGGAAGTGAACTAATGTTTAATTAATGTTGAAGGAATAATTTACCCAAAAAAGAAAGTTGTGTTATCTTTTACTCACCGTTGTTTTGTTCCAAACTAGTATGAATGTCCTTGTTGAACACAAAAGAAGAATTTTGGTAACCAGATAGTTGCCATTGACTTCCATAGTATTTTTCCTACTATGAAAGTCAATGGATACCAGCAGTTTGTTTCTGTTTTCATTATTGGGTGAGCTATCGCTTTAACAAAGTTGAACAAATATTGTAACACATGTATTACTCATTGACAGTTAATGTCTGTCAATGCAGTAAGTAATGCTAACTAATGGGACCTTGTTGCAAAAGTGTTACCCAACTTTTGTCCAGTTGTCCAGTCCAGTTTATTTGTTAATGTTGTTTAACAAGCATTAAAGGTTTCATAGTTGGGTCATGTCAGTTCATAGTGTGTTTACTAATATTATTAGATAATGCTAAAGAAATATTGTTCATTTTTGGCTCATGTTAATGAGGTAGGTTTACATGTTGTTTGAACATTAATGTGTGTTGGCAGTTTGTGTACACAACCACCCTACACTGCTAAAAATTCAACCAGTGGTGTTTTTTTTTTTTTTTATCTTTAAAAGTAATATCCCCTTTTTAAAATCAGGGTCATTCTCAGCTTCTTGTCACTGTGACAACACACAGTTGATTGACATGAGCGCCTTACCTTAGACCCGCCTTCACCGAGCTGAAACAGTCCGAATATGATTGCCATTGTGTTGACTCAGGTGCAGGGGAAAGCTCTAATTGAGCGATTGAGGTGTTCTGTTGTTGGATGTAATAATGAACATAGCAGTCGTCATTTACTCCCAACATCTGAGCCGCTGAAGAGGCAGAGGGAAACGTTACTTTCGTTTTAAAAAGGAAAGCGCCGATCCCGATCTACATATGCATCTATGTTCGTGTAAATCATTTGTGATGCAGCTTCACCCACAGCAGAAGGGAGTATAAGAGTTTTTTATGCATCTTTGCAAATGGCCTTTCTTAATAATGTGCTTGTTTGCGAGTTTCACCTATAAACGTGGCTAAAGTAGACATTACAGCTGGTAATCCCGCAGCAGAGAGAGGCGGGGCAAGCAGAGCTCATTTGCATTTAAAGGGACCCTGCCATAAAATGAGCTGATTTTGACAAGGTAAATGGGTGTTTATTTACACTACTATTGAGAAATTTTAACCAAAGTATATTATAGACTTTTCATTAAGACCCTAAAGAATCATATGAACTTGAAAAATGGGCATCCGATGACCCCTTTAATATCTCACCATTTATGAATGGTATTAGTCTTCAGCATTTAAACTGAAAATGTCAATGTCATAATTATGTGAACAGGTTTTATAAAGTGCCAGTGGGAACTTTATACATTTATATATTCAGTTTCCATTTTCTAACAAATAAACCACATTTAAATCATCTCATATCAAAACCAGGATTATGACTTTGCACAATCCTCATCATATCATACTTTTGTTTGCTGACCCTTGGCAGAGTATCATCCAGTTGTTTTATTATATGCCCATTTGAGCAATCCGGCTGTTTTATTAAGCCTGAGAGAGGCATATCCATCCTCTTTCACAAGAGAGGGATTACTGCACGCACGATTTGGGCCTGTGTCCAGATCACTGTCAGATCTTGTCAAATGTTGGAAAAACAATTGAAGAGCAGCATCTGCTCCCTTTTCTTTTTTCTTTTTTTTTGTCCTGGGTTTAACGAGTTGAGCTTTATAGTTAGTCTCAATGTGAGGTATGTTGTTTCAACCTGGCAGTCCTTGACCCTGGGTTTTACAGTTGTTCACATCAGTGGTGTAGTATTTGTATGTTTTGTACTACTGTTTGCTCTTGCAGTTGCACCATATTTCATGCAGCTTGCTATTAAAACACCAAAATGGATTTAGCTGTCATTTTGTCCTCACATCCCCCCCCCCCTTTTCATTTCTGCAAAGCAGCGGCTCATTTCACTAATTAGTTTAGGACTTGTAGTTTCAGTTAAGAAGTTAAAAGGCATTGAGCTTGACTTAACACTTCCTTCCTCCCAGTACGCTCTTCCCTTTAGTAAACACACTTAGTAATAAACTCAGCCAAAAAAAAAGAATGCCCCATTTTCAGGATACTGTATTTTAAAGATAATTTAGTAAAAATTCGAATAAGCTTTGCAGATCTTTATTAGAAAGTTAAGGTTTTTGAGGAAAACATTCAAGGATTTTTCTCCCCAGAATATGTTTGTGAAGTTTCAGCTTCAAATACCCTACAGATAATTTATTATAACATTTGGAAAATGTATCTTTTAGCGTGTGTATCACTTTAAATGCAAATGAGTTACATATTCCCGCCCCTACTTCAGAATAGGGCGTAGCGTTTACATCTCTGCTTTGGAACATGACGCACACAAATACTATATAACATTCGCTATGCGCTTCAATGAAATTGCGCCCACACAAATACGGTTAAAACGTTAACTATTAGCTATAGCACAAAAACAATATTTCAAATGGTGGTTGTGATATTTTCATGTCATATCATAGCTAAGGGGAAGATAAACAACACACGTCTAGAAGTTTGTACTCAAATTAGATTAATTCCATTACATTAGTCCACCTGCATATGAAGGACATTAACACACATACAGGCTGTGTGCTATTAGATAACTCTACTAGACAGCCTGTGTTAATTGGCTCCGTTAGCTACAGCAGTTCACATGAACTAGAGAGATGGGATGGTGGGATATTCATCCATCACGCAGCCTGGCAAGTTAGGGGGAGATCTATAGATGAGGCTTCATCAGCCCAGAGAGACTGATGGGGCAATATAGCAAAGTGATGTGGAAAGTCAAGGCTGATTTGTAAGAGTGTATGACAGTGGTTCTCGACCTTTCCCTCTACTCTCAGTCTCACAGGCAGCATATCATTTCAACATGACTATGACATCATCGCCCCAACCAACCAGCCGTCATTTTATGTTTTTTTTTTTTTTTATGTAATGTTATTATAAAATATAAGCGTAAGTGTAACATTTTGGTTCATTTTAATGTGAAAATGTAATTTAAATTATGCTGAAATTAACAACTAGTTACAATGTAATGCATTCATAATAATAATACAAAACAATGAACAATGTAAGACATTTGCCTAAGGCTGGAATACACTATGCAATTTATAAAAATCTGTACAGATTTTAATATTTATATTCATTCTAGACAATTGCTATAACAACAACAACAATAATGATAATAATAATGTATTATTATTATTCAAGAATGTGTATATATATATATTTATTTATTTATTTATTTATTTATTTATTTATTTATTTAATGTTCTACAAATTTCTCATTTTAAAGTGCAGGGACAGTTAAAGACCCAGAACAATGCGTAACATATTCCCAATAGATTAGCAAATTCTCAGAAAAAATAAAATTAAATAAAATTAAATTAAATTAATTAAAAATAATAAAAAATTAAATTAAAATAAAATGCAGGGACAGTTAAATACCCAAAACAATGCAAAACATTTAAGTTTAGCAAATTTTGAAGAAAAACAAACAATAATAATAATATCTTCTTCTTCTTCTTCTTCTTCTTCTTCTTCTTTCATCATTAATCAACTAATATTTTATTTATTTATTCATTCGATGCTCTACAGACTTCTCATTTTAAAGTGCAGGGACAGTTAAAGACCCAAAGCATAACACATTTAAGTTTAGCAATTTCTGAAAAATAAATAAATAAAATAAATAAATAATTTATTATTTAACTCAAATTTATTTATTTTAGTAATAATAAATATTTAATTATTTTAATAAAACAATTTTATTTATTTAAGTTCTACAAGCCTCTCATTTTTAAAGTGCAAGGACCTTTTGTAACACTTGGGAGTCGGGAGACTGACGTTCGGATCTAAATGCAGGCTTTATTAAGAAGGCGTGGTACACAGACAGGGTCAATCACCGGCAAACAACAACAACGAGGATAATCCAAAGAGTAGTCAAACACAGGCAGAAGGTCGGGGCTGGCAGCGAGAATCAAAACACGGGGAGGAGTCCAGGAATCAAACACAGAGAAAACAAACACGGAAAGAAACGCTCGGAAATAATGACCAGATGGAACAATAAGACTTCGCCAAGAGCTGTGTGTGTGAGTGGCTTAAATGCATGAGAGTCGATGTGAAACAGATGTGTGCAGCAATCAGTGCAGTGGGAAACGAGGAGCAGGTGTGTGCAGTGATTGGTGCAGTGGCTTATGGGGATTGCAGTCCAGAATGTGTGTGCAAGAGTTCATGAAGACAGGATAGACCACATACGTGACACCTTTAAAGACCCAAAACAATGCATAACAAGTAAATTTAGAAAATTTTGAGAAACAAACAAACAAACACTGTATAACATTTAAGTTTATCTAATAATAATAATAATAATAATAATAATAATAATAATAATAATAATAATAATAATAATAATAATAATAATTTATTTTCTACAAACGTATTTTGGAGTGCATGGACGGTTAAAGTCCCAAAACAATGCATAACATTATTTAAGTTTAGCAAACTCTAAAGAGAGTCCAAACACAACACAATAATAATAATAATAATAAGAAGAAGAAGAAGAAGAAGAAGAAGAAGAAGAAGAAGAAGAAGAAGACAATTATTTATTTATTTTATGTTCTACTACACTCTCAGGTTTATTAATAAATAAATAATAATATTTATTTCCTTATTTGTTTAAAGTTCTATAAACTTCTTAATTTGCAGGGTCAGGTAAAGACCCCAAAACAATACATAACATATTTAAGTTTAGCAAATTTTGAAATAAATAAATACCACCCCTCCCCCACCCCCACACTCTTTCACATATCTTTATTGTGTGTGAGAGCTTTTTGGACAAACAAAGCATCACACAGCACTATAGAATGAGTTAATGTGATCATAAGAAAATTAATAGGTTTTGTGTGATGAGACGTAATAGCTGAATCGTGACTTCAGTCTTTTCTATTTGTTTAATCAGAGATAAACCTCAATGTTATTTTTAAGTAGCGGATGACTAGGCTGCAAATTATGAACCGCTGGCGTATGACTGAAAACCCAGTGCTTCTAATGCAGATAGAGGACCCACTTGTGTGTGTAATGTCAGTGTGAGTAAGACTCTGACTCATCACTTTACTGGCCTCACTGTGCTGTGGTTAAACTACAGAGTAATTACTTCACATGCTCTGACACCATACTGTCAGACCCGAGCTCTCGGTATTCCAAAGATGTGAGTTTTTAAGAGTACTTTTCCCCACGCTTCTCTCTCTCTCTCTCTCCTCTCGACAGAAACCTTGAGAGACCTATATTCGGCAGATTTATTGTGCCAGCGGGAATACCATGTCAATATCAAATTACATATTGGCACATATTACATATTATCTCTGTCCTCCAGAGCCCTGTAGCTTCCTGCCTGATTTACAGCTGTTGATTGGTTAACAGTCCACATCGCTGATTTACGGCCACCCCTGTACCACACCTAAGAGATGCCACTGACTGCACCAGCTGTCCTGTTATATTACACAGAAACCTAGAGCACCCAAGCCTGCACTTAAACCAATGGAGAAGCCAGAAAACTGATGTGCAGTTCAGTTTCACTCATTCACGGATAAATGTATGGATGGATGTGAATTGTAGGGCCCTATGAAATCAGTTTTAATTTTTCTGGGTGTTCTGTTTCAATTTTGTAGACTTTGTTTTAAGGGTTAAATTAGAAACTATTAAACAAAAAGCATGCTTTTCATGCTAATTAATTTAAATCATGAAACATACACAATTTAACTGCAATATATTGAAAGTTGAACAAAAGTCAAAATTTAAGGTCCTGTGAATTTTTTTTATTTTTTTTATTTTTATTTTTTTTTCCCAAATTCAGTTTTTACCAAATTAATTTTTTTATTTATTAATCAATTTATTTATTTACTGGATTCCATTTTGGTGGTTTCAATAAATTTAAATAATCAAAAGCGTCTCTAATTGCTTGAGTTTTTATTATTATTATTATTATTATTTATTTATTTCCTTTTTCCAGAAATACTGTTTTTGCATTTTTCTGGTAAATAAGTTCTGGTAAATATTTTCTTTGAGATTTAAACTGAACTTTTTGATGGGTTGCTGTGAAGATATTTACGTTTCTGTTTGTGTATGATATGACGATAGTTTTTCTCTAAAGAAACCGTCAAATGCTCATAAAGTAACTCTCAGAGAAGGTCTAGAGAAATGGAGAGGCTAAAAAAAACAAAGGAGTCATTTAATATTTTTTTTTCTTTTTTTTTTTTAGTCACAGACACTAGTCCATATCGCATATTGATTTAAGTGTACTGACCTAACTTACTTTATTCATCCAAAATTTAGCAAATTCCATGACATTCTGTGTTATACAGGAAATTAAACTGGATTTTGCGATTCTGTCCACATTTTCCACATCGTAGAAAATCATAGGGCCCTACAATTGTTTTGTAAAATGACTCAGGAATTACTAGTAAAATTAGAAGTAGAAAAAATGAAATGATATATACTCAAAAGAGTCTTTTAAAGGAACACTCCACTTTTTTGGAAATGGGCTCATTCTCCAACACCCCCCAAGTTAATAGGTTGATTTTTACCGTTTTGAAATCCATTCAGCCGTTCACCTGTTCTGGCGATATCACTTTTAGCATAGCTTAGCATAGATTACATTGAATACTATTAGACCAATAGCATCGCGTTCAAAAATGACCAACGAGTTTCCATATTTGTTGTATTTAAAACTTGACTCTTCTGTAGTTATATTGTGTACTAAGACCGGTGGAAATGCAAAGCTGTGAGTTTCTAGGCTGATAAGATTAGGAACTACACTTTCATTCCGGCGTAATAGTCAAGGAAGTTTGCTGCGGTAATATGGCCGAAGCAGGCGGAGTATTATCAGAAATGAGTTCCCAGCTAGTTTAGCATTTGCACATGTGCTGTGTGGTATTACTGTGCCTGCTTCGGCCATATTACGGCAGCAAACTTCCTTGACTATTACGCCGGAATGGAAGTGTAGTTCCTAATCTTATCAGCCTAGAAACTCACAGCTTTGCATTTCCACCGGTCTTAGTACATGATATAACTACAGAAGAGTCAAATTTTAAATAGGACAAATATCGAAACTCGTTGGTCATTTTTGAACGTGATGCTATTGGTCTCATAGGATTTAATGATCTATGCTAAAAGTGATATCGCCAGAACAGGAGAAAGGCTGAATGGATTTCAAAACGGTAAAACTCAACTTATTAACTCGGGGGGGAGTTGGAGAATGAGCCTGTTTCCAAAAAAAGTGGAGTGTTCCTTTAACTTACAAATACAAAAGTATTTTAACTTATTTAAATCATTTATTTTTCTCCACATATCTGTACATGATTTTAACAGACAGATTTTATTAACAGATTAATTTCATTTTGAAGATGTTCTTCTATATTGTATAATATTTTGGAGGTGTAATGGTAGTAGTTATACAGTAGGGCTGCACGATTAATCGTTTTTAAACCGAAATCGCGATTTGAAAGGGTGCGATTTTCAAATCGCAAGAGCTGCGATTATTTCAATTTATTATCAAATGTGGTAACAAGCATATAAGTCGTTTTTGACAGGTCACTTCAAGTGCATATTACGTCTTCATGCTTATATTACGTTTGATGCAGAGTTTAACCAATAGGGAGCATTTTAACACTGCATGTAGAGACATGCACGGGACGGATTTTTCAGTCCCGCCTCCGCAGAAATATGTTTATCTCGGTCCGTTCCTACCTCGACATTCATGTTTTGTCCCGCTCCTGCCCGCATAAAAGTAACCTATATAGTTTTTTTCAGTACATCAATTGAATTTACATGAAACAGTTTTGTAACATCTCGTAAGTTTCACAAAACCCCAGCATAAACGTCCCCGATAAAATATTTGTTATATAGGCTAAGCATAAACATTCACAAACCACTGTTATTCTTAACAGAATTAAGAGCAATCATGAGCTACTGTGTGTATCCATAGCAGAATGCAAGCAGACAAAGCTAAAGTTGACATCTCACTTCATTTGCGATCTCATAAAGCTCTAACACAATGAATATTATGCACGATGAATCTTTCACAATGTCTACACTTCGTGTGTTTTAATTCGCGAGCACGCAATATTCAGCACTGTGCAAGAATGTTTGAGCAGTGAGTGGATTCTAACTTAAACACCTGACTGCCTATCCTTGTGCTTACTGATAATAGCTGTAAGTTGTATACTAGTTGTTCTTGCTGCTTTTGTGCAATAGATGAATAACAATATTTTGCTTTTTAGATATTTCTATTTTGCGGGGACAGGGGCGTAGCAGCCAATTTAAAAGTGGGGGGGACAGTATGGTCATGTGACCCAAAGGTGAGGATTTCACGATTTTTTTTTGTGATTTTTGCGATGAAAATTATTAATTTTGTGGTGGCAAGTCTTAGAAATTTGCGAAAAAAATTGCAATTTATTTAATTTATTTATTAATAATTAGGATATCACATTTACCATATTAGGTATTATGTTAGAGGCTCAATTATCATTCATAACACAAATCAAACATAAAATTTGTTTATTCTGATACATTTGAACTTTTAAAATAACCTATGGGCAATATTCTTATGTGACCTTTGTAAACATTAACAGCAGGTGTAGAATTTCAGCATTTCAGCCTTTATACCATTAAAAGGGATAAATCAAGTATATAATTTATCATATTTATTTAAAACATAAATATTACTGTCTTAATTGTTTAGATTTTTTAGAAGGCACATTAACTTTTCACATTTAAAACCCTATGTGTTTGCTGCATAAAAACATAAACAGCTGAAAAATGTATTGGAAAAAATCCTAAAAAATTAAAATTAAAAATTCTGTCACAAGGGGGCGCTTTAGGAGCGCTGAAATATTTTCGTTTCCCTAGTAACGGCTGTATACAAATCAGCTTTAACGCTGTTTTATCAGGCATGAAATGAAAATGCCAACGACACGTTTCTGAAGACAGTCGGTTCTACTCAGATACATTCATTTAAAGACATCATTGCTGCGTTTTGACTTTGAAATGTGCAGGGCTCATATTTATTCAATGACATCATTGAAGTTTTATCCAGCCCTATCATGATTCGTCTTGCCGTCCCTAACTGACTTTTAAAATTATAATTAAGACTTTTCTTATACTATTTAACAAATTTAAAACTTTTATGGCGTTCCATTTGCAACAACAGAGAAGCCCTCTACTTTACGATAGCGGGTGGCAGGCCAGTGAAACATTTTGGTAGCTCGACTGAAAAACACAATAGCCCCCGAGACGTCGATCTTGAGAGCCCTGCAGACAGACAGCTCACAGACATCATGTGAGCAGCGTCTTTATCAACATGATATATATATTTTAAAATCGTTTTATTATTGAAATATTTGAATAACAATTTTTTGCGATTATTTTGCGGTTAAATGACAAATTATGCAGGATCGCAAAAAAATGCGACATTTTGTTGATTTTGCATTAAATTCAGCGATCGCAGAATCGCGAAAAACTGGAGGGACTGTGATGTTCATACAGTATAATACATTCTGTTTACAAGAGCAACAAGATTTGAAGCTCATGGCAGACGCCCAAGAGATTCGCGCTGTGATTGGCTAAATGTTACTTCACTCAAATCTAAGTAACAAATCAGAGACCAGGGGCGGAAATATTGGCGCTAGGTAAAAAAAAGTGCGGGGGACAGAATCACCTGTTTCTAAAAGTGAGGGGGACGTGTCCCCCCCGTCCCCCCCGGTTGCTACGCCCCTGTGCGGGGATCCCGCGAATCATTTTATTTTCCCGCGTCCCGAACAGCCGCACTCGTCCATCAAGTTTTGTCCCGCGCCGCAGTCGGTTGCCTCGGGTCCTGCTATATACTCCCGTAGGAGTGCAGGTCTCTACTGCATGTACTGAGCAAATAACGTTAACGCCATTTGGAAAAGATGAGCGGGAGCAGCGGCTCAACTTCCCAACAAAGTGTCTCTTAATGTAGGTTATCATCAGTGTTTTACTGATGTAAAATTGTTTACAATGTGTTTGGATTCCTAAAAGTTTAAGATTTTAATAATATTTTATTATATAATTTTAATTGTTAATTTAATTGTATTTTATTTAAGATACTGTAGTTATTTTCTTAATTTGTCATGATAACTGACAACTTTATTTTAAAAAAGTCAACAATGTTTAAGAGGTTTTAAATAAACAGTAGAACAGTGTAGCATACTTTGTGATTATGCTTGGTCTTTCTTTGGTTCTGTTAAAACCACCATATCAAACCTGTAGCTCTTTTATGAAATAGTAGTAAATCGCATTTTAAATCGCAAATCGCAATTTTGATCAGAAAAATCGCAATTAGATTTTTTCTCCAAATCGTGCAGCCCTATTATACAGTACCAGTCATGATTTTTTGATTTTTTTTTTTTTTTTTTTTTTTTAAAGAAGTCTCTTCTGCTCACCAAGCTTGCATTTATTTGATCCAAAGTATAGCAAAAACAGTAAAAAAAAATTAAATATTTTTACTATTTAAAAATAAATGTTTTCATGTTTTCATAAGGGGGCTGGGAAGGGGGGATTATAGAAATTAATAATTTTATTTAGCAAATATGCTTTAAATTGATCAAAAGTGATAATAAATACATTTATAATGTTACAAATAATTTCTATTTCAGATAAATGCTGTTCTTCTGAACTTTCTATTCTTCAAAAGAAACCTGAAAAAAATCTACTCAGCTGTTTTCAACATAATTATAATAAATGTTTTTTGAGCAGCAAATCACAATATTAGATCGATTTCTGAAGAATCCTGTGACTTAAAAATTCAGCTTTGAAATCACAGAAATAAATGACCTTTTTTATATATATATATATATATATATATATATAACTCAGCAAAAAAAAGAAACGTCCCTTTTTCAGGACTGTGTATTTCAACAATAATGTTGTAAAAATCCAAATAACTTTACAGATCTTCATTGTAAAGGGTTTAAACAATGTTTTCCATGCATGTTCAATTAACCACAATCAATTAATTAACATGCACCTGTGGAATGGTTGTTAAGACCTTAACAGCTTACAGAAAGTTCTAAATCTAAGTTTTAAAGTTTTAAAATCTAAAAGACAGTTCTAAAAACGCTGGACGCTAAAGAGACTTGTCTACCGACTGTGAAAAACACCCAAATAAAGATGCCCAGGGTCCCTGCTCATCTGCGTGAACGTGCATTAACACGTGCCACCAGCCATACTGCTCGTTGTGTGCGTGAGTTTCTGCATGACAGCAATGTCAGTGTTCTGCCATGGCCAGCGAAGAGCCCGGATCTCAATCCCATTGAGCACGTCTGGGACCTGTTGGATCGCAGGGTGAGGGTAGGGCACTTTATCACTTTAATTCCTTGTTCATTGCACTTTTTAGTGTTTTCTCTTTAAAAAAAAAAAAAAAGAGAGAATCTGTTCATCATGTTTGCAGTAGTCTTGCAGTGATCTTGCCCGGGGCTGTACAAAACCTGTGCTCTTACCTCTGCCATATACTTCAAATCAATAACAGAGACGCTGTGCAAAAGTCATTGATTTCCATTAGACTCGTGCTTCCTTGATATATTTCTTATGATAAGTGGTTTTTATGATATTGAATGCGTCAATGAATTTCATGATTTCTACTTACCCTTACAGAAAAATACTGTAGAGGTACACAGGGAAAGCTTAGAATCGAAAACCATGGTACTTCGATGTATTTTCATGATACCTGTCCAAAAAAACAGTAACAAGCTGCAGAAAGGTTTAGACGTCTGCATCGCGCGTGCTGTAGCTTCCACCATCGTATTCATTTTTATATTTCCGTTCGCTTAAAATATCTTCACAACTGACTCTCATAGCAACAGCAAGAACGCAACAGCTGTTATTTGTGCTATTTTTTAATAACAGTGCTCGCAAGTAGCGCATATACTTTTGACACCATGCTAATCGCATGTGAAGTTACAGTGAAGGGCTAGTGTGAACGCAACAGCAGTAATAGAACAGAATGAATAATTCAGCTCCATCCAATACGTTTCACATGTTTTTTTCTCTCTCTTATGACATCTCAGAAGGCAGATGAGGACGAGGAGGAGGCGCTCGGGATATTGGAGTAGGATAATTATGGCGGCGCAATACAATTGCGGTGGCTAATGACGGCGCTAAGCTGATGTACAGCACAGCGGGTTATTGTCACTCTGTGGACCCTCCCTGTAGCACACAGGCCTGGAGTTATGAGGAGTTATGAGAGACGCTGGATAGGAGACATAAGAGAAACTTAAATCACTCTCAAGGCTCCTTGTGGCAATTTAACAATCTGCCCACATCCTGTAGTAATTTGGCTGTGCTTGTTCGGGCCTTTTGATATCTCATGGCTCATTAGCTCAGTGGGTTTCGCTAAGTTTTAAACTAGTTTTATAAGACTCTTCTCCAAAAAACTACGAGGGAAAAGATGAGGCCTGTGAGAAACTAATGCGAGCCATATATTTCTGGAAATGTGCAGTTGAGACAAAGCAATACAAGCAACAATAGCTCTCACCACCACTGGAAGAGAGAAAATAATCATTAATGTCAACAAAACTGCCTGAACAAGAACAAAAACCTTACACTGTGTGTAAAAGATATATTGTATGCTAAAATCCTATAAAAAATATCCCTGCAGTTGCAGCAACACAATACCTTCTGAAATAGTCTGGACCTGCTGAAATGACCAGTTTAAAACCTCTTATTACACGTCTCTCTGGAGCTTCTGATTGGTCAGCCGAGCCATTCTATGGTTAAATATATTTGTATAATGGCTCCCAAAGTATATAATTGACTGTTGCAACCAGCTTGCTACATGCTGCGAGTTTCATGTCTTTTATTTCACATGATAGAATAATTTCAACTTGACTCAATATTTTATTTATTTATTTGTCCATGTATCACAAAACAAAATATGGGGCTCCAAATTCTGTTTGTTTGTATGTATGAATGCAAATAAAACAAACAGACATCTGTTTTTGGCTTGTTTCACCATTATAAAGTATGGACATTAATTACAATTAAAATGAAGCAGATTAGCATAAAACTGCAGCATAACAACTTGTGAACTCATTCATTCTTCTAATTAAATAGTTAAATTAAATTGCTTAAAATATCTTCAAATTCAACTTAATAATTAAATTATAAATTTTTATTGTGTACCCCCTTAATTAATTAAATAGCAGTTTAGCATAAGGCTGCAACATAACACATATATACTTAAGTTTCATTCACTTATTCCCAGAAAATATTTTTATTTACATTTTTTAAGAATTTTTGTTACTTAGTACATTTCATAATTGGGTATGGTGTGTAGATTAATTGAAAAGTCAAATTAAAATTATAGTTCATTTTATTGATTTTAATAATTTATAATAATAGTTAAAATTAAATAATAATAATAATAATAAAAAGTTGTTGCAGTTTAGTATAAGGCTGCCACATAACACATATATACATATGTAATTTAAATATCATTCATTCATTTATTCATTCCCAGAAAATATTTTATTTACCTTTTTTATTTTTTTGTTAATTAGTACATTTCATAGATTAATTGAAAAGTCAAATTAAAATTATAGTTCATTTTATTGATTTTAATAATTTATAATAATAGTTAAAATTAAATAATAATAATAATAAAAAGTTGTTGCAGTTTAGTATAAGGCTGCCACATAACACATATATACATATGTAATTTAAATATCATTCATTCATTTATTCATTCCCAGAAAATATTTTATTTACCTTTTTTATTTTTTTGTTAATTAGTACATTTCATAGATTAATTAAAAAGTCAAATTAAAATAGTTCATTAATTCATTCCCAGAAAATATGATGTAAATCATTAATTACTATTGTGTACCCCCTTTCATAATGGGGTATGGTGTGTTGATTAATAAAAAAGTCAAATTAAAATAATAGTTTTAGTAATTTAATACTTAATACAAATTTTAATTCAATTAAAATAAAATTATTATTTTATATATTTTTTGTATTTCACAGCTTAATTACTACAAAATCATACGTTTTAAATGTAATTTATATAATGGTAATTTATAACTGCAAGTCGTTATCTTAAAATTAAAAGCAGATTTGCATTATTTAAATGTATTAAATTATTTAAATTTAAAAGTATTTACATTTGTATTTAAATTAAGCAGATTAGCATAAGGCTACAGCAACTCATTCATTCATTCATTCATTCATTCATTCCCAGAAAATATTTTTTATTTACATTTTTTTATTAATTTTTGTGTTACTTAGTACATTTCATAATGGGGTATGGTGTGTAGATTGATTAAAAAGTCCAATTAAAATAATAATTTATTTTATTGATTTAATTATTTATATTAATAATTAAAATGAAATAACAAAAAAATTGCAGTTTAACATAAGGCTGCAACATAACACACATATATACATATATCATTTAAATATATTTGTATACCTTTTCATTTAATGCCTTATAATTATTACAAAGTAATGAATATTTTGCATGCAATTTATAGTTCAGTAACTGCAAGTTGTTGCCATAAAATTAAAATGAAGCAGATTAGCATAATAATAATAATAATAAAAAATCATAGTTTAGCATAAGGTTGCAACATAACACACATATACACATATACATTAAATATATATATTTTTCTTTCATACCTTATTTATTATTAGTATTACTAGAAAATTATTATATTATTATAAAATAATAAATATTATGCGTGTAATTTATAATGGTAACTGCTAGTTGTTGCAATAAAATGTAAATTTAAATTCAAATTAAGTACATTAGCATAAGGCTGCAGCTTAACAACTTGTACATTTATTCATTAATTCTTTCCCAGAAAACATTATTTATATTTTTTATTACATTTTATGGTGTACCTTAGTGCCTTTCATAATGGGGGTATGGTGTGTAGATTCAATTAAATCTTAATTAAGTCTATTAAAATAATAGTTAATTGTAATGATTTAATAATTAATTAAAAATAATAATTCAAATTAAATTTAAAAAAATCATAGCAGTTTAGCAGAAGGCTGCAACATAAAGCATATACATATATAATTGTATTTATTGTTTTATTTCATGCCTTATAATTATTACAAAATAATAAATATTATGCATGTAATTTATAATGGTAACTGTAAGTGGTTGCCATAGTGGCAATATGCAAATCTCACCCACCAGAGTCTATGAAAAGTATCCTTTGAAACGGTTTGCATCCTTCCACATTTTCAGCATTCAAATGGCTATATGTCCAGTGTCAAAAGTCATCTAACCCCTAGAATCATGCCCATGGTTTCACTTGAGCCCTGTGCATCATTAATTCAGAGGTAAGCCGAGCCACCCTGGAGATATGTGAATGGCTGCTTCACTAGCAGTAATTAAAGTCTAGGATGGGCTGAGCAGCAGTCAATGCCCTC
The DNA here is from genome assembly GCF_049309525.1 of Garra rufa. Taxonomy (NCBI): domain Eukaryota; kingdom Metazoa; phylum Chordata; class Actinopteri; order Cypriniformes; family Cyprinidae; genus Garra; species Garra rufa. The sequence continues at coordinate 1,077,588 of NC_133365.1, read as the reverse complement.
GGGCTTATTCAGTGTGACTCCCTTTTCAGTCTCCCGCCCCCTGCCTTCCTCACGCACACTTCCAGAAGCTTTCTTATTTCGACTGTTGAATGTCCCCGATGCTGGAATGCCAAATGCAAGCAGCACTTACTCTGAATGATTACTGTGTTCCAAACAAGTACACACATTTGCCTGGTTGTTAATACTGAAATAATCACAACTTCAAATGTTGTGTCATCTTAAAGGGATAGTTCACCTCAAAATTAGTTAAAGGTTGTATCAGCGATTTCTAGCCTAAAACATAAAGTGTCAATTTCAGCTGACCTTTCTTCACGATCCGCTCACTGCCTGCCCCATAAATTGTCTGTGAAAAAACCGCGTCTCTCTGGTCAGCCTAGGGTCCGAGATATGCCAAAAAAACAATTGGCACTACCAACCTTTCCACACATAAACAAACATTGTTCCAACCAATCAGCGTCAGGGGTTTGGTGTTGTGGACTTTCCTACTGGTGCAGGGATGTGAGGGAGGCGGAGCGAAAGTCCACAACACCAAACCCCTGACGCTGATTGGTTGGAACAATGTTTGTTTATCTGTGGAAAGGTTGGTAGTGTCGATTGTTTTTTTTGGCATATCTCGGACCCTAGGCTGACCAGAGAGACGCGGTTTTTTCACAGACAATTTATGGGGCAGGCAGCGAGCGGATCATGATGAAAGGTCAGCTGAAATTGACACTTTGTTTTTCAGCCTAGAAATCGCTGATACAACCTTTAAGCTCCTTCATGGCAATCCAAACCTGTATGACTTATTTCCATTTAACAGACAAAGAGAAACTTTTCAAAGAATATCCTGTCTGGTCTTTTTTAATATAACAAATGAGGACTGGGACTGTCAATTTCTAAAATGCAATAAAAACACTCAAATATTATGATATAAGTGGTACGTGCAACTCGTTCTGAAGCCATACTGTTGCTTTGTGCGAGGTAACAGACTAAAATAAAGTTAATTAAAATAATTTAATGGACTTGATGTCCAATTTTCTTGGTGTATTAATGAGAAAAGTGTCAATATATCATTGGTGAATGAATCAAAACTTTCTTTTTATCAATTTAAATTACTTCTGTAATTATTCATAATTTTTAAATCTTAAAAGTTCTCATTCACTTTAAGTACATGAAAACCTCAATGACATTAATTAAAAATCACAGTAAAAAAAAAAAACTTTATTCTTACAAAAAAAGTTATATTTCACATAAATGCTGTTTTTTTTTTTTTTTTTTTTTTTTTTACTTCTCAAAGAATCCTAGTGGGGGGAAAAGTTTCTTAAGGAAAAAAAAAATCAGCATATTACTATTATTTTTGATGGTTTGTATATGTCAAATGCAGCTTTGACTTTACATGAATAAATAAATTACATTAAAACAGATATTAAAATAGAAAACTATGGAAACTTTTTAGCTTACAATTCTGGCCTTTTACGAATTTTGAATTTACATTTCGTAATTCTGATACTTTAATACAGTTATAAAGTCAGAATTGTGAGATATGAACTCACAATTTTGAAAATTTTTCCCTCAATTGTGATATGAACTCGCAGTTGCTGACTTATAAAGCCAGAATTACTTAATATAAGTCAGAATTGTGAGATATAAACTCATTTGACTGACTTTATTACTCACAATTCTGAGTTTATATCACACAATTCAGAGAAAAAAGTCATAATTGTAAGTTTATATCATGCAATTCTGACTTTATAATTCACCATTGCAAGTTTATAACATGCAATTCTGAGAAAAAAGTCAGAATTCTTAGTATTTATCTTACAATTCTCAATTCTGACCTTTTTTCTTGCAATTGCGACTTTACATTTCACAATTCTGACACTTTCTCTTACATAATTTCTTAGAATTGTGAGTTTATATTTGCAATTCTGACTTTACAGCAAACAATTGCTAGTTAAATCAGAATTGTGATATATAAACAGAAAAAGTCAGAATTCTTAGTTTATATCTTGCAATTCTAACTTTATAACTAGCAATTGCAAGTTTATATCTCACAATTCTGAGAAAAAAATCATAATTGTGAGTTTATATCATGCAATTCTGACTTTATAACTCACAATTGCAAGTTTATAACATGCAATTCTGAGAAAAAAGTCAGAATTCTTAATAATTATCTTACAATTCTGCCTTATTACCTCACAATTGCAAGTTTATATCTCTCAATTCTGACCTTTTTTCTTGCAATTGCGACTTTACATTTCACAATTGTGACACTTTTTCTCACATAATTTCTCAGAATTGTGAGTTTATATCTCGCAATTCTGACTTTATAGCACGCAATTGCGAGTTAAGTCAGAATTGTGATATATAAACAGCAAAAAAGTCAGAATTCTTAGTTCCGCAATTCTGACTTTATAACTAGCAATTGCAAGTTTATATCTCTCACAATTCAAAAAAAAAAAAAAAGCCAGAATTGCCAGAAAAAAAAAAGTCAGAATTGTGAGATACGAACTCGCATGACTGACTTTATTTCTCGCATTTGTGAGTTTATATCTTGCAATTCTGACTATTTGAAAACCTGGAATCTGAGGGTGCAAACAAATCTGAATATTGATAAAAACTTGTCCAAAAGTTGTCCAAATTAAGTTCTTAGCAATGCATATTACTAATAAAAAATTAAGCTTTGATGTACAGTTTGATTTACAGTAGGAAATGTACAAAATATATTCCTAGAACATTTATTTAAAATTCCAATGATTGGCATAAAAGAAAAAACTATCATTTTGACCCATATGTATTTTTGGCTATTGAAATATACCCATGCTACTTAAGACTGATTTTGTGGTCCAGGGTCAAATGTTTCACATCGTTACTGTTTTTACAGTACTTTTGATTCAGTAAATTGTTGAGCATAAGAGACTTTTAAAAACATTAAAGAAATCTTACCAACCCCAAATTTTTTGAACCGTAGCGTAGTACATTATTCAAAAGTTCTCCTTTGTGTTCCACAGACAAAAGAAACTCATACAAGTTTGGAATGACATGAGGGGAAGTAAATGATGACAGAATTTACATTTTTGGATAATATGTAAATTCCCGCTCACTTGAAACCGAATATGAAGAAGGAATGATGAAGTGCAAATGGCTTCAGAAATATGGCTATGTATGTTCATACTCTGAATATTTCAAAGGCTTCCTTATATTGTCTCGAGAGACCCATTAAAGCAAAAGCAGGGAACTTTAAAAGAATACATCAATTGCAGAGCTTGCAAAAAGATATTGAACTACTGTATTACAGGTTTGTGATGGAAATATGCAGGTTAAAGGTCGATAGCATTATTACATAATCCTGTGATTAGGAAATTTTGTAAACACCAACTAATTTCAGTTGAAGTGTTTTTATTTCTACGTTTTCTCATTACTGGTTTGGCTCACATTGGACACGCAGCTGTAAACGGTTCCTTCTACATGTGGAAAACAACCATTTTTGATGCTTTCCACGTGAAAGCTTGTATCATTATCCTTTTTCCCCCCCAGAGAGGAAGATGGGCAGTTTTCTCCCTCAGCTTTGATTGATCTGTGTCTGGCGCACTGATGTGCTTACATTAGAGGTCCTGAAGTGAGGACATCTTCTAAACATTTCCAATTCCGTATGGCACTCCAGCACTTCCACACTCTCAGGAGGGGTGTCTGGTGCCAGTCACAAGATGATGTCATGCTATGAGTCTCAAGCTCTGAAGCTGTGCTTGGCTTTTCCCTGCGCTTCCCCTCTGATCTCATCCTGCAGAAGAGTGGATACCCTTTCATTTTTCAAACCTGATGTGATATCAGGTCATTGCTTGAACATTCTGCTATTAAAATACTGGAAATATCTGCTTATGTGAGATGCCTGCATTTATGTGGATGCAAAAATTCAGTTTGACAAAGATTTAAAAGATTTACATTCTGTCATTAATTACTCACCTGTCACAATGCTGAACTGGTTGGGATGTGGAAGTAGATGCCAGGAAAAGCCAGGAAGCGGGAGTACAAACAAAACAAACACTTTATTAAACAAAAAACAGTAGCTTGAACAAAGGACATGTAACATTATCGACGGACGAGTAGCGAGACAAAGACCTTAAATACACTGAAAACAGGGCGTGGTAACACAACAAGATAACAAGGTTAACGAGGGGGAAGTACAAATATGGGCAAGACTAAACCAAATGAACAAGAACCAAAAGGGGGACACAAGTATGACCTGATCCCACAAATCAAGTCTTTACCCTCAAACAGGCCTTTAAAGGGGTCTCCGAAAGTGAAGACCGGCCAAAATGTCCACACTTTACAAAATTGTCCTCACTCCAGTGGTCTAAAACTCAAACCGCCCCTCACAAAGATAGCTGTACAAGTGCGCACACAGTACGTAGAGAGAGATTTAAGAGGGTTTATTCTTCAAATAACTCTAATTTCATGTTGCAGAAAATTGTGTATGGACTCTTGTTCTTTTTCCAAGTTACTGTCGTGTCCACTTATTTTTTTCAGTCTTACAAAAGCCACAAAGCCTTCAAAGAAGACAGTAAAGGCTTTTGTCATGTTTGAGCTTTAGTTAGGCTGAAACTTGGAAGTTAAGTTGCACAACATAAATGCAATGTTCAGGTATTTCTATTATTTAGATTCATGCCTTAGTTGTAGTTTGTACTGTTTACCTTTTTTAAAGTAATGTGAAATTGATTTTTGTAATTTTATTTATTTAATTTTTTTTGGGAATTAAATGCATTAAATGGGTTTTGTTTTCATGGTTATTAATGTATGCAATTTCAGAAATAAAAGTTGCTCTTTAATAAAGAAAAATCACTTAATCAATTACTCGATTAATCTATGGAATAATTGGTAGAATACTCTATTACAAAAATAATCGATAGTTGCAGCCCTAGTTTCTAGGGTGTTGCTGGGTGGTTGCTGTTCTGAGGTGGAGAAAATATTGTGAAAAGGTTCAGTATTGAAGACACCTGCAAAGGCCTTTAAATGGTCTCTCAGTCTAGTTCTGTAGGCTACACAATCATGGGGAAGACTGCTGATTTGACAGTTGTCCAAAAGACGACCATTGACACCTTGCACAAGGAGGGCAAGACACAAAAGGTCATTGCAAAAGAGGCTGGCTGTTCACAGAGCTCTGTGTCCAAGCACATTAATAGAGGCGAAGGGAAGGAAAATACCTGGTACAAAAAAAGAGTACAAGCAATAGGGATTACCGCACCCTGCAGAGAATTGTGAAACAAAACCCATTCAAAAATGAGGGGGAGATTCACAAAGAGTGGACTGCAGCTGGAGTCAGTGCATCAAGAACCACTACGCACAGATGTATGCAAGACATGGGTTTCAGCTGTCGCATTCCTTGTGTCAAGCCACTCTTGAACAACAGACAGCGTCAGAAGCGTCTCGCCTGGGCTAAAGACAAAAAGGACTGGACTGCTGCTGAATGGTCCAAAGTTATGTCCTAAAAGTACATTTTTAAAGTAAATTTTGCATTTCCTTTGGAAATTAGGGTCCCAGAGTCTGGAGGAAGAGAGGAGAGGCACAGAATCCACGTTGCTTGAGGTCCAGTGTAAAGTTTCCACAGTCAGTGATGGTTTGGGGTGCCATGTCATCTTCATGCTTCCTGCTAATAGAGAAAATATCTCTATTATGTTCTGGTCTCTGTGATCTCTGCATCAATGCAATTCTTTTTTTTTTTTTCTGCCAGTTTTATCGTCTGCCAGGTGAAATTCAAAAGCCTGATTGCTTAGGAAAGAAACAGCACAGCTCTCCTCAGCAAGATGTGTGATTGAGGTATCATTCATGTCTCACACAAAACGATGCTGGATGAGTTATAAGCTTAAGTTTAATATTGAAGTTCTGGGGTTTGAAAGTATGAGCAATAGTAATGGCGAGGCCTTAATAAGCACCACTATATATAAACCTGTCTTGTCTGTGTTCTGAAGGGGCAATCTTTATTTGTAAGGTGTGACCTTTTAACTGGTCATCTTGGTTACCTTGACCTTTCCACATGGAAGGGTTATAAAACCAGCTGTACTCTATGTGCTGCTGAAGTTTTGCAAAAGGCACTCCATCACTGAGAGGGGAGAAGCACTTGCTTCCATGCTTTTGACCTTTTTAGGCTGATAACAACTTGCTGCCCCAGTACAAATTGAAATAATTTATGGTTTGTGACGCCTGACGGCCTTTGTCTACCACTTTAGCCTTCCTACCTGATTGGAAAAGAGACTCTTCACATTTATCTTCCCTCTGCCGTCTACCAGAGCTTTGTAGGCCGAGGACCTGAAGCTGGATGCTCAGGCGTTTCCTTTTAAGTCATATTGTGCCTGCCTGCTAAAGTAGTTTTTTCTAACGCTTATTTAGAGATGACAAATATGCTCATTTTTCTCCATCTCAGAAATCAATTGAGAGACTAAGCTTTGCTAACGATTTAAGCTTAGAGCTTCCATGTTCTTGCACTCGGTGCTGATATATCATTTTGTTTAGTTGAAATGGATCTGACAGACATACAGCTTTTCTTACTGCTGAGGAATAGTTAATTACTGTTGGGGAAAATAGCCATCAGGTTCAAATCTGATGCCCAGACAGATATGTTGTGTTTCATAGGAAGACAGGAATCTGTTTTGCTTTCAGATCATGTCAGAAACACTGTAATTATGAGTTTTCAGCTTGTAAACCCCTTCATGTCTTTGTTGAACTCGTAATTACAAGTTAGAAATTTAATGAAAGCCCCGACTTCCTCTCACATGGTGTGGCGTCATAAAAAGAACCAAAATGACAGTGGCCTTGATAGTTAAAGGCAGTCAGGTGGATCTACGCATACTTCCATATGTCATTTTATTATAGTTACTGTTACCTTGTGTGCTTTTTTGGTAAACATTGTGCAAGAGCGTATAAAGTTGAATTAATAGTAGGTAAATATTATGCTGCCATTAACAACAAGTCCACATATGGATCATTTTTGCTATAATGAATGTTACCATAGAAATTAGTCATTTCTGACATTAATAGATTAGAATAGTTGCCCTCTTGCAATTATGAGGATTTAAACAAAATCTAAGCATAGCATCATTAGTGCTGTTTCATAAGCTAGTCAGCTGCCTTGCTATACAGGTGCTGGTCATATAATTAGAATATCTTCAAAAAGTTGATTTATTTCACTAATTCCATTCAAGAAGTGAAACTTGTATAATGTGTATATTCATTCCACACAGACTGATATATTTCCAGTGTTTTTTTACTTTTAAATTTGATGATTATAACTGACAACTAATGAAAACCCCAGTTCAGTATCTCAGAAAATTAGAATATTGTGAAAAGGTTCAGTATTGAAGACACCTGCAAAGGCCTTTAAATGGTCTCTCAGTCTAGTTCTGTAGGCTACACAATCATGGGGAAGACTGCTGATTTGACAGTTGTCCAAAAGACGACCATTGACACCTTGCACAAGGAGGGCAAGACACAAAAGGTCATTGCAAAAGAGGCTGGCTGTTCACAGAGCTCTGTGTCCAAGCACATTAACAGAGGTGAAGGGAAGGAAAATACGTGGTACAAAAAAAAGAGTACAAGCAATAGGGATTACCGCACCCTGCAGAGAATTGTGAAACAAAACCCATTCAAAAATGAGGGGGAGATTCACAAAGAGTGGACTGCAGCTGGAGTCAGTGCATCAAGAACCACTACGCACAGATGTATGCAAGACATGGGTTTCAGCTGTCGCATTCCTTATGTCAAGCCACTCTTGAACAACAGACAGCGTCAGAAGCGCCTCGCCTGGGCTAAAGACAAAAAGGACTGGACTGCTGCTGAATGGTCCAAAGTTATGTCCTAAAAGTACATTTTTAAAGTAAATTTTGCATTTCCTTTGGAAATTAGGGTCCCAGAGTCTGGAGGAAGAGAGGAGAGGCACAGAATCCACGTTGCTTGAGGTCCAGTGTAAAGTTTCCACAGTCAGTGATGGTTTGGGGTGCCATGTCATCTTCATGCTTCCTGCTGCTGACCAACTTTATGGAGATGCAGATTTCATTTTCCAACAGGACTTGGCACCTGCACACAGTCCCAAAGCTACCAGTACCTGGTTTAAGGACCATGGTATCCCTGTTCTTAATTGGCCAGCAAACTCACCTGACCTTAACCCCATAGAAAATCTATGTGGTATTGTGAAGAGGAAGATGCGATATGCCAGACCCAACAATGCAGAAGAGCTGAAGGCCACTATCAGAGCAACCTGGGCTCTCATGACACCTGAGCAGTGCCACAGACTGATCGACTCCATGCCTCGCCGCATTGCTGCAGTAATTCCGGCAAAAGGAGCCCAAACTAAGTATTGAGTGCTGTACATGCTCATACTTTTCATGTTCATACTTTTCAGTTTGCCAAGAGATACTACATTTGGGGTTTTCATTAGTTGTCAGTAATAATCACTTCTTGAATGGAATTGGTGAAATAAATAAACTTTTTGAAGATTCTAATTATATGACCAGCACCTGTATACTGCCTGATATATACTGTTTTTAAGGAGGTATCCAAACTGAGACAGAACCAGAAACTCTGCATGCTAAACAATTGTTTCTCATGATGGCCAAGCTAATTCATTCCATAGTTTAATGTTAGCATGTTACCGTTACACAAGAGATAATAAAAATAATATATATTTAATTGGATTAAAATTCTTCTAAATTTGAATTAAAACTTTCTAAATTTATAATCAATAAACATATTAACTTTTGTATAATTTCAAATTAAGTGAATGATAAATTAATTAAATGAGCAAACTATGTTTAATAAATACAATTGAAAAACCTCTGTGATCATTAATAGAAAAGAATCAACCAGTTAATTTCACATATTAAGTATTCACTGATTAAATAAGGATCGGTTTTAGCCATGTAATGTTCTTTGGTAAATGATTTACGTTTTAGACTTTATCAATACGGCAGTTTCAGTGTCTGTGCAAACTAGGGGTGGCACGGTTCACAAAACCCACGGTTCGGTTCGTATCATGGTTTTAGGTCACGGTTTTCAGTTCTGTACGGTTCTTGTTTTTGTTTTTTTTCTTTTAATCTTTAACACTCCAGAAATTTACTTTGGTATATGATATGTAGCTTAATTATCCACAATTTAGGATACATTATTACAAAAACTGTTATCATGTAATCATGCACAAACTGAATTGGACTTGACTTTAAACACATTATTGGGACCATCTCTTAGGAAAGCTAGGGGAGATTTTGATACAGCAAGAGAGAAGACATTGATGACATGTTTTTTATTTATTTGGCAAAAACAGGAGAATGTGTATTGCTATCTCTACAGGAATGTATGTGCCTTTTTAGCACATAAAGATTGAACTGAAGAATTAACTTGCATTTATCAAACTGCCAACTTCAGTGTAGCTCTTACAAAAATTGTATCTTTTAAAAGAAAAAGAGAGGAACTCTTTAAAACAAGTGATTGGTTGGTTCATGTCACATGACCTGCGTTGCGCTTGCGGCATTCTGAAAAGTTGATGTTTTTTATCTCGATGCTGCGCAGATGTGCCTGGAAAATATGGAAGGCCAAATGGTTCAAATACACAATTTAACACGTCAAATATGCACTGTAAAAAGTTTGCTGTAAATTTTACAGTAACTTACTGGCAGCTGGATGCCAGTAAGTTACTGTAAAAATGTTTACAGTATTAATACTGTAAGTGCATTTACAGTACTAAAAGGTCTTTACTGTAATTTCATTTACAGTATTTTTACAGTAATTTCATTTAAAGTATTTTTACTGTAATTTCATTTACAGTGTTTTTACTGTATCTTCAATTACAGTATTTTTACTGTATTTTCAATTACAGTATCAGTACTATAGAGTTTATTTTCATTTATTTTAAACATTTTTTACCTGTAAAAACAATCCAATTAACCTACAGCACTGTAATTCAAGATTTTTACCACCCCAACCCCATAAAAATCACAATAACTCATAAGCATTAGTTCTGATAATATTCTTTTTAATTGTTGAACATTTTCTTTTTAAAAGTACAGAGACTTTGTATCATGGCAAACATACACATACTGAAAAGCAAAAATAAGTAAGTACACTACCAGTCATAAGTTTTTGAACACTAAGATTTTTTAAAGTATTCTCTTCTGCTTACCAAGCCTGCATTAATTTGATCCAAATTTAATTTATTCCTTTGATCAAAGCTGAATTTTCAGCATCATTACTCGTCTTCAGTATCACATGATCCTTCAGAAATCATTCTAGTATGCTGATAAACATTATTTAATTTTTAGATTTTTCAGGATTCTTTGATGAATAGAAAGATATTATTTAGCAAGGATGATTTAAATTGATCAAAAGTGATAATAAAGACATTCATAATGTTACAAACTATTTCTGTTTCAGATAAATGCTGTTTATCTGAACTTTCTATTCATCAAAGAAACCTGAAAAAAAATGTACTCCACTGTTTTTAGCATTATAATAATTTCAGCAACATCATAATAATAGTTTTTGAGCAGACAATCAAATTATTAGAATGATTTCTGAAGGATCATGTGACTGCAGTAATGATGCTAAAAATTAAGGTTTGATCACAGCAATAAATTACATTTTAAAATATATTCAAAAAGAAAACAGTTATTTTAAATAATAAAAATGGTTCAAAAGTGTATTGTTTTTGCTGTACTTTGGACCAAATGAATGCAGGCTTAGTGAGCAGAAGAGACCTTCTTTAAAAACATTTAAAATCTTACTGTTCAAAAGCTTTGTCTGGTAGTGTAAATAAAATAAAATCATACAGTAAAAATGTGTTTGTGTTGTGTTAAATTTTAGTAGTTTTGAGTCAAAGTTGACAAGCTCTCTGATGAGAAACGGCAGAATGGGATTCAGGCTGATGCTTGCTGTTTGCACCCTCTTTCCAGAAGTCCATCTGATCTGTGACTGTCAATGCATTTGCTGCCACAAAGGTTGACTGTCTGAACAAACCTGCAAGCACAAGAAAAACATTGTTTAAAGAATTTGCCTCAACTGTCAAACTTGGTGCTGTATGCATTTAAAAAAAAAATGATATACTACATACGAACGCAGTAGTAAGAAAAAAAACTGAAGAAACTTTTTCTTGAAATTTTTTATAAAGAATTTTATGAATGGGTCAGTAAGTCACTGATTCTAGGTGTTTAAAAAAGGTAAATTCATTCAGTAATGAAACACTGCTGTGTGCAGAGATGCACAACATGGCTTTGTTAAGAACCGTTTTTACTAAATGGAGCAAAAAGACAATATTTTCTTCTTGATTTAAAGGAGAACTCCGGTGTGATTTTGACCTACAGTGTATTGAATCATGATACCGAGTGTGAACATACCTTGCATATCTCATCTCGTCTTGTCCACTGCAGTCCGAAATCTGGGGTCAGTTATCCGATGCTCACAACAGGTTGTCAATGAGAGTCAACAGGGCATCGAAGAAGCCATGTAAATAAATCACTGTTTTACGCCATTTACGAGGCACAAAGTAGCTCCACACTTCATTGGTAGACTTCCAAGGGCCCTGACATTTAAAACGAGACATTGAGAACTCAGAAAAAGCACCGGTAGTTTATTTACGAGAAGATTTATACAGACAGTTCCTGCAAGAAAAAATCCGGCCGCCGCCATCTTAAATTTAGTCACGATAAGTCGAGTGTCGAGCACCAAGGAATTTATCAGGTTATCAACTTATCAGGTTGTAGTTTCCTTCGTGCTCGACACTCGACTTATCGTGACTAAATTTAAGATGGTGGCGGCCGCTAAACTTCTTGCAGTTACTGTCTGTATAAATCTACTTGTAAATAAACTCCCGGTGCTTTTTCTGAGTTCTCAATGTCTCGTTTTAAATGTCAGGGCCCTTGGAAGTCTACCAATGAAGTGTGGAGCTACTTTGTGCCTCGTAAATGGCGTAAAACAGTGATTTATTTACATGGCTTCTTCGATGCCCTATTGACTCTCATTGACAACCTGTTGTGAGCATCGGATAACTGACCCCAGATTTCGGACTGCAGTGGACAAGACGAGATGAGATATGCAAGGTACGTTTACAGTCGGTATCATGATTCAATACACTTTAGGTCAAAATCACACCGGAGTTCTCCTTTAAATCACTTAATATTACATTCTTGTTTATTGAATTTTGTTGCCCTGACACTTAGTAAAGTCTGCCACAGACCATGCTAAATGCTAACCAATCTGTTCATATAAACATTCTAAACAGGTGTGTGTTTCCTAGAAAGTCTGTGCATATAATAGGCCTACTATGATTAAAAATCTATATTTGTTGTTTTACAGTAACAATAATCTAAATTGACAGACAGTAAGATTGCTATTATGAATTTAAAGGTTACAGTAAGTTAAAGATACCTGAAGCAGCTGCATTTTGCTGTTTAAATGCTGGTTTAATAGAAATAATTTTAATGCGCATGCAAACTCAATCTTGATGGTAATAAAAACATTCCCAGGAAATAAATGCCTTACAAATGTGTACTTTAAATACAATATAACTTGCTTAGGATAAAAGCATCTGAAAAATGCATGAATGTAAATAAATGCAATGTAAAACAAAATATGTTTTAGGTTACCTTATTCTGCATGTCTGTAAAATGGACAGCTGGCTGTATGATGATTCTGCCCCTGATGGTCAGCATCCAGTAAGTGCTTGGAGAAATCTCCTGTAACAGACAGTGTCACAACACCCTTTTAGTGTTACTATAGTTTATGATCAGAAAAGACAACTACTGTACAGTAATAAAATTTACATTTTTAATAAAATAAACATTTATAATATTTATTAGCAAAACTTGCTATATTAATATATTGCTAGCTCGTTACTCTCTTTAAAAAGTTAACCTGTTCTGCAAGTCAGTGGAGAACAGCAGCCTGTGGCTAATTTGGCTAATTTAGTAACGTTAACATTAACTTAGTTAAATTGATGAAAGGGGAAGCTCACCTGTTGTTTGCACCGCGACGACGGCAATCACCAGAAAAGACTCTAATACACCTCCGATGCAGACGACATGACCACGAGACCACAAACTTGAAAATAAAACACAAAAGATGCAGTTAACCGCGGTGTTCAGTTTTACCTCAGTGTCTCATGTTAGCGCGCTGTTTATGTCACGCCTGTCACTGAAGGGACCGTCTATAAAGTTACATACGACATTCATACACACATTTCTTACTTAAACATCATTTGAAGAGAATTACCTTGCTAGCTATAAAGAGGCAGCGTTTAAAAGATATTATGCTGCTCTGTGACTAACGTTAAGTTTGTCAACTTCGGCTTACTGACATTATTAGCTTACCAGTTCATGTTATCGTCGATATATGGCAGTCATTCACAGAAGAAGATCCAAAATACACCTCCGCGCTCCGACGTTACAGACGACATCCAGACCAGAAACTTGAAAATAACAAACAAAAGAAGGGCTTGAAAATACAGTTTAAAATCTCCACAGAAACAGTGGTGTTGCTTAACGCACTTTACCTCAGTATTTCACCTCAGTTTGCTGTTAAGCTTGAGTAAGTGCTCGTCAGACGAACTAACTTGCATTAAAGGGCAGCCGAATATACAAACGTGTTTCTCAGTTTAAATAAAGTTTATTTCGACTAATATAGGTCACCTTAATTTACTCACCAGTCCATGTTTTCACCGTTATGGCGGCGCCCCGGCCGTCAGTCAGAAAAAAAAGGCTACCGACATGAAAAACACGATGAATATTGTTAGTTTGCTGTTAACAAGTGAAAACAATTTAAAATTGTTCAGTTTTTCATAAAACAGAAATAATATACTAACCTTTTTGTCCAGTTATTGATGCAACATTTCTCTTTTGTCCTTTTTACCGCCACTTCCTCTCAACAGGAGAAAAAAAAAATCTCCCTTGCCATTGGTCAATTTTTCGCGGGCAAGTTCACTACTGTAAACGGATTTACAGTAGTGGAGAATTACAGTAGTGATCATATATTTTCCCATAATCCTTTGCAGTTTACAGTAAAATACTGTATATACATTTTACAGTATCTTACTGTAGATATTACAGTAAAATACTGTTCAAATTACAAAAATCGGTTACAGTGTGTGTACTTTACATGTATTTTATGTGTACTTTACACATACTTAACGTGTACTTAACAAGTGAAGTATGCATGAAAAAAATAACGTACTTTACGTGTACTTCACACGTTAAATACACGTAAACAACGCGTGATTCAGATTACAATCTCATTGCCTGCCTAAGAACTGGGTAAAACCATTTCTGTAAACCTGGGGGGGGAGGGGTGATGCTCATAGGCTACATGCTACCACCATTAAGGTTGTTTCTGTTCATTTGTCCTTTTCTTGTGTAGCCCACACACACAATTATCTGCATCTTGCATTTATATACGTATATTTATTAAATAGGTATTGTTTACTAGTGAAAGTTTTCTTCACATTACTGAGCATTCCCTCTGTAACACCATTGGTTTTCTAACATTAAAACATTATGCTTTAAATCTTAAATCTTGGCATGCAATACATTAATAAGACATTAATATAACTGCAATAAATTTAATTGTATAACTTAGCTGTGCTCTGTTTTCAACTGTACAGTTTCATCAGTAGAATATTTGAGTATACGTATATATATATGTACTTCACATGTGATCTGAATCATATATATATATATATATATATATATATATACATATACAGTACAGACCAAAAGTTTGGACACACCTCATTCAAATGAATGAGAAGGTGTGTTCAAACTTTTGGTCTGTACTGTATATTTTTCTGTTTATTAAAGTGTTTACTCTACATTTGTGCAGTTTTCAGTGGGTTAGTGATATTTTTCAAATATATATAAATTAATAAATAAATATTTTTTAAATGGGTTTTTATACAAAAACAGTTTTTTTTATGTAAAATTCACTTTATAAAAGACCCACATTTCTAACTTTAATTCATGGGGATAACATGGATAATTTCACATGGTTTAGTGTAAGATTTTTGCCCATCTTTTGGAAAATACCGTTTTAAAAGTAAAAAAAAACAACTACAAATAACTTTTACCAGTAGGTGGCTGCAGAGCTCCACTATCTGCTATTTGCTAATTGACCACCTGGAAGATATTTTTTCACAAGTTTTTTTCAGTTGAATTCATATCTACAGTACAGACCAAAAGTTTGGACACACCTGAATGAGAAGGTAAATTGACCATAAACGATTTACAAATGGAACTACGTGAATGATTCACTCGTCAATGAAACACTATTTATATAGGTTATCTATTAATTAATTAATGTTAAATTAAACCTATAAACTGCATTCCAGTAAAAATCCCAGTCATATAGCATAATCAAAGCATTATTGGCATGTCGAGCAAGGGAAAAATAACGAATATAAAGAATAATACAATTATTACGGAAAAAATAGGATCAGTTAATGGACAAGACTGTGGGATGCATAAAATGTTTCTTGTAGAGCTATTTTATTTGATGTACTTTATGTAATATTTTTTTCATGATAAACTTTTGAATGTCTTCTACTACTCTAAAAGACATAAAAGGAGCAAAAAAGAGGCAATTTTATTTTAAGTTTTTCATTAAATATATACAAATAAACACTTAATATTTAAAAATAACACATCAGAAAGAAAAATAGGTAGGATGTTTCATAGCCTGTTGGTAGCAAAGGGTCTATGACCCCTCCCCCCCCAGGTTTACAGAAATGGTTTTACCCAGTTCTTAGGCAGCCAATGAGATTGTGATCTGAATCACGCGTTGTTTACGTGTATTTAATGTGTATTTAACATGTGAAGTACACGTAAAGTACGTGTTATTTTTTCACACGTACTTCACGTGTTAAGTACACGTTAAGTACGTGTAAAGTACACGTCAAGTACACGTTAAAAACACGTGAAGTACACGTAAAGTAGCATTAATTTTTCACACGTACTTCACATGTTAAGTACACGTGAAGTACGCGTGAAATACACGTAGTTGATGTGTTAAATTTGCGTGTATTTGAACCATTTGGCTTTCCATAGGAAAAAACGAGTGTGTCGCACCGCTTGCGTGTCGCTTCCATTATGAGTGCGCACACCGCACATCTACATTTGACATAACGAACTTGAGTATGCAAAGGACGCTACATGTGAATGGCCTCTTATACGACGCTGGCGCATCCTTCCAACTCCGGGCAGCCTTCCTTATCTCTCCCACTTGCCATTTCTACACGTGACGTAACCTGCAGCACTCCACTTTTACTGTCTGTATGTCCACACACCTCTTATTTTGCACAAAAAGGAAGGCACAAAAGGCTACATTGCTCCAAACCGAGATGAGCGAACCGAACGGTTCGGATGTTTTTTCATGTGCCACCACTAGTGCAAACATAAGTAAATATCTCATGAGCATTCTTACAGTATGTATTATAAATTTAATGTGTGTTAGAACCCACATTAAATTTAAAATACATACTGTAAGAATGCTCATGAGATCAGGTTGAAATAGGCAGCTCTCTACTTAGGCAGCATCCTGACTGAAGTTGAACCTCACAAGGGACTCATTTGGAACACTCTATACAGGCTCCGCTCACTGCAGAAGTATTGCTCCTGATCCTAAAGTAATTGATTCCACACACAAGTCAGCACATTGCTAATGATACATGGCACATGAAACATTGAATAAAATGGTACATATTTGATTGGATTTTTATAGATATTGTACTGTGTTGAATGAAATAAGCATATTTGCATTCAATAATTTCTCATGCCTTGTTCACATTCTTGGATTATTTTGCCTCCACTGAGCTCATTTGCAATGCATTCTAATTGCCTTTTCATGAAGGATAAATTCAGTGCTAACTTAAAGAAAAAGCTCACCCAAAAATAAAAACTTACTTAAAATTCACTCACTCTCAGGCCATCCAAGATGTAGATAAATTTGTTTCTTCATCTGAAAATATGTGGATACATTTTGCACTAAATCACTTCCTACCAATGGATTCTCTGCAGTGAATGGGTGTCGTCAGAATGAGATCCCAAACAGCTGATAAAAACAATAATCCACAAGCATTCTGCAAAACTACAGTCCGTCATGCTAACTGATTTAAGCATTATTGTGGATTATGGACGGATATTTTGTCCAGAAGAGACCTTTTTGGTATGGATTGTGGACTATTGCTGCAGAGGATCCACTGGTGAGCAAGTGATGACTGGAATGAAATGACTAGCGAAAATCATTGAACAGGGGTGAATGTGATCACATCTTTAGAAATCATCCAAAGAATGCATCCTAAAATGTAGAATTATGAAGCATATTGTTTACCTATCATTCCTTAAAATGCTGTCAAATCCAAGCTATTGTGTCTTATACGTATCGACAGGACAGTGTTGATCCACAAATGGATCAGTCAGAAGATTACAAGCTTAATAAACATCGACACCACCCTGGATTAACTCATCATCTGAGAGCAAAGTGGAATAAACAATCGTGATTGATATCTTCACCCCTAACCGCGAGCGTTATTAACTGATATCTGTAACCTCATCAAATCACAGCGTGTGAAATACACCTGTATTGATTTTGCATTGCATATGTCACATGTGGCCCATAACATTTCTAACATTATGCCCTTCTCTCTTTCTTTTTTCTCCTATGTTTTCCCGTCTGGCTAACCACCTACAAAGGTAAGTCAAATCTAATGATCTCTTCCTTGCGTGATGTGTGGGAAGGTTAAAGATGTTAAGATGAGGTCAGCGGTTATATGTTTCACACGTTCACGGTGCTACTGTATCGTGGTCTTGAAAGTTTAGTGGCTCCCTGAGTGATTAGTGAAGTTTGGAGCTGATTTCTGAATGGAAATGAAGCAGCCCCAGAGCGCAGGGCTGACCTTGGCCCTGCCTTAGAAGCACGTTTAAGGGAAATTTAGACACACAGCCATAAGAGAGGAAAAGCATATTTAGAGCTGACCATCTGGAAAATTGTTCAAGCTTTGCTGGCTTATTACATTACCTTTCAGTTTGTGCAGCTGAATAAAGAACTTAAAAACTCATTCAAATCGGTCAAAAGAGGATTTTAGAGATGTTCTCTGCTTCTGTAAATGTTAAGTATATAGTGTTATCCCGTGTAAGTGTGATCACCAGCATCTTTAGAGAGTGTTTTAGGTGTAATAAACTTTCATATGCTCAATAAGAGTGCAGATGGATACAGGTGCAATGTGTTTTTGCAAAACTACAACTCTGGCTGTGTTCTCAATGGATTCTAGCATACTACTGACTACATACTGTATACACTACATACTACATTATTTATTTATCAAACATATTATATTAAATGTTTATTGTTATGATTATTTTGGTGAGATTACCTACAGTTGAAGTCAAAAGTTTACACACACCTTGCAGAATCTTCAAAATGTTAATAAATTCACCAAAATAAGAGGAATCATGCAAAATGCATGATTTTTTTTTTCGTACTGACCTGAATAAGATATTTCACATACGATGTTTACGTATAGTTCACAAGTGAAATAATAGTTGAATTCATCGAAATGATGCCATTCAAAAGTTGTACATAAACTTGATTCTTGATACTTAGTTACCTGAATTATCACAGCTGTGTTTAGTTTTAATCTTTGGATTTTCAGCGTTTTTGGGTATTGAAACCTTTCCAACAATGACTCTATGATTTTTAAGATCCATCTGAGGACAACTGAGGGACTCATATGCAACTATTACAGAAGGTTCAAACACTCACTGATGCTTCAGAAGTGAAAAAACGATGCATTACTTTTTGAATTTGAAGCTCAGCGTAAGTTTAAAAAAAAAAGAAGTTTACGCAAAATAAGAAAAAAAATTACACATCTTCATTCTGTTCAAAAGTTTTCACCCCCAACTTTTAATACATTGTGTTTCCTTCTGAAGCATCAGTGAGCGTTTGAACCTTCTGTAATCTCAAAACCATACAGTCATTGTTGGAAAGCGTTCAAATACACAAAAAAATGGAAAACCAAAACATTTGTGGGACCTGAAGAGTCCCACTGGGCAGCTTAATTGTTCAGGACAAACAAGGACTCATGAACAGCTATCACTAAACAAAAACAAAAGCAACAAACCCAAATCAGCTGTGGATCATTCAGGTAACAACACAGTATTAAGAATTAAGAATTCACAATTTTAATAAATTGAACTATTTTCTCTTGTGGACTATTTGTAAACGTCTTTCATGTGAAATATCTTATTCAGATCAGTACTAAATAAAAAAATAACATGCATTTTGTATGATCCCGCTTATTTATTACATTTACTAGCAGTATCTGAGCAAAAATTGTTTCTACACCATTTGTTCTTTTTGTTGTTGTTTTTTTCTTCAATGTACTTCAGAAACTGAGCATTATGGTAGTCTGATGACTTGAACATAACCATATTTTTATTTACATGATACTTTAATTATTGTTCTTTCTAGCAGTGTGATTTGCTTTATCATGAATTTTGATTAAGAATATCTTCTTTTTTTCCCCAAGTCTCATTCACTTGACCTTGTTGGTGGCCCTGCTTTTCCCTGAAGATGTTGCCCTCTCTCTGACCCTCGTGATAACACATGTGCTTTAGAGCAGTATTAAAGCTTTCCCCACAGAGGTGCTAATGCAAGTGTAATTTAAAAGCCAGGGCTATAGATAAAATTACCCACAAGCGTTTTCTGTTATTTCATTTTCAGCCGCCTATGAGTGTTGAACTCACACAATTGGGTTGCATGCAGACTTGCCGTAATTTTCATTATTCCAAGAGCGAGTGCTCTAACGCTGAGAGAGATTACCCGGCCTAGAGGGGAAAATTCAAGGTTAAAGAGGAGGCTTATAAAGATGAAGCTAGCTTCAATATGGTTTGCGTGCACTTTACAAATTACTAGGTTTTGGACACTGTGCTGGCTGTTGAGGGTTATTGCAAGTATGGTTTTACTTTTAGAAATGAATTTCCCTTATCTGAACTTTAGGGCAAAGAAAAGAAGAGAGTACACAATTATCCAGCAACACTTCAACTGGGGCTGAAATAAAGTATAAAGTATCCCAATGAGCACACTGTTACTATATTCTGCATTTGCATCTATTTTGATAGAGTGGATTTTCAGCAGGCCATCATACTTTCATTGCAATATGTAGCGGTTTTATATTTCGTGGTGACTAATTTGTGTGAATTTGTACAATCTCATTTGTACACTTTCATATGGTCTGCCTACGCCCCACTGTTGATATTAACAACTTAATATTTCAGTAATTTAACAAAATGTTCACAGCTCTAAAATCAGTTGGCTAATAGATACAAAGTATTTGTTTTTTTTATTTTATTTTAATGTTGCATTTTTATGATTTAAATATTTAATACCTTTTTTATTAACTCATAAACTCCCTGCAGTTCCCTCATGAATCCCAATTTTGGGAAGCGCTGCTTTATCTCTTCTCTTCCAAAAACTATCTTGCAAATGTCATATTTAACACACAAATCAGCATGAAACAGCATTGACAAGCCATTTTACCTCCATAATGGCTCATTTCCACATGAATCTGAATAGTCAGCTATAAAAAAAACATTAAGACTACAATTTTTTTTTCTTCTGAATAATGAGTCAAATCACGCACAATAAAACCAGAAACAACTATTTACATACAGTTGGTTTTTCATTGTATATTGACTTTAAATGACAATTCAACAACAAAAAAGGCTATCTTTTCCTCTCTTTCTCTCTTTCAATTTCAGTCACTGTTCGGCTGCTTCTAGGGCACTATATCTACTGTGTGCTTCACTCTGAGATGTCAGAGATAGCTTCATCCTTGAAAATGAAATTTATGTGTCGTAGCGCGTTTGTGTGTTGTGCGTCTTTTTTCAGTGCCAAGCACCCACGGCTACTCATTCAGATGGGAAGAGAAATAAAAAGTCTAAAAGATTCCCATCAGATCGGGGAAAAAAAAATATCTACACAGACTTTAGCCCCAAGAGGTGATACATGCAAGCATATCCTCCCTGTACAGCCCCCAGTTGTTTCTAAATGGCTACAGTAATTAATTCTCACGTTTATCAGTGAAACAACTAAGGACGGTTTTGATTTATATCTTAATTGCGCCAAATTATGCTTGCCTTACAGTGGATACTAAGCTAAATCTAATGTAGAGATATCAGAATACGATATGTACTTAAAACTCTACCTCAAAGTGCACATTTAATACCACATGTGAGTGATAACATATAGGGGCCTCATTGGAAATGGGATGCAGAGCAGTGGCGCGGTGCTCTTTGAAGTGATAATGATTTGAATAGATTCTTGCTAGCTGGAGAGCTCCGTGGTAGAGCAATTAAATCTGCTTTAAGGAAACTGCAGACACGGAGAAAACGCATACGAGGGAAGGGCATGATTCCCAGATCTACAGCTAAGAAACAACCTGTTGTGTTTTACAGTGCTGGGAATTGAGTAATTAAAAGTAGCGATGATGCTAAATTAGCTATATTTTTTCAGTAGTTTAGCAGCAGACGGATAGAGGCCCCTGTTGGTGTCTGTTGGCGCTTGTTTTCGCCAGTTGAACATGTTGAGTCGGTTCTTGGAAGATTTGAGAAGTGATGTACTGTAATCGGTCGGCTGTCAGTGCAGAGTTGGTTGGATTTAACACAACAAATTGCTACATTGCTCATGTACATAGCAATGAGAAAGTCATATTTTTGCCTATTATTTGGTTCATTCGAGACAGTTCATGTAAATGGACAAGTTTTAAATCAATCCACCAAATCTCTGAGGTATTTTATTGTAGGTCTTTTCTTGTTTAGGATTCCCAGTAGCTTAGTTACTTTTGACAACAAAATAAGGCTACATTTCTAAACTGTCTTTTATTTGTAGCAGTGAGAAGTCAGATTTTTGCCTGTTATTTGGTTCATTCCTGTGGTTCATGTTACAAAATAATTTGCCAAATCTCTTTGAGGCATTTTATTGTAGGTCATTTGACATATTTGTTGGAATTCTCAGTAGCTAACTAAGCAGTTAGCTACTTTTGACAACAAAAGGCTACACTGCTAAGCGATCCGTTGTATGTGACACTGAGAAGTAAGATTTTTGGCATGTCATTGGATTCATTTTTATGGTTCATGTTGCAAAACATTTAACCAAATCTCTTTGAGGTATTTGATGTCTTTGTAGTTCTCCTGTTCTCAGTAGCTTAGCAGCTTCTTTTGACAACAAAAAGCTACATTGCTAAGCTATCCTTGTATAAATAATAATTTGTCAGATTTTTGTTTGTCATCCCTGCTGAAACCCCCAGCTAAAACCAGCTGCTTCCAGCTTAAACCAGCTAAGACCAGCCAACCAGCCTAGGCTGGTTTTAGCATTTTTTTTTTCATCAGGGATTTGGTTCATTCATGTGGTTCGTGTTACAAAACAATTAACCAAATCTCATTGAGGTATTTCATTGTAGGTCTTTTTGATTTGTTTGTTGTAGGGCTGCACGATAGATCGTTTCAGCATCGTCATTGCGATGTACGCATGCGCGATAGTCGCATCGTGGCAGTCACAATGCAGGGCAAAAAAAAATTATGTGTGTCTGATTTAAAAATGTACTTTCTATATTTCTAAACTTTCTATTCACGGATCTATATTTGTCTAAAATAAAGTAATTAACTCATGTTTAAAGGTTCTTTAAAAACTACAATGCACACGTTGCTTCACCTACTTCATGCATGCAGTCTCTGCGTGCGCATGGCGAAATGAGCGCGGGATGGGAGAAAAGCGCCGAAATGGAAGATTTGGTCGCAAAAAGAAACGCAAAGTCGGTCATATGGAAGTATTTTGGATACAAAAAGGATGCTGCTGACCAAAAACAGGTGCTTTGTCGGGAGTGCCTGTCAGTTGTTGCCACAACTCGCGGAAACACTACGAATTTAAGGGACCGTTCACATGTCGCGCCTAAAAACGTGTGGAAAACGCTAGGCGCACCGCTTTCTCCTTCTTTCCAAAGCGCTCTGTAACTTGAGTGGCAGAGGGGCGTCTGCCGTTGCTAAGCAACCATGACCCGCGCTCTCCTAAAGATGCGGAAGTTTCAGCAAAGATAGATAAATAAAGATAAATGGATTTCCAAAACTAAAAATTGCTTGCAGTAGCTCTGCTGCTAAAAAATGTTATCCCTGTAACAACTATGATCAGCTGTTTCTCCATCTTGGCTAAGCTTTTAATGTTTTCCATGAAAGGAAGAAGCTGATTTCCCTTTCATCAGGGTAAAAGCAACATTCATTATTAATTTCATATTAGAGCCTTGATTTGCCTGAATTGACAGTGAATAAGGTGAGTCAAACTACCCAAAATAAGCTTTAAAAAGTATTTTATTTCAGGGTTTTGATTATACAGTACTTTTACATTTTTTTATTCTTTGAAAATGCTTACAAAATTACCCCAATTATTCTTGAATTATTATTTGATTTTTAAGCAGTTCAAAACAACCTGATGAACATAAATGAATTTGTACACATCGCAATGTATATCGCAAGAAAAAAATATCTTGCAATGTAATTTTTCCCCAGTATCGTGCAGCCCTAGTCTGTTGTTTTTCTTACAATTCTCAGTAGCTTAACAGTTAGCTACTTTGCACAACAGAAGGCTGCATTGCTGAGTTATCTTGTATTAAGCATTGAAAAGTCAGATTTTTGCTTGTTATTTGGTTTATTTGGTTAATTTATGTGGTTCATGTTACAAAACAATTCACCAAATCTCTTTGAGGCATTTTATTGTAGGTCTTTTTGATGTCATTGCTAAGCTATCCTTTGTATGTAGCAATGTAAAGTCAGATTTTTGCTTGTTATTTGGTTTATTTGGTTCATGTTACAAAGCAATTCAAATACAAATCTCTGAGGTATTTTATTGTCTTTTTGATGTCTTTGTTGTTGTTGTTTTTTTTTTTTTGATAGAATTCTCAGCTTACACTTAGCTACTTTTGACAACAAAGGGATACATTCTAGGCTATCCTCTTAGATGTATAGATGGTAGCAATGAGAGGTCAGATTTTCACTTGTTATTTGGTTCATTCATGTGGTTCATATTACAAAACAATTCACAAAATCTCTTTGAGGTATTTTATTGAAGGTCTTTTTGATGTCTTTGTTTTTGCTAGAATTCTCAGTAGCTTAGCAGTTAGCTACTTTTGACAACAAACAGCTACATAGCCCTGGTGAAAAAAACAGCTAAAACCAGCCTAGGCTGGTTGGCTGGTTTTAGCTGGTCAACCAGCCTGGTTTTAGCTGGTCATAGCTGGAAGGCAGGCTGGTTTTAGAGGGGTTTTGGCCACTTTTCCAGCCTGGCCAGGCTGGTCAGGCTGGTCTTAGCTGGTCAGGCTGGGAAACCACCAGCTAAAACCAGCCTGACCAGCTTGGCCAGGCTGGGAGACCAGCTAAAACCAGCCATTTCCAGCTTAAACCAGCTAAGGCCAGCCAACCAGCCTAGGCTGGTATTAGCTGTTTTTTTTCAGCAGGGAGCTCTTAGATGTAGCAATGAGAAGTTATTTGGTTCATTCATATGGTTCTATTACAAAACAATTACCAAATCTGTTTGAGGCCTCCCTGCTGAGAAAAAAAAAAAAAAAACTGCTAAAACCAGCCTAGGCTGGTTGTCTGGTTTTAGTTGGTTACCAGCCTGACCTTAGCTAATAATAGCTGGTCAGCAGGCTGGTTTTAGAGGGGTTTTGACCACTTCCATAGCTAGTCAGGATGGTCTTAGCTGGTCAGGCTGGGTTTTTATCTCAGCTATAAAAATTGGTAGGTTTTTGTAGTCTTGCTGTATTAGTTGTATTTATACTGCTCTAATTACACACACAGAAAAAGAGATATCTTGTATAGACACATCTGAAAAGATATTATCCCCCTCCATAGCATCAGTGTGGTTAGCCACTTATTGTTAGTAGCTTAGTGTTCAGGAATAAGTACAAATTACTGAAATGTATAATGTCTCAAGTAATTGCTCAATTAGTGTTTAGACAGCAAAAGATATAAAACGGCTTGTAAACAATTTGTCAGATAACATACATTTACTTTAAGAAAGCCATTTAATGTCTGTAGCTTGTTTGAAAAAAAAGACTCTAAAAAGGAGCGTTTTCTTAAATAAAATGCACTATATTATATAATCTATGATATTTCTTATCAACCTTGTGATGCCTTTATTATGGCATCAAAATATATTTGAATGAATATGTCATGAAATCAGCCACTATTTAAATGTTGTACATTGCAGGATGTAGATCCATAATTATATAATTAAAAGGTTTATAAAAATATTTATATACAACTGAGTTTTTATTTGTTGTGTTGAGACATTATATCTTAAAACAAATAGCAGCTGCTAACTTCTTCTACAAGCTTCTCCAACACTGATTTAACTTTGTACAAGTAAAAGAACTGCACCGTGATCTCTTTGTGAACTTGATCATGAGGAAAATAACTTCCACCTTTGAGTAGATGAGATACAATTTTAATTATCGGTTAATTTATAGTAAGTGATTATCTTATAATGGACCTGCCGCTGCTTTTCCTGAGGAGTTATTACACTACTGTTATTTTAGTCTCTTGTAAAAGTTTTTTTTTTCTAGTTGAGGAGGTCTATGTATTTCTCTTTAATTAACTTTAAAAGTCTCCACTGAGAAATGGATTGTGAGAGGTATTAGCTTTTTTATTTTTGTGCTAGATGGAACAGATACAGTTTGAATGTGTTGTCAGAAGTTTGTAACTATGCACCAATCAGTATTGACAGTATTTGTGTATTTCATATAATTTGTGTCACTTATAATGAATTGAAATCAGTATACTGTAGATTAGGTATTATTAAAACCACTACCAGAGAGATATTTTTTTCTGAGCAGTTTCCTGTGCTATATTTCTTCCCACCACCTCTTCTCACTTGCTGCAGTCTGTTAGCCCATGAGAATGTCTCCTCACCTGCCAGAAGCTGCAAATGAAAGAGGAATGAATGTTAAAAAGGTCAGGCGAATCAGGTCAGCGAAATGGCAAAGTAAAATACAACCAAATTCCCTGTGAAAAGTCTAAAAACCGAAATGGTATGTTTACCTAAATCTTCTAATATGAGACTTACACCACTTAGTTAGGAACATTTATAGTATATAAAATATAGTATATTAATATTAGTATATTTTATATAATACTTGAAATATTGTGCTTCAAAAAGATGACTTCAGAAAGATGGCAGCATGATAGTTATTTTTAAACAAGGATTGGTACGTCTATTAGTAAGATTTGTTGACTCCAGCAATCTTTGTTATTAAATGCTAATGGTTCAGAAAACTTTTCTTCAAAGTTTGCCTGCTTATAACTCAAGAAGTATTGAAGATATCTGAATACCCTTTTATGTAACCGGTCTTAACAAACTTTCCTTTTGGAATCATTTTTTAAGGCCCTGAATGGTTCAGTTTCAGATATATCGGAATTTCAATATGGCCCCAGGAGTAAGCTGTTAAATTGTCCTCATTTTCAGTGATTAAAAACCAAATGTGGGGCACTTTGCAAAAAATGATGATACTTTTCTTTTAAAAAGGAATATTTGTAGAACAAATAAACTACAAATAATGTTGAAATTAGAATTGTATCCAATTTCCTTCTGTCAAAACAGCTGCATTAAATATACTTGTCGAAAAGTTGCATGCCTGTAACTCAAGAAGTATTAAAGATATCTTAATGCCCTTTTACATATTGGGTCTTAACAAACTTTCCTTTTGTCATCTTTATTTTTAAGTCCCTGTATTGTTCAGTTCCAGAGATATAGGAATTTTAATATGGCCCCAGGAGTAAACCATTAAATTTGTGCACATTTTCAGTCGTCAAAAACCAAATGTGGGTCACTTTGTGTAAATATGATACTACTTATTTTTTAAAGGGGTCATTGGATGCAAAACTAACTTTTACATGTTGTTCTTTAAAAGTAATATCCTTTTTAAAATCAGGTCATTCTCAGCTTCTTGTTGTTGTGATGAAACACAGTTGATTGACATGAGCGTCTTACCTTAGACCCGCCCTCACCGAGCTGAAACAGTCCGAATACGATTGCCATTGTGTCGACTCAGGTGCAGAGGAAGACTCTAATTGAGCGATTGAGGTGTTCTGTTGTTGGATGTAATAATGAACATAGCAGAGGACAACTTTACTTTCGTTTTTAAAAGGAAAGCGCCGATCCCGATCTACATATGCATCTATGTTCGTGTGAATCATTCGTGATGCAGCTTCACCCACAGCAGAGATGAGTATAACGCCTGTTTCACACATACTCCGTCTGCAGTGCGTTTGCAGTCCGTGTGCGTTGCGTATGCGGGTGCAGAAGCAGCACGGACAAACACAGCATTTATCCGTTATTTTGATTTCAAATCCAAACGTGCTTTTTCAGAATTGTGATCCTCTTTTATCATAGTACACTAATACAATAATACGAGACATATTCACGTTTAAACTCAATAAATATAAACAACGTATTATTCAATGCACTTGACTTCTAAATTTGTATATTAAGTTGCTCAAGCAAGTTGCAACACATTTAAACATAGCATAGGTAGGCTATAGCTTCCTTTTCTTATTGAAATTGGGCTATCACAAATATGTAAGGGATAATCAACGGTTTGCCGTGCGTTAAAGGATTTTAAATGCACGACGTGGAGGCTAATAACCGCCCGACGCGAAGTGGAGGGTGGTTGCCTCCGCAAAGTGCATTTTAAATGCGGCTTAAAGGGCCCATGCGATAAAATTAGCTGATATTTTGCAGAGCTGATTTTGACAAGGTAAAAGTTTTTTTTTTTTTTTTTTTACACTACTATTGAGAATTTTTAACCAAAGTACAATAGAGACTTTTCATTAAGACCCTAAAGAATCATATGAACTTGTGGAAAATGGGCATCGGATGACCCCTTTAAAGAAGCCTATCTGAAAAACAAATAATGTTGAAACTAGGGCTGGGCCGATAAACGATATCATATCGAATCGCGATAAAATTTATGTTAATAAGGATGATAAGCTCTAGACATTTTTTGCTCGATATGGATTAATCTAAGAGCCAATCACACAGCAGAAATATGCGACAACAGCCAATCAGCCTGCAGCGTGCGTGTGCATGTCAAAGTACAAAGTTCATTTCCTACCGCACTTTGCGAAGCAAACTTAACACCAGGACCACAAAAAAAAAAAAAGAGTGGAAGCAGCGACGAAAGTGAAACTAACCTCGAGTTATTATCCAAAGATGTTGAAATTGTCGACAAAAAGGTAGCACAAATTCCATTAAGTGGTTTGGCTATCTAAAAAGTGACTCTCAGCTGAGCTTTGGCGCGATTGTTAAAACTGAAACCGAAAGCAAAAAACGCACGCGCATTCAAAAGCAATTTTAATCCCCCTTGTTTAGAGAGTGACTCCCCAATGCACGCAAATTAGGCTACATTACATATCTAGGCTGTTATTAGTATGTAGACTATGATAGGTTGTGTATGTCTATAGCTCTGTATCATGCTTGAAATATTCGGTCTCTATTTGCACTTTGAATATTTAGAGAGTAGCCTACTTTGATTATGGCTGAATTATCTGCACTTAATACGATTAAAGAAGAACTGTGTCGTAATTTTTTGTTATTTATACTGTAGAGTGTTTCAAAATGCAGTGGTTGCCTCTAATTTAAATAGCTCAACCTATAATAGAGAAAATAAACAATTGTGTTAATAATAATAAATAAATAAATAAATAATTGTTACAAATTATGTTTTTACAATCATTTTATGTTTACATTTTGTACATTTACTCTCATTTACCATACTCTGTCACAACTTTTATTTTTTTTATTTATTTTAGTAAG
The DNA here is from genome assembly GCF_049309525.1 of Garra rufa. Lineage (NCBI taxonomy): Eukaryota > Metazoa > Chordata > Actinopteri > Cypriniformes > Cyprinidae > Garra > Garra rufa. The sequence continues at coordinate 1,048,728 of NC_133365.1, read as the reverse complement.
GTGTTTTAAGTTTTAAGGCCAAATCTGTACTGTAATCTGTTTTTGTTAATAAACTATACTTTAAAATGTAATTCAATGAACCCTTTAATTTTTGTGGCTTTAGTCATTGTTGGGATACTATTTTAAAGCTGGCAACATCAACAGCTTATATCGAAATATATATCGTTATCGTTCAATATGGGGAAAAAATTATCGAGATTACATTTTTGCCATATCGCCCAGCCCTAGTTGAAACTATAAATGTATCTTGTTTCCTTCTGTCAACACAACTCCATTGAACATACCTGTCTGAGTGCCATAAAAATTATTTTTCCAGAGTTTGCATGCCTGTAACTTTTTTCTTTTGGAATCGTGATCCAGAGATATGGGGATTTCAATGTAATTCTATATTCAGATTGTTGAACAATACCCATTTTCAGTGGTCGAAAAACAAATCTTTGTGTACAGCTGATACATATTTTATTTTAAAGAACAATGTCTGAAGAATAAATAATTTTTAAGGCTCTGTATTGTTCAGTTCCTGAGATATTGGGATCTCAATATGGCCCCAGGAGTAAGCTGTTAAATTGTGCTCATTTTCAGTGATCAAAAACCACTTTGCAAAAATATGATACTTCTTTTCTTTTAAAAAGGAATATTGTGGAACAAATAATGTTGAAACTAGAATTGTATCCTGTTTCCTTCTGTCAAAAGAGCTGCATTGAACATGCCTGTCTGATTGCCATAATTATTATTTTTTCCAAATTAAATTGTACTCATTTTCAGTGATCAAAAACCAAATGTGGGTCACTTTGCGTAAAGATGATACTTCTCTTTTAAAAAAGACTATCTGAAGAACAAATAATGTTGAAACTAGTGTTGAAATGTATCTCATTTCCTTCTGTCAAAAGAACTGCATTGAACATAACTGTCTGAATGCCATAAAAATGATTTTTCCAGAGTTTGGATTCCTTTAACTCAAAGTATTAAAGATATCTCTATATGATTTTAGATGGTAGTTTTTAAAAATATATGTATCACATGTATCATTCAGTCCCAGATTGTTGAACATTAAACAATACCCATTTCCAGTGCTCGAAAACCAAATGTTGGTCTCTTTGTATACAGCTGATAATTATATTTAAAAAACAATGTCTGAAGAATAAATAATGTTGAGAGGCTTGTTTGCCTCTATCAAGACAATTAAATAGAATTTACCCGAGTGCACTAAATGCACTGAAATGGTCAAGTTAAGGCACTTTAACGAGCTCTTAGTAGTCCATTCATAAGATTCTATATTTAAATCAGTTGATTACTCAATAAATATACATCAATGACATTTAATATTTTGGCTTTCAGCACTATACATGTTTATCTTTCTTCAGAAATTTGGTTGATTTGACACGAAATGATCCTATATATTTACATACATGTATACATATACATTTAATTGATAATTGGCTTTTAATTGATCATTAATTACAGTTTAGTGTATGAGTAAGTAGTTAGCCATGCCCCCAACCCCTTGGAAGAAAATGCTTCCTCCATAAAACTGGTAGGCACTCAGAACCTCTGACAGTGCTGTGCAGACACAGAGGCAGAATATGAATTCTCAAAAGTGCAGAGAGTGGCGACGGGCCATCAATAATCTTGGCAGGACGCATTTGGGCCGGACGTTGAGTATCCCTGTTGTAGCATGTAGGCGCCCTTAAAGTCATTGTTGTACGTGGCCATTATAATAGTTGGTTCACCTCTGCGCTCTCTCTCTCTTTTCCCTCCTCTACCACCCACACAGTCTCTCAGTCTCTTGTGCTCTGAAACTGACGACCTGAAGCTTTTGATGTGGGAGGATTTTGGCTGTCATTTTTTTTGGGCTTATAAAGGGAAATAACATTTAACCTCTAACAATTTCTCTGTTTGCAGAGAAGGTGTCCATACTAGAACATGTCTGAAAGGCTTTGATAGCTTACAGCTAGTGTTATATGTGACCCAGTTTTACAGTAACGCACGCAATACAATTGCATTAGTATTCCTATAGTACTTCCACAAGGTTTAGCTTTGGTATATGGCACGTATCCATGGGTACCTGCTTAGGTAATTATCCAATTAGCTATAAACGTAATTGTAATGTCAGCATTCACTAATGGTTACACGCTAGCAGAGTTTCTTTCTTGCGTTCTGCATGTTGTTTTCTCCTTTATGTCGGAAATGTGAGTCTAAAACGGGGTTGGAAGCCTTGGTGAGATTAAAACGGGGGCATGATGGGACTGAAATGCATTTCTTGTATAGAAATGCCCTTGTTCAGGCTTAATCTTCCGGCTTGCAGGGCTCTTCTTTGCAATCATGTTCTCCTTTAAATATTACATTGAATGGTTAGCCTAGAACATGCTGTTGAAAATGCTTTATGTAATTGACAATATTCTGGGTAGGTGATGTGAGGTGAGAGCTGTTGTAGGATTTGGATTACAGAATAATACATGACAAGACTATGGGTTGGTTATTGTGTTTTTTTTTTTTTTTTTTTAATGAACCATCATGATGTTTTCAGACAGCACTGTGAACAAACATTGAAGCCAATTCAAATGTTTATTTAAAAAAGTGAAATTCTAGTTAATATTGTGTTTAGTACTGCTTTTTACAAAATACACACTAGGAAAATTTGTTTAACACTCTTTACTTATAATATAATTTATACGATAAAAAGGGTCCCACTTTATTAAAAAAAAATATGTATACAGTGTAAAAACATTTATGTACACAATAAGTGCATTGTATCAAATGATCCGCCGCTGAATACAAAAAAAGGTTATTGCGACTTATTTCACAATTCTGACTTTTTTCTCAATTGTGAGATAAACTCACAATTGTGAGTTAAGTCAGAATTGCAAGATATAAGCTTGTCATGTATTATTCTGTAAAGATATAAGCTTGCAATTCTGAGAAATTAAGTCAGAATTGCGTGGTTATAAACAGGGCTCTGAACCGGTTCAAGGAACGAAAACGAAAAACGAAAACAAATGACATTGAACAGGAACAAAAACGAAAACGAAAACAAAATCAATTTTAATCGTTCTGAACAGAAACGGAAACAGAAATTCCAAATTAACCGGTTAATAACGGTATTTTTATCGTTCTCTTTATTATGTCAATTTGGCAGACCAAAAACATGAATTCAAATTGTGTGCGCAAATGCGACGGTGACGCATACAACGTGAAATGCCCGCGAAGCAGACGTCATCATCATAAGCAGAGCCCTTTCTGATGCGACGAGCTTAAGGGGCCGTTCACATGTAGCGTCTTTTGCGCGCTCAAATTCGTTATTTCAAATGTAGACGCGCTCGTTTTTTCCAGGCGCGTCCGCGCCGCATCGAGATAAAAAGATCTCAACTTCTCAGAATGCAGCAAGCGCACCGCAGGTCATGTGACATGAACCAACCAATCAGCTTCCTCACGTTTTTCCGTTACATTGAAACCTCTGTAGAAACATGGAGGAGCAGCTCATCATTGTGGTCCAGGGATTTCCTGAACTTTATGATTTGTCAAGCCCCCATTATTTTGACGCTAATAGAAGAAACAATGCATGGAGACGCATAGGCTTGGAGCTAGAGCGCAGCTGATGGTTGCTTAGAAACGGCAGACGCTTCCGGAGCGCAAGCGCCCGAGCGCTTTGTTGATAAGGAAGAAAGAAGCGTGCCTAGCGGTTTCCACGCGTTTTTAGGCGCGACATGTGAACGGCCCCTTAGGTTACCAAGCACCTGGCTGTTTCATGTGCAAAGGTATGTTTAGGTTTAAGTTATTGTAGCCTAATTAAAACTGGTAGAGTAGGTTATAGGTTCACTTTTGCTGAAGCCCATCCAGTTTTTCCAGTAGCCTATTTGGTATATTATAATTGAAGTTGTTGATCTGTTGTGTTAAATGTAAAAAAAAAAAAAAAAAAAAAAAGGAAATCTATTGTTGTTTTATAATGTTACAATGCGTTATGTTTTCTTTTACTTTTATGCATTAAATGTAAAATCATATCCACTATCTGGAGTTCTGTTTTGTTTGAGTGAAAATAGCCTATAATAGGCTATTATGTATATTAGGTAATAAGTCAACAGGTTTTTTATCGCAGATTAAGCCGTGTGGTCAGGATGTTAAGCGGATGGTCTTGAAGGGGCTTATTTCGCTATAGTATTATCAAACAAGAAAATAGTTTTAAAAAAATTATTAGCGCATTTGTAACGAGTTTCCAGGTGAACTCGTTTACTTTCGGTTTTAAAGACATTAAGTTCAAATGACACGAACACGGAATTTAGTTTAATCATTTGTAAACATAATGCCAAACATGTTATTAAAATGCACACTCTATCTATCTATCTATCTATCTATCTATCTATCTATCTATCTATCTATCTATCTATCTATCTATCTATCTATCTATCTATCTATCTATCTATCTATCTATCTATCTATCTATCTATCTATCTATCTATCTATCTATCTATCTATCTATCTATCTATCTATCTATCTATCTATCTAATAAAATAACGTTATTAACCGGTATTTTTTCTAGAAAACCGTTTTCGGAACGTATTGTTTAATGAGGAACGCAAGAACAGAAACGTTATAATATCGATTCTGCTCGGAGTGAACCGAATGGATTTTTTTTTCCGTTTTTAAGCCCTGGTTATAAACTCACAGTTGCAAGTTATGAAGTCAGAATTGCAAGATATAGGCTTGCAGTTCTGACAAATTAAGTCAGAATTGTGATATAAACTCGCAATTGCGAGTTAAGTCAGATTTGCAAGATATAAGCTTGCAATTCTGACAAATTAAGTCAGAATTGTGATATAAACTCGCAATTCTGAGAAATGAAGTCAGAATTTTGATATAACTCACAACTGCAAGTTTAAGTCAGAATTGTGAAAGATGAGCTCGCGATTCTGAGAAATTAGGTCAGAATTGTGATATAAACGCTCAATTGCGAGTTAAGTCAGAATTGTGAAAGATGAGCTCGCAATTCTGAGAAATTAGGTGGGAATTGTGATATAAACTCGCAATTGCAAGTTAAGTCAGAATTGTGAAAGATAAGCTCACAATTCTGAGAAATTAAGTCAGAATTTTGAGATATAAACTCACAAATCTGAGAAATTAAGTCAGAATTGTGATATAAACTCGCAATTCTGAGAAATTAAGTCTGAATTGTGAGATATAAGCTCACAAATCTGAGAAATTAGGTCAGAATTGTGATACAAACTCGCAATTGCGAGTTAAGTCAGAATTGTGAAAGATAAGCTCGCAATTCTGAGAAATTAAGTCAGAATTGTGATATAAACTCACATTTTTGAGAAATTAAGTCAGAATTTTGATGTAACTCGCAACTGCAAGTTTAAGTCAGAATTGTGAAAGATGAGCTCGCGATTCTGAGAAATTAAATCAGAATTTTGATAACTCGCAACTGCAAGTTTAAGTCAGAATTGAGAAAGATGAGCTCGCAATTCTGAGACATTATGTCAGAATTGTGAGATATAAGCTTGCAATTCTGAGAAATTAATTCAGAATTGTGAGATATAAGCTCACAAATCTGAGAAATTAAGTCAGAATTGTGATATAAACTCGCAATTGTGAGTTACGTCAGAATTGTGAGATATAAGCTCGCAATTCTGAGAAATTAAGTCAGAATTGTGAGATATACAGTAAGCTCACAAATCTGAGAAATTAGGTCAGAATTGCGATATAAACTTAGCCTGGCTATCACCAGACCACGTTATGACTTCGTCATGATTCGTGGTCTGGGAACCACATGTTCATTTCCTCGTATTTGAGGCGTGGTTTACGAATGCCCAGAGCCGTTTATTGGGCGATACGAATGTCTATCAAATGCGCCTGTGCGTAGCTCATAGCCAATCGTTTCAATTATACCGGATGACGTATGTAGAGCGAACGCCAAAAGTTGCTCTTTTTTCAAAATAAACTTGCATTCTAATGTCATTTGTCGCATCGGGTCGCGCCGCTCGCGTCCAGTGTAGACACGAAAGATAACTTTGCGTCTGCTGCCATGCTGGATCCTTCGGTGAGTCGCATAGAAGGCGTCATCGTCTTGCTGCTCCCTCCCCGTTCTGTGATTGGTTCCCTATCTTAGGTGAAAATTAGGTCCATGGTTTCCAGACTGACTAGAAGCGTGAATAAAATCGCGCTGCGCAAGGCAGTATGGGGACACCCAGGCTAATATAAACTCGCAATTACGAGTTAAGTCAGAATTGCGAAAGATAAGCTCGCAATTCTAAGAAATTAAGTCACAATTGTGATATAAACTCGCAATTGCAAGTTAAGTCAGAATTATGAGATATAAGCTCGCAATTCTGAGAAATTAAGTCAGAATTGTGATATAAACTCGCAATTGTGAGTTACGTCAGAATTGTGAGATATAAGCTCACAATTATGAGAAATTAAGTCAGAATTGTGATAAACTCGCAATTGCAAGTTAAGTCAGAATTGTGAAAGATAAACTCGCAATTCTGAGAAATTAAGTCAGAATTATGAGATATAAGCTCGCAATTCTGAGAAATTAAGTCAGAATTGTGAGATATAAGCTCACAATTATGAGAAATTAAGTCAGAATTGTGATATAAACTCGCAATTGCGAGTTAAGTCAGAATTGCAACATATAAGCTCGCAATTCTGAGAAATCAAGTCAGAATTGTGTGATATAAACTCGCAATTCTGTGAACATATCAGTCCTTTTTTTTTTTTTTTTCTCCCCAGTACTGGACTTTATAACTTGCAATTGCAAGTTTATATCTGACAATTCTGAGAAAAAAAAAATCTGAATTGCGAGATACAAAGTCGCATTTGCGAGAAAAAAGTCAGAATTGCGTGATATAAACTCACAAATCTGAGAAATAAATTTGCGATTGTGTGATATAAACACATTCGTTTTTTTTTCTCTCCTCAGAACTGGACTTAATAACTCACAATTGCGAGTTTATATCTCACAATTCTGAGAAAAAAAGTCAGAATTAAGAGATGTAAAATCGTAAATAAGAGGGAAAAAAGTCAGAATTGTGAGATAAAAAGCTGCAATTACCTTTTTTAGTTTTTATTCGGTGGTGGAAATGGGCTTCCATATCAGCTTAACTTATTTTCAGATAGTTTTGTTTTTCATCTACTGTCATATTTTATTTCAGCTTTCAATTACTGAAGTGATTTTAACGCATTAGTTTTAGTTAACAATATCAACTCAAATGGGGACTTGAATCAATTCTTTGAAACAAAGTTTAAACTGATTCAAAGATATGAATCACATCACTAACGTTTCTTCTGCTGACGTTTAAATTCTTTGTCTCAACACTTTAATGCATACTCTTTTGGAATTTGTATTAAAAGCACTGCAATATTGGTTTTTCTTCATTATTAATATTCAGCAAAATCACTGCACATGTATTGTGAATATTCAATACATCACCCAAGCTTACACCTTTCTCTCTTTCACCTATAAAAAATATTAAAATGAAAGACAGCCTGTGACGTGTTGCCACTCCTGGCACTGGCAGCCGTGCCCAGCTCTGAAATCACACCAGGCGTAATGCATTCTTTTCAGCCCATTGATCCATGCCAAAATGAAACCATTACTCTTTCATTGATTTCCATTCTATCTCTAGCGCTGCTCTTTCCCAGGTCTTTCTTAATTAATTGCAATGCTCTCCCTCTCTTTATGAACATGGTCGTATAGATTGTGTCCCCACAGATGAGAAAGAGAAACTTGTTTCTGCTCATTTTAAGTGATGCTGCCTTGAACTTTAATTGCACTGGGCCTGGAGTAAGCAAATCAAATGCACCACGGGAGATTTGAAATATTCATCTCGGCTATGAAAGATGGGCCCTAATGAAGGGGTTGTTTTTATTTGGCCACAATGCATTGCAGGAACTGCATTATTTTCCATGGGGCACTTCATCGCACCAGCCATAAATTGGCAAAAGATGCTCAATTTGAGCATGTGATCAGGTGACAAGGTCCTGGCAGGAATACACAAACTAGAGCGCTCGGCCATATTTGTTTGATTGACAGTTGTTATTACTAATAGATAGCTAAGCACAATGGGATGTGATGTATGTAAGCTTGACTAAATTTAGCCAGACTTAATGGTGGCTTAAACCTTTGCCGCCTCTCTGTCCAAACTGACCTCACTAATGATCTCATGCCATTAGTGGAGCAACTCAAGCTGATGACAATGACAATGAATAACTAACTGAGCTTTTACAGCAAATGCCATCTTGTGTCATAGAGATCTCCATAAAAATAAGAATAATATATTCTTGAAGATTTAAAGGGATAGTTTACTCAAAAATAAAATCTCCTTCCTTCTACTTTGGAACCTAAAAAAAGATATTATGAGAAATGTTTTTTTACATACAAATGGAAGTCAGGGAACACCAAAAGTATTCAAAATATCTTTTTTTGTGTGTGGCATAGAAGAATGTCAATCACAAAATTGTCATTTTTGGGTGAGCTATACTTTTATCTTCATTTACCAGTATTAACTAAGAGACCGAACGTTTTTTAAATAAATCAATAAAGACAATTACATACACCTCGCAGAATCTGCAAAATGTTAATTATTTTACCAAAATAAGAGGGATCATACAAAATGCAAGTTACAAAATATATTTGCAAATAGTCCACGAGAAAATAGTTGAATTCATAATGTCCTAGTTCAAAAGTTTTCATACACTTGATTCTTTATACTGTGTTGTTACCTGAATAATCCGCAGCTGTATTTTTGTTAAGTGATAGTTGTTTACAAGTCCTTCATTCGTCCTAAACAGTTGAGCTGCCTCAGGTCAAATCCTTCAGGTCACACAAATTCTTTGGTTTTTCAGCATTTTTGTGTCTTTGAACTATTTCCAACAATGACTGTATGATTTTGAGATCCATCACTTCACACCAAGGACAACTGAGGGACTATTATAGAAGGAAAACAGTGCTTTAAGAGCCAGGGGTGTAAACTTTTGAACAGAATGAAGATGTGTACATTTTTCTTCTTTTGCCTAAATATCATTTTTTTTTTTTCATTTAGTTACAGAAGATACTTACTTATTTCCCTGAAGACAAAATAAGTGAAATCTGATCTTCAAATTCAAAAAGTTTTCACCCCCTGGCTCTTGCATTTTTTTCCCCTTCAAGGAGCATTAGAGAGTGTTTAAGCCTTCTGTAATAGTTGCAAATGAGTCCCTAAGTTGTCCTCAGTGTGAAATATAATTCATTTGATTTATTGATTTTATATTATATTATTTAATGTTATTTTTAGTAGTAGTAGTAGTAGTAGTATTTATATTATAAAAAGCTAACAATGGACCCTTTTCACATTTCTCATAAGCAGGAGTTCCACAAAGCAATTTGCACTTTGCTCTCTTGTCACTTAATATTATATTTTGGCGCGTGTTTTTTTTTTTTTTTTTTTTACACTAATCACCTCTGAAGTCGTCATAGTTAGGTAAACCATATAGTGGCAGAACAGGAGGCTACATTTGATATAAAATAATTCCACGATAGTATTTTTACAACTTTCTAAGAGGAAAAAATAAAAAGAGACTGATAAAGGTGGTCAGAAGAATAAACACTATCAAATTTACTGTCACTCACGCAACCGTCATATTAGAAACATCCCCACATCAGTTTTTTTTTTTTTTTTTTTTTTGTCAGTGTAATTTGATGCAAAGGTAATGCAATGCAAACTATAGTGTTATGATGTACATACATTAAAAAGTTTATTTATTTATTTATTTATTTATTTATTTCCCAGATAGCACACATACTGTCTGCAAGATGTCTGTTAAAGATCTCTTGTTCTGGAAAGCATCTGCTGTGTACAAACGTCTGGCAGAAGTATGTTAGATGTCAGTTTTACATACATTATAATTTATAAACATCTTAAAGACATCTAATAGACGTCTATTTGACATCTGATAGGAGACCTCCAATAGACACATTGCAGATGAGCTAACTACATCTTGCAGATGTAATGCAGACAAATGGACGTCTCCAAGATGTACGTGTGCCAGCAGGGTTACTTACTTATAAAACACTGAATAAGCAGAATAGGCTGTTTTTTTGCCTTGTGTGGTTTTGTTGATGATTTTTTAAGGACAAGGGCCTGTCATTTACACTGTCCATGGTGGCATCTGCCTAATTCGGTTAGCTTTTAACAAGAAGCTGATGAATTTGACAGCTGAATTAGTGCCAAAATACTGTAGCATTTGATTGGATGCTCAGTCTTTTGCTTCGACTGCTAAATACATAGAAAACCTTTCCAACCCCTTTTAAAAGTTGATGAGCCTTTTTATTTTGCTCTTTTTACAATATGGTTAGCTTTTAGCATTTAGCATGTAGCGAACAGATCCATTTATAGGTCATGACCGACCAGTTTTGCCACGGCTGAAGCACACAGCTGTGCAGCAGGGTGTATATCTTGAGGTCAAATATCTTCGGGACAAAAAGAGTGTTATTTCTTTATTTTCAAAGCAAGCATGCCATTATATATTTCTGTCTCTGTTGTTTGGCCTAAGTTGGCCTGTATTTCTCTATTGTCGTGGCTGTTTTGTGTTCCTGGGGGAAAGACAATAAGACCTATACCACTGGAAGCCTCTGGCGTGGCACTTCTGCTGTCTAACTAGCCCTAGTCTCTGCTTTCAAAACGAATCGGAGTTGGCGAAGGGGAAAGAGACTGTTTATGAACTGAAACTTTAGAGTATTGTGACAGCACCGCTGAACTGCAGCCTAAATTATACATGGGCACGAGAACTGTGTTGTGAGGGGACAGCTGACTGCAGGTAGACCTCACCATCAGCGCTGCCAGTTTGGCATTGACATCCCGCTCTATGCCAGAAAACACTGCCATCATGTCAGGTAACATCTCTCTCGGTTTCCATCTCTCCACACAAACAACAAAACTCCCACGGTACAAGAGCAGCCTATTGACAATGCTTGACAGGTCGACTGGTGGTTCAATGACTTGAAACTGGTGGGTAACAGCAGCTCTTGTTGTTCTGTTTTATGGAATTTGGGGCATTAAAAACGAGCAACTTCCTTTTTGATGTACGTTGTGTTGAAATTTGCCTTAAGCAAACTGTCTAAACCAGTTGCAATCGTATCAACAGAACGAATCCTCAAGATATTTCAGTATGGTCGAGATGTTTTAAGTGTTGTTTCTCCTTGATCTCATTTTAAGGTAAAAGCAAGGATAAATGTACTAGTCAGGCAGGCAGCTTTCCTCTATGGGTAGAAGTTCTAAAGCACTTAAGTAAAGGTTTTTTTTTTATCACCCTGCTTTTGGAGCTGATGAGTGTTACTTCAGGGATTCAGTGGAAAGAAACGTTTGGAGTGCTGTGAAAGAAATCTCTTTTTGCTCTGAGCTGCAATCCTGCATTCAGCTTCACTAAAATACTCTGAGGACTGTTTAATAATTATTGTATGTGATTCACATTCAGGCTGGGGAAATCAAGACGGATTCTTGGCTGCGTCTTTACAATATATATGGGTGGTTGCAGTCATTTGAATTTAGTTTGAATTAAAAATGAAGAGTTGAGATGGAATTGTAGTCTTTCTGTGAATATTGTTTAATATGAACTTGCATGCGCTATGACAGCTAATTGCTTCATAACTAGGTCACATCTACTGGCAGATGAATAGCAGAGTAGTCACAAAAAGGTTTCATAGGCTACGTTCTTGAAGTATGATTACATCTGTAGTTGTGCCTTTTTTGGATGGACATCAAAAAACTGCATGTAGCCAGTTTGCCAAAACAAATCTTTTTTTGGATATCTCTGCCAATTTTTGGACACAACCAATAAGCAATTTCATCGGAATGCCTTTCATAGCAAAAATGTAATCATGAAAATTCATGTTGATATAGAATGTTTTTTGTATTCAATGACCCAGAAATACACGCGGGCACTGATAAGGGCACTTTCCAAAAGGAAGTGTCAGGACACAAATAACGCACTTCTGTTTTTTTTTTGTTTTTTTTTATAAAGACAAGTTATATAAGCAGAGAACATCCAGATCCTGAGATGCTGACGTGGTGAAAATTACAATTTCACTTTAAGGCTAGCACAGCTCCAGTCCTTAAAAAATGTCGCATTGGGAGTATAAGTATAACTCATTTAAATCTCCAGATTGCTTTTAGTAATGTTTTGAAAGTCATATTTAATGTATGAATTCAGAAAACAACACCTCACAAATGTTAGGTTAACGCTTTACCATGTGATAATTTGTTCAGTATTTGTACATTTCACATTTCCAGCCCAATGTCATGAGAGAACATAACTATTTTAGAATCAATATATGTGATTAAAGCTTCACCAATGGGTATCAGCAGTTTGTATGACAACATAGAAAGAATAATGTGTGAACTTATACAAATTTTGCAACTAGTTTGCCAAAACACAAAGTAGTTATGATTTTGTTGAGGTTTTTAATTTTTAAAAATTCATACCAAATTCGACCTGTGTAAACTTGAGGGAAACTGATTAAAAATCACTTTTTAAAGCTATATAAACGGTTGAACAATTGAATGTCGGCTGTGTCATGAATCACAAGTTCTCACTTGTTTTGATCACACATTATTTCATATTAGCAGAGGGCCCATTGCCTGATTTATAAGTGCCTCTGTTCTCCTGAGACTCGCTCAGATAAAGGATGAGCAGCTTCACCTATAGTGAAGGTCTTAATGTTGAAACATCTCTTTGAGCGAGTTTCACATGGTGTTGGTTTCAAGCCCTGCACACTCAGCATCGGTGTAGCGGTTGCCAGATTGCACCTGTCAGCATTCTCACTCCATCACTGGCGCCTGACCCTTGGGGGCAGGAGATCAAAGCAGAAATAGTGGCTGGGCGTCATCACTGCTTGCTGTTTTATTTTATTTTCTTAGTCAACTCTTTTAACGCTAAATCATGAACACCATTACTGAAGGAGTTCATGTTTTTTCATTTGGACTACTTTTTTCTGTCCTTTTTGGGGATTGACAGGGGTTGCTATATATTATTGAATGGAAAGAGCTTTGTGAACATTCTTCAAAATGATTTTAATTGTGAGATAAACTTAAATTGTGACAAATTCACATTGTAAGATCAATCACAAGTATGAGAAACAAAGTCACACTCACAAAATGTAAAGTCACCTTTTGAGATATATAGTCACAATTACAAGAGTTAAAGTTGTGAGATGTAAAGTAATATTCTGATTTGCATTTATGAAAATCTAAGCCACAATCTGAGATATATAGTTGCAATTATGAGATGTAAAGTTCTGAGATAGTCACAGTTTTAAGAGAACCAGTTACAATTGTGAGAGATGGTTATATTCTAAGATATATTGTTGCAATTTTGAGAAACTGAGCCGCAATCTGAGATTATTGTAGTTGCAATTCTGAGATGTAAAGTTCTGAGTCACAGTTTTATGAGAAAGTTACTGTGAGATATAAAGTAACACAGTTATAAGAAACAGTCCCATTCTGAGATGTGTGGCGCAAATACGAGAAGCAAAGTCACAACTGTGAAATGTTAAATCGTATTCTATGAAACAATTGTGAGATATATAGTCACACTCTGAGATATATATATAGCTGCAGTTATGAAAAAGTCACATTCTGAGAGTCATATGAGAAACAGTAACGACTGTGAAAGATAATGTTTTATTCTAAACTATATATAGCAATCATGAGAAATAATGTCATATTCTGAGATATGCAGTGCATTTACAAGAAGTAGTCGAATTCTGAAATATATAGCCACAGTTCCAATAAATAGTAGCAGTTGTGAGATTATAGTCACATGCTTAAGATTGCAATTTCGAGAAACAAAGACACATTCTGGCACATAAAGTAAAATTATGATATATCTAGTCATAATTATGAGAAACAGTCAATTGTCAAATATAAAGTCACTTTGTAAAATTAGTTGCAATTATGAGAATCTAAGCTATTCTGAGATTTGTAGCCGCATATTATGAGGAATATATAGTCAGAATTGCAAGAAACGGTCACAATTGTAAGTCACATTCTGGGACATATATAGTCACAGTTCTAATAAAAAGTAATTATGAGATATATAGTCACTTTATAAGGTATATAGTCATAATTGCAAGAAACGGTAACGACTGTGAAATATAAAGTCATATTATGGGATATATAGTCAGTTCTAATAAAAAGTAGTAATTATGAAATATATAGTCACATTATGAAGGTACATAGTTATAATTGCAAGAAACAGTCTCGATTGTGAAATAAAAGTCACATTCTGGAATATATAGTCAATTCTAATAAAAAAGTAGTAATTATGAGATATATAGTCACGTTAAGAGGTATATTGTCAAAATGGCAAGAAACAATCAAGATTGTGAAATATAAAGTCACATTATGGGATATAGTCACATTATGAGTTATATAGTTATTATTGCAAGAAGCGGTCACAATTGTGAGATATAAAGTGACATTCTGGAATATATAGTCAATTCTAATAAATAAGTAGTGATTATTAGATATATATTCACATTTTGAGGTATATAGTTATAATGGCAAGAAACGGTCACAATTGTGAGATATAAAGTCACATTCTGGGATTCTGGGACATATATAGTCACAGTTCTAATAAAAAGTAGTAATTATGAGATATATAGTCATTTTATAAGGTATATAGTCATAATTGCAAGAAACGGTAACTACTGAAATATAAAGTCACATTATGGGATATATAGTCAGTTCGAATAAAAAGTAGTAATTATGAGATATATAGACACATTATGAAGGTATATAGTTATAATTGCAAGAAACAGTTACGATTGTGAGATAAAAGTCACATTCTGGAATATATAGTCAATTCTAATAAAGTAGTGATTATGAGATATATATTCACATTTTGAGGTATATAGTTATAATGGCAAGAAACGGTCACAATTGTGAGATATAAAATCACATTATGGGATACATAGTCACATGAGTTATATAGTTATATTTGCAAGAAACCGTAATGATTGTGAGACATAAAATCACATTCTGGAATATATAGTCACATTTCTAATAAAAAGTAGTAATTATAAGATATATAGTCACATTATGAGGTGTATATAGTCATAATTGCAAGAAATGGTCATGCTTTTGAGATATAACATCACGTTATGGGATATATAGTCACATTATGAGTTATATAGTTATAATTGCAAGAAACGGTCATGATTATGAGGTATAAAGTCACATTCTGAAATATATAGTCAATTCTAATAGAAAAAGTAGTAATTATGAGATATATATATATAGTCACATTATGATGTGTTTAGTAGGGCTGTGAATCTTTGGGTAGACAGCGAATCGATTCGATTCACGATTCAGAGGTTTTTGATTCGATTCAAAAACGATTTTTGCAAATCAGAACGATTCAATTCGATTCGATTAACAATGAAATTTGATTCGATTCGATTATTAACGATTCTATTCTGTAAATTTTAGTATACATCTGTATCTGAGCAAATAAAATCATTTTTTGGGAAATTCATGACCATTCAATAGATTTAATAACTTGATTCAGGACTTCAGTTCAATAGCTTAACTTCTTAGGACTCAAAATACATTAAGGCAAGTAAACCCAGAAAAATAATACTACTTCTACATATTCAATGCACCATAAGTGCTTTTATAATAGTAGTAGCCTAAACATTGCACACATTTCCTGAACATTTAGGAAATACAGCAAAGTGTGTACATACAGCAAAGAAAGTGTATAAATACAGCAAAGAAAGTGTGTAAATACAGCAAAGAAAGTGTGTAAATACAGCAAAGACACTGTATTTGTACACTTCTCACGTCTGACCCTGAAATACTAGCTGCTTTAGGTGCAGGTATGTCTATATTAATGGCATGACGTCTGCGGAGATTCGTTGTATTTCCAAAGTATTTTAACTTATTTTAACTTTGTCTACAATGTCTGCAAACTGCAACGGACTTGTCAATCTTTCCATTTACTTTGTGAAAACCGAAGTAATCCCAAACCTTTGATCTCATGTTGGCTGGTGCCTTGCAAATTTCTCCTCCTTCGTTGCCCTCCATTGTGCACTGCTGCGTTTATTCAGATGACAACAAACAGGCGCGAATTGAAGATTAGTGACGTAATCCACTGCGCCACTGCAGTGAGGGCGCACTTTACGTCGCAGACGCAACTAATTTAAGATTTATTTTTATTTTTTTTAATTATCCATCGTATATTCGTTATATAATCGCGATTCATTCGATTTTAAAATATTAAATCGATTATTGACTGAAACAAACGATTCACGATTCAAAAATCCATGTTTCAAGATCGATGCATATGCATCGGCAGGATTTGTAATCGATGCATCGAGAAAATGAATGAATCGTTACACCCCTAGTGTTTAGTAATAATTGCAAGAAATGGTCATGCTTTTGAGATATAAAGTCACGTTATGGTATATATATAGTCACATTATGAGTTATATAGTTATAATTGCAAGAAACAGTCACGACTGTGAGATGTAAAGTCACATTCTGAAATATAGTCAATTCCAAAAAGTAGTAATTATGAGATATATAGTCACATTATGAGGTATATAGTCATGATTGCTAGAAAGGTTCACGGTTGTGAGATATAAAGTCACATTCTGGGACATAGTCACAATTCTAATAAATAGTAGTAATTATCAGATATATGGTAACATTTTAAGATAAGTAGGCACAATTACAAGAAACATAAGTCAGTCATTGTGAGATATAGTCACTATTACAAAAGTTTTGAGATATGAACAAAATTGATTTTACCTTGAGTGTAGGAGCCTTTCTCAGTGAAACATGTGAAAAAGTGAAGACAAACTATAAGAGGTATTTCAGTGTGAGCACACTGCTTGACTGACACTGACTGCGACCATCATCGTTGCGTTGTTTACTTTCTTGCTTAGGTGGGTGGCACTGCGAGTAGGCATTCGTGGATGATTGACAGCCTGTTGTTGCGATTCACTGTGCAGTGTTCTGTTTTGTGGCAGTACTGTGAAAAAAAAAAGCCTGTTAATAAAATAAAAGCACAATCCTGTGTGCCGCAGAAAGAGGTAGAAAATATCAAGTGGGGTGAATGGATGAGTTTTGTAAGTGTGATCTCATCTGTAGTTTATTGGATTTCAGATCAGAAGCTCTCTCGAAAACAGCTGTTTGCTGTGTTATCTCACCCGCAGACTAAATGAAAGTGCACAAAACCACTCTCTTTTCTCGTTTAGGTAGAAGCAGCAGTTTTGTATTGATCTAAAATCAGCTTTTTCACTGTTGTTGTAATGGTTGGGTTTAGGGCTGCAACAACGAATCGATAAAATCGATAAAAATCGATTACTAAAAGCGTTGGCAACGAATTTCATAATCGATTCGTTGTGTCGCGCGACGCAGAGACATTTGGTTGTTATTATATATATTAAAAAAAAATTGAGAGCGGAGTGGACACATAACATTCGGTCTCTCTCCCGCTCTGATGCCAGCAGAGTTCGGCGCCTCATGTGTTTCCATCCAAAAATGCGAATTTAACTTATGCGCAAAACTGGAACATTTGAGCATAAAGCACCGCCGTTTCTACATTATATATATATGCTGCCCCGATTTATATCAAACATGTTTGATATTTAAGCCTACTTTGGCTAGCGTACTTTCACAGCAGCCAATGCTCGATCGCAAAACAGCTGGTGTACGGGTCGTTGGATAGTGGAGATGGAGAAAACAACTTCTATAGTTTTTGTAACACTGTCTGTCTGTATAATGTGTCGAAAACATACCACAACCGTAAGGAGAAAGAGGAGCTCTGCTGAGGTGAAATCGTCTCAGTTTTGAATAGGGCTGTGACGGTGGCACGTTGTTTTTTTATATATAGCCTACACTTCAGTCAGCTAACAAGCAGCCTAAAAACGCTAAAATAAATCAAAGAAATAATATATTTAATTAAGAAAGTAGCCTAAGAGTATTAAATAGGCTATTAAACAAACATTCCTTGTAAAAATGTCCGACAGCTCATCAATTTTTGGCCGACTGAATTTCCAGTCCGACTGTCTTTTTTTCTCTTTCTCTTCCTCATTACACAGCTGCTGTTTTTAATAGCAAAGTGATTACATTTATTTTCGTTCCTTTAGTTTATAAAGTTAATTTAGAGATATATTTGGAACACTTTTTGTTTCTTAAATTAAATTTTTGTTTTTTAAAGTTATGACCTAGCAAACAGCGGCAGAAAGATCAAAAGCCTGCTTAATTCATCGCGATTTAAATTAAAATCCATTGATATAAAAAAACTTAAAACATCACAATATTAGTTTAATCATTCAATCAAGATAATTCCAAAGTTTGTGCGGAGAGAAGCGCGCTTTGCAGGGCATGGAGACGCAGTGCAATGTGGAATTTCTTTTTTGCTCATAAAGGTAAGAGTAATTTACCACCCGGGCCGGAACTGTAAAGGGTCTACCTTAGTTTGTGTGTACTAACAGTATCAACAAAATGTGCTCTTAAAGAAAACAAACAGAATACGCTTGATATCTTTGGTTTAAATAGAAGCGCTTCACAATAATTAACCGAAACCCAGGTAATTGCCTCACAAACACAATATCTATAGAAAGCTTTAAATTATTATTTTACTATAAAACGAAATAATTAAAATCGAAAACAAAACTCTTTTATTAGCTAATCCATAAAGATGCATTAGGCATTAATGAGCAGATGGCAGGATCGTCAATTTCATCTTTGCAACACTGAATCAGAAAATACTAGTTTATTAATAAGTAATTCGAATATTTTCTTAATTTTTGCCTTGACACATTCATGGTAATTACTTTTGCTGGGGCTTTGAGGCCAGTTTTGCGTGCATTTGAATGCGGAACTCTTCCAGCTGGTCGCTGCTGATGGCAGGACACTAAACACCGCCATGGCAGAATGAATGTAGCAGAAAGTTAGTCAAGTTATCCCGTTCCAGCGTGCAAAGTCACATGACTTTTTTAATGCGCACTGAGGAATTTAATTTGAGAGGCTTCTTGATGGGAAATGCAGCATGTACACCACAGCAAGCCGCTGTCTTGACGGATAGTAATTTTAGTTTATTTAGTCTATATATTTGGCAGATGTAAAGCATACATGTGTATGTTTTTTATGTTAGTCCATTTTTATTTTATTATTATTATTATTATAACAGTTCAAGGAGCAACATGTCCGTGCACTTTCTAAAGATTTTAGTTCTGTTTTTGAATAAAGGGTTGTAAATCTCTTGTTTTTTTTTATCCGATTCATCGATTAATCGAAAAAATAATCGACAGATTAATCGATTATTAAAATAATCGTTAGTTGCAGCCCTAGTTGGGTTTGAACTCCAAAATCCAGGAGGAAATCCAAGGGATTACAAACTTTTCCCTTGACAGTTAATTCACCTTTTACTTTTTACCGTTTAAGCAATTATTTGAGTTTCAGCTCTCATAATGGAAATTGACATCTTGTGTAATGCATGGCAAAGTCTTTTTGATTTGTCACTGAAAAGAATACCACATTCATAGATTCCTTTGCTTTTTTTTCCCACTGAATGAAACAGTGACCACATTCTGCAGTCTTTTTTTATTGCATTAGTGAATATTGGATAACATGGTGCAAATAATCATGGCGAATGGAATAGTAACTGTCCCTTTCAGAGCACCAAGACCCTGAGGACCATCTTGGTAATGTTAGCTTACTGCCAGTAGAATTTCTTTGTAGCTTTTACAGCACCTAATAAATGTGGCATGAAATAATCAAGGAAGACACCACATTCTTTCCAGCCAATTAAACTCCATTTGAGCAAACAAAACGGGACGGAGATTGTGGTGGTCGAGTAATTATGGGACGTATGTAATCACTGGTCACAAACAGTTTGAGAAAGGCTGCAAATGTCACGTAATTGACAGGAAAAGTTTAATAGAGGTCAGTGTGTTTAATTTTAATTAACACTGCTGTATAGGGGCCAAATGTCTAACTCTTAAGCTTTACTCTGGTGAGTTTAAATGCTGACCTCAAGACCCGGCCAATATCATGCTGCCTGTCATCAATTAGTTATTATGAATATGCAAAACATATTTTCAAACCTTACAGTCAGTAGGGTGCCTGAACGTCCAGTAAACACATCATTTGCGCTATTTGTGCAAATTTCACTTAGCAAATGCATGAAAATGGCTTCTTTTTAATTCTAGGTGCTAAATTCCTAGTCATGTGTATGTCAAAATAATAATAAAACCATCCTGGGTGAGTTAAGCAACTTTGTGTTAGCACTGAGCAGCGTATCTTGTTAAACAAAGAGAAAAGACATAATCAAACAGTCTTCACAGGCTCATTCTTATGGCTAGCGTGTCTTGCAAACATGACTTATTGAATTAAGCTTTGGTGTGCATTGCTGTTAGTTTTCGAAGTGTCAGGAGACGATGATACTAATATTCTAAATTGAAGGTTATGTTTGTTCCATTTAAGGTTCCTTAGTCACTATCAGTGAAAGTAGGTGAATTATCTACTTGCATCATTTATCTGCTTACAAAGACATGAGTTAACACTTTATTTTTATGAGCAAAAAATGTGCACCATAATGAATCAGCAATGGTTTGAAAAAAAAAAAAAATTAGCAAAGCAAAAAAGAAAGCACTATTTGGTATTTGAAGAATGCTTTTGTTGTCTTTACAGTGTATATTATTCTGCAGTGTTTACAGTATAGTGTTCATTGTGAATATTAGCATCTTTTTAAATAATGGGATAGAAAATTGAGCCTGAAATTTTTCTTTTTCAAATAAACAGTGAAAGGAAATAAAAGAAGTTTCTCAACCTTGCTCATAAATGTTGACCAGGAGGTCAAAATAAAAATTGCAATAGCTGTTCTATTTGTTTATTAATTATATATGAGATTTGTAAAGTGTTTCAAACTGTGGAACATGAATAATTAAAGCTTTATTGAGAAAGGAAAAAAACTCAAGAGTGGGTAACAATAGGTTGCAAATTAATGATCATATACAGTTGAGGTCAAAAGTTTCAGAATCGATATTGTTTATTTACTACTGACCTGAAGAAGATGTCTCACATGAAAGATGCTTACATATGGCCCACAAGAGAAAATAATAGTTGAATTTATAAAAATGACCCTGTTCAAAACCGTATGACTGTATGGTTTTGAAAGCCATCTTTTCACACTGAGGACAACTGAGGAACTATGCAACTATTACAGACTGACTCACCGATGCTCCAGAAGGAAAAATCATGCATTAAGAGCTTTTTGAATTTGAAGATCAGGGTAAATTTTACTTATTTTGTCTTCTAGGAAACATGTAAGTATTTTCTGTAGCCTCTCGTGGGCAGTACTAAATGAAAAAAAATATATTATTTTGGCAAAATAAGAAAAATTTACACATCTCCATTCTGTTCAAAAGTTTTCACCCCCTGGCTCTTAATGCATGGTTTTTCCTTCTGGAGCATCAATGAGCATGTGAACCTTCTGTAATAGTTGCATATGAGTCCCTCAGTGTGAAAAGATGAATCTTAAAATCATACAGCAATTGTTGGAAAGGGTTCCAGTACACAAAAATCCTGGAAAACCAAAGAATTTGTGGGAACTGAAGGTTTTTTCTGAAGAACAGCAGGCAGTTTAACTGTTCAGGGCAAACAAGAGACTCGTGAATAACTATCCCTAAACAAAAAAACACAGCTGTGGGTCATTCAGGTAACAACACAGTATTAAGAATCAAGGGGATGTAAACTTTTGAACGGGGTCATTTTTATAAATTCAACTATTATTTTCTCTTGCAGACTATTGTAAACATCTTTTGTGTGAAATATCTTATTCAGGTCAGTACTAAATAAACAATGACATTTATTTTGTATGATCACATTTATTTTGATAAAATAATTAACATTTTGTATATTCTGAAACTTTGCTGTGTGTTGGTTTGTAATTCATTTTTAGAGATAAGTAAGTTTCTTTCTTTTGTGTATGGTAGAAAATCCTGCAAATTTTGTAAAATGATTGTATGGGGGGAAAATGCAGTGTCTTTGTTTGGATTTTGTATTATTTTCAAACCATTCATATTTTCTGACCCTGGATAGCCTGTTTGTTGATCTAGCCACCCTGGACTGTATGTGGCCTTGCCCCTGGCCTGTGTTATGCCGGTTGGTTTACAGCTGGCCCACTGAACCAAATAGTAAACTGCACTTTGCTGTTTTATGTGGCTGTGATTGATCACCAAATGAAAGCAGCCTAAGTGCGGCAATGTGAGGCAGATGCAATGGAAAGCTCTAACCTAAACTGACAATCTGGAAAGTATTACAGAGGTCAGCAGTAATCCCCAGGCGTTTGGGGAAACATACAAAGTATGACTGTATATTGATTTTGAAGATATCTTCAAGCAGTGTGCACCTTGCTTAAACAGTTTGTCCTGCACAAGCACTGATACACACAGGCCTTTAAAATCAACATGCTTTCACCTTTCAGCTCTGCTATTTTTTTCTTCTCACATTGGCTAGCATGGTAAATTAGATCTCAGCAGCGTGTCACAGCAACTGATGTTGCGTTCTCTTCATATTGTGATCAGATTTACCTCAAGTTTGTTTTGTAGAGTGAGCAGTCCACAGATCCTCTTTTTTAACCGGAGACATGACTCTTCAGCTTTTTCTCTTTTCCTGCCAATAGTTTGTTGCCAAAATTAATGCAGTGTCTGACAGTATCCTTTTTTTTCCATGTCAAAAAGAGAATGTCACAATGCCCAGTCAATGCTGTCAATCATGCAGTCTTAGCTGAAATACTATATACTGTAGTACAATCTGACTTAACAGATTGTAGATGTTGCACAGCCTGCCTTGACATTTGGAGTCATATTGTACAATTGTACAGAAAAAAAAAAATCATGAATAGTTCACCAAAAAATGTAAAATTGTTCATTAACCCACCCTCATATCATTACAAACCTCTTGTTGGTAAGTGCATAAGAGAATGCCCAAGTCCTGAAGAAATCCTTGTTTTGATTTAGATCTTTTTAATTAATCGATTGATCTGGTCTACTGATCTCATGACAAAAATGTACCTGTGGGAACTTTATGGCAAGATACGAAATCCGTACTAATAAGTACATATCACTGCAGTTTCCAACAGAAATGAACACTAGAGGCAGTAAAACAGCAAGCACTTTAATCGTTTTTGTACACCGTTATGATTACTGCTCCATATATTTCACTTTCCGGACGTAACAAGCTTGTTTGGTAGCTCAGCCGGCACATAATTAGACTTAGGATGTGGAATTCTTGGGTTTGAATCCCGTGAAAAACATGAATCATGGTGAAAGAGCTGAAAGATAATGAATCAAAAACAAGCTAAAACTGAAAAGAGCACTCTTTTAGCATCACTCAGTAGACATTTCACATCAAATATATCACAAAACTTACGTGATGGTACATATAATGAAAACTAAATAAGATCAGGTTGGAATGGGTTAATTGAAAAACTTGAATAAGTTAATGAATAAAACTGATATGGTTCTCTCGTTCATTGAGGAGGCGTTTACACAACACCAAATTCAACTAAAAATGAAACTTGTTATGCATTTTCATTTACACAAAAACAGTGTTTTGAGAGTAGTCTTGCATAACCAGAACTTCAGACTGATGGCAGAAGGTCTGGGAACCTTGGCCACTTTGAATTGCAACATAACAGACAGGCAACCAATCACGTTTCGTTTTGTGCCGCATCATGTTTGTGGGCGTGGAAATGTCACCACAATAACAGACCTATGTGTAAAAGACTTGAACACATTTTAAAGATTCTATGCAGAGAACTTTAAAGGTGCCATAGAATAGAAAACTGTATTTACCTTGGCATAGTTGAATAATAACAGTTCAGTACATGGACATGACATACCATGAGTCTCAAACACCACCATTTCCTCCTCCTTATATAATTCTGGTGTTTGCAAAAGACCACTGAAAAAAAGGTCAATTCCAACATAACACAGACTATTACGCAATAGTCGTGATCGTTAATAGTTACGCCCCCAACATTTGCATCGCCCAATCATCAGTAACGTCAGTACATCAGTAAAATAAGGCAAGCCACTGAAGGGACATGGTTAGCTTAATGCTAGCGGTAGCCTGTTACATTGCAGTGCATATGATTTCACTTACCACATAAACAGAGTAAGGAGAGATGACTGCACTGATGATGGCGAATGATTTACAGATCCTGATCACCGCTGACAGCATCTAAACTTGTGTGGTAAATTCTGCCGCTGTAGTATAACGTTACACAGAGCAAATGCGATCACAATAGTGAGAGTAAAATGATCGCGCATTCAAAATGGCAGTTTCAACAAACCGTGATTAAATATATATTTTTTCTCCATGTGCAAGCTATTGAGATGAGCAGCTCTGTGAAACGGCCAATCAGAGCAGAGCTCATCATTAATGTTCATGAACCTTCCAAATAAGGCAATAACAGAGCATTTCATTCTAGGGACAAATCCTAGGGTTGTAAATGGACCTGTAAAACCGTTTCTGGAGATTTTTTGCCATTTCCTATGCCATGTACATTCTATGTAGATATCAGAGAACAATTTAAAATATTGTATCAATGCATTCTATGGCACCTTTAAATATTTCACATACTTTTGAAAGTCCAGCATTTAGCTAATCCTGATAAGCGCTTATCATCACAGTTGTAAATACAACGGCTTTCTTCTTTCGTGAGTGTATTTGGCGTCACACAACACACGTCTCCCGAAAATCCTGTACACTTCAACCAATCAGAGGATGACTTTAAAACTCCTGAAGTGTTTCCAATATGCATATGCATCAGACATTAAGCCAACGTATCGTGGCTGAGACTATTTTGGAAGGCATTGTGCAAGTGCAAGTGCCAAAAAAGTAATTCACACAAATCCAGTCCATCAGTTAAAGTCTTGTAAAGCAGCAGCAACAACAACAACAACAACAACAACAAAAGCTGTGCATTTAAACTTTAAAAGGGACATTGGATGCCCAGTTTAGGGTCATGAAATGTCTGCAAAATACTTTGGTTAAAATTCCTCAATGGTCGTGTAAAAAAAAAAAAAAAAACAGCTTTTTACCTTGTCAAATACAGCTCTGTTCACAGCCACGCGTTTTTATGCATGACTCTTTAAATGATAATGAGCTACTGCTTGCCCCGCCACTCTTTTCCATTTTTAGTGTATTTGGTGTCACGTTACCATCAAAAACAAAGCTAATCCCCTGCGTCCTTAGTGGCTCTGATGTCAGGAGAAAATTAAAGGATAACTGCTGCCAAAATGCAACCTGGGCTGTTTTTTTTTTTTGTTTTTTTTACTGTAAACGAGACAAACTTATATCTAAAAGCATAATTACGACAAACGAGCCGTTTTTGAGATTGACCGTGATTTAGTTTTGTGGTCAGTGGCCGGTGAATGGGAGTACTAGGGGCATACATTGGAGCGCATCAAAATCGATATTTTTACAACACTAAGAAGGCTCGACACACCATGACACTTTGCTCGAAGTATCGCCTGGGTCTCTACACATGAATTCGAGCATTGAGAACATTGTTCGTGTACACACAGTTTACTAAAAAGAAAGGTTTTGAACAACTCACTTTCACTGTTTGAGTTTCCGCTCACGGCTGTTTTTCCAGTCAAGAGGTGTCAATCTCCGAGTGCGAGGATGGATAGCTCCTAAAGCATATTTCCATATAAATGCACGGCTAATTCGTTGTTTTGTCGCAAGTGAAAAACAATATTAAACTTCTAGTTGTAAAAAGAGCCTCATATAAGCCTAATATTTCGTCCTATGGAGTCTTAGTGTTGTAAAAATATAGATTTTGATGCGCTCAAATGTATGCCCCTAGTACTCCCATTCACCGGCCACTGACCACAAAACTAAATCACGGTCAATCTCAAAAACGGCTCGTTTGTCGTAATTATGCTTTTAGATATAAGTTTGTCTCGTTTACAGTAAAAAACAAAAACAGCCCAGGTTGCATTTTGGCAACAGTTATCCTTTAAGACTGTTATGTTCATTTTTACATCCAACTACAAAGCACTTGCATTGTTTACGAGACATTGATTACACTACAGCTGCTCGAATGCAGAGAAAATGGCGGACACTGTACAACTGGTTGATTGCGGAAATATGCTAATACGGGACAGTCCGTCAGCAGTTGTGGGCGGAGCCTGAGCCGATGTCATACTGCTCAGAAAATCAAAACGGCTTGATAATTGAGACTGTTTAGGGTTTTGGGGGAAAAAAAAAAAGAGTAAATGGATTTTTATCATTGTTGGGTGGTTGTGTCCACACACTGCTAAGACAAATTTATATGCAAACGCCATGTAAAAGTAAATTTAGCATCCAATCGTTTCTTTAAACCATCACTTCTGGCCAGAATACAAGTCTTTAGTCCATAATAACATTTATCTAAGTGCACCGACATTTGTTTGGAACTGTTTGGAATGTTTTCACTTGTAATCTGTCCTTGATCTAAGCATATTTCTTTTTTGACTCAGACGAAACAGCTTTTTTACTGAAGAAAGCAATATTATAAATGTAGGATTCATTTGAAGTCTTGATGGATTTTTTTTTTTTTTTTTTTTTTTTTTATACAAACACATCTTTACACTTATTAATTAATCAACTGGAGTCATGTAGATTACTCATGGATTATTGTGTTTTTATCAACTATTTCATTCTGATTTAATGCAAATTTCTCCAAATCTGTTCCAATTAAGGAATAAACCCAATTAGATATAGGCTGGCCTGAGGGTGAGTAAACATATCAGCAAATTTTCACTTTTCGCATGAACTATCTTTAGTGAAAGTTAGACTTAAGGAGACATGAGTACTTATGTTATTCTCAGTTTCAAAGCGACAAGCGTGTTCCAGTTCCTCTCACTTACAGGGTAAGTGATTCTAAAGCTTGTCTTGTAGAAAATTCTGCAAGTTCGGGGTGATATTGCATGATTTCCCACTTGGTTTTATTTGAATGAGCTAATTTAAAGCCATCTCGTGGGTAGAGATGATATGTGGCATAATATGAAATTAATCACGGTCATCAGTATAGACTGATGAATATAGAAAGCCACCCCCGTTTTTATTGGGGAGAAAGGAAATTAATTCCACAAAAATAGGTTTGGGGTCTTAAACTCAGACTGATTAACTCAAGATAAATGTATTCCCTTTTGCTTCGTTGCTGCTAAACTTTGTGGAATAATCACATTAAAAAAAGGAGAAAGAATTTATTATGCTCTACAATAAAAGGAATTGCTAACTGATGGTTCTGAGGATGGGTTTTCCTTGCATTCTCACATCCCCGAAGGACCCACATTGCTTTAAATTACAGCCTGAGAAGCAAATGATATCAAGAGCCAATGTACCCAGACACATACATTTAAGAGCTAAAAGGTTTTTCATCTTCCTCTATTGTTTCATTTTCCATTCATTTTCCACTAGCACACACAGCAGAAATGTACACTTTTGCATCAGTTTCACAAGCAAGCACAAGACTGACACAAGACAAGTCTGAGAAGCAGCAATTATATGGCCTTAGGGAGCATAGGGGCATTTTTATTAATTATAGAATAAATGTGTTTTAATGTGCTACTTGGTTAATTGAAAAACAAAGTATGCTTAGCAATAACATTTAACAGTTAAGATAAGCTGATGAGCTAAAATAATGTCATTTAAAAATGTAATACATTTTATTTCTAACCGTAGAGTTTAATTGCTGACATTCCAGTTCTTCCAGAGAAATACTTTGCTAAAGACTTGATATTTAGATCATATCATTATTTTTTACTTATCAAAACAGTAAAAGATCATGTTAAAATGTTTGAAAAACATTTTACTAAAACATATTACTAAAGCATATCAGCGTAAGCATCAGTATTCTGAACAAATCATACCATACCAAAATACATACAATAACAACAATAATTTACATGATGTTGCTGCAAAATACATATATTAATAAAAATAAATAAATAAATGTATTAGTAGTAGTAGTAGTAGTAGTAGTATTTTATTATTATTATTATTATTATTATTATTATTATTATTATTATTATTATTATTATTAAGTGAAAAACAAACAAATACTAACATTATTCTTCTATTCTTCTTATTAGTAGTATTAAGTATTAATGTTATTAATATTTGTTTGTTTTTACTAAATAATGCTACAAATAAAATACTACAAATAAATGTATTATTACTATTATTATTATATGTATTTTGCAGCAACATGTAAATAAACAAATCATCTGTTTATTTGTTTTTACTTAATAACAATAATAATAATAATAATAATAGTTATTATTATTATTATTATTATTATTATTATTATTAGTAGTAGTAGTAGTAGTAGTAGTAGTAGTATTATTATTATTATTATTATTATTATTATATGTATTTTGCAGCAATATTATGTAAATAAACAAATAATCTGTTTTAGTTTTTACTTATAATAATAATAATAATAATAATAATGATAATAATATTATTAATAATAAATAAATAAAGAATATTAATAATAATAATAATAATTATTATTATTCTTTTATGTATTTTGCCGCAAGATCATGTAAATAAACAATACATTTTTGTTGTTGTCTAATAATAATAATAATAGTTGTTATTATTGTTATTATTATTATTATTATTATTATTATTATTATTATTATTATTATTATATTATTATTTGATGTTTTTACTTAACAATAATCTATTTGTTTTTGCCTAATAATAATACTTATTATTATTATTATTATTATTATTATTATTATTATTATTATTATTATTATTATTATTTGATGTTTTTACTTAACAACAAAAACAACAATTATTGTTGTTGTTATTTTATGTATTTTGCAGATAATCTGCTTATTTGTTTTTGCTTAACAACAACAACAATATAATAATAATAATAATAATAATAATAACTTATTATTTTTATTTTAATTGTATTTTGCAGCAACATCATATAAATAAACAAATCATGTTTATTTGTTTTACTTAATAATAATAATAATAATAATAATAATAATAATGATTATTATTATTATTTTTTTTTAATGTATTTCCGCAAGTCCGCAAGATCATGTAAATAAACATAATCTGTTTATTTGTATTATTATTATTATTATTATTATTATTATTATTATTATTATTATTATTATTATTATTATTATTATTATTATTAATTATTATTAATTATTGTTATTATGTAATTTTGGATTTTGCAGCAATACCATGTAAATAAACAAAACAATTTTTTTTTTTTTTTTACTTTATAATAATAATAATAATAATAATAATAATAATAATTATTTACATGATGTTGTGGCAAAATACACAAAAGTTATCACCCTGACTGCATGATTAAATCTGTCACTTAAATACTGACACAATGTTGAGCCATAATGTTTTTATCATTCACCACTACAAAAGCACACATTCCCATTATTATAAAACAATCACCTTTCCTTAGCAGACCTCTTTGGCCTCCTATCTGCTCCCACGCTGACGCTCAGATGGTCTTGCACACAGTAGATGTCAGCTCCTTTGCCCCTCTGCCCCAAGTGAAGGGGATTATTGCCTTCTCCTCCGTGCAGCAGGTCAGACGCGGGCCAGACAGGAGTGACAGCTGTGAGCGTGCCGAGGCTCCGTTGGGGCCGCTGCGCGGGAGAGCGTGAGCAACCCGCTTTTGGGGCAGAAGCGGGGGGTTGATGTAAAGCTTTGCTCTCTGACCCGATCATCAGTGATTAAAAAACGTCCCCACTGAGAATTGCTGGAAAACAAACAACAAAATGTCACAGGTGAAATGAAGAAAGACAGGTGGGCTCTGAGCTGCCTGTTATACCAGCGCAGGCAATAGAAGGGCACTATGTCCTCCTGCCCAGATGTACATTTCTCTGCTCCTTTCTCTGAACCTGTAGAAAGACCAAATTAATGTTGAATGTGGGAATATTTATTGCTGTCCTTTTTCTCTTTTTAATTAAATTTAATTAGCAGTAACAAGTATCCTGCACCTCAGTGCCCTGCACGTCTCTCCGCCCAAGAAAAATGACATGCAGTTGTTTGAATTTGTTAGAAATTGTCAACAAAAAGCTTATTTTAAATATGAATGCCATTTATGAGATTCAAATTAATTAATTAAAAGTTAACATGAATGAGAGCTAATAACATATAATGTATGGAAGCCTGTTTTCACCACAGAATAAGAAATAAAAAAAGTATTTGCAATAAAATAACACAAATTAAATGAAATTTGAGACTATGAGATAGAAAATCTAATACTGTGCGATATAAACTCAGATATAACCTTGCAATTCTGAAAAATAATAGTCTGAATTGTGAGATATAAATGTAAATTACTTTTTATTCCATGACAGAAAAAAAAAACTGAGATGTGAAATGCAGACATGGAATTGTGAAGAAAAAATTCTGTTTATATCTCAAAATTCTCACTTTTTTCCCCCTCAGAATTGTGAGAAACACCCAAACTTTGAGATGAAATATCACATTGAACCATTTTATTTTATTTTATTTTATTTTATTTTATTTTTATTTTATTTTATTTTATTTTATTTTATTTTATTTTATTTTATTTTATTTTATTTTATTTTATTTTATTTTATTTTATTTTATTTTATTTTATTTATTATTATTATTTTTTTTTATTTTATTTTTTTTCCTTGGTGGATTGAATTTGACTGAAGCAAGACTAAAAAAAATCTTCTAAAATATGCAATTTATGTAAATATGATTCTGAAAAAGAAAAGTCTAAATTGTGAGAAACTTTGTGTTTATTTAAAATATTTTCAATTTTTTTTCTCTGAATTGCGAGAAACATCCGAATTGTGAAATAAAAAGTGATACACTCATAAAAACTCAATTTATATCTTAAAGTTATTCTATTCTATTCTATTCTATTCCTTAGCAGACTGAATTTGATTGAACCAAGATTAAAAATTATTCTAAAATGCATAATTTATGTAAAAATGATTAAATGATTTTACATGTTTCAGTTAATTAATTTAACATGTATTATTCCTGACATCTAAAATAATTAGTACCAAAAACTATTCAGCAATATAAATAATTAAAGCCAAAGAAGAACAGTTGTAATGAATATTCTATTTTAAATGTCATATTATGATCACTCAATATGACTCTAACAGTAAAGATATTTTTGGCACGTATAAATGTTTTCATACAAGAAAATGGAACGTATTTGTTGTAGTCTGTGGGATATGAAGAAAATATTAATTGCCCTGATTTCCCCTATGGCAAACCAACTAATGAGTCTTCAGAATAGCAATGTCAATAAAGTAATAAATCAGTAAATAAAGATATTGCATGCTATGAAGATATTTACTGCTAGTTTGGGTTTCAATGTATGTCACCTGCCTTTTCTACTTGTATATTAGAATGTGTTATTTTCAAAACATTTACAAAATGTTTTTTTTTTTTTTTTATCATTTATTTTCCATGCTCATTTAATGAATATTTGATACTAGCTTATAGTTGATTTAAATTCTTCCAAATTCACGTTAGGAAATAAATTCTTCATAGTCTCAGTCAGAACCATGTCAGTTCTTAAGAAGCACATCGAAATGCTGACTCTTATAACCCATCGTACAATATATTATCACTCTAGTAATATTCCAAATGAATGTAAAAGTTTTCAAAAAAGTAATGAAGGCCGCCATGAACTGTCATTTCCTGTTAGCCTATTTGGAATTTATAGGTGTCTATAAAAAACGAGGCCAGTCCATATAGTAAAAATGAATACACCCCCTTAATATAATCAGTCAAAAAAGGTGAAGGACTGCGTTTATGATATCAAGGTCACTGCGCTCGCAACATATTCTAATCTACAGCCGTATGGCAAGACCTGAGAGTCAAATTAAACTTCATTTCAATGTTGCTACTTTTAAAGGTATAGTTCAGCCAACAAAGGTCATAATTTATTCTTCACGTCTTTTGAAATGTATATAAATATGTGAAACACATAGAGCAGCTCAGAATCATTTGATTATCTCCATTTCATAAAATGAAAGTGGGTAGTGACCATGACTGTCAAAAACAAAATTCTCAGCGAATTTCAGTATTTTATAAGATTTCGGAAGACGTTTAATATAGTGCACAATTTGTATGAACTATTGAAGCTATTATATGAAGCTTTTATTATCCAAAAAAGTACAGTATTTTTTGGAGTTTGACTGTCCCTGGACCCTATCCACTTGCATTCTAAGATATTTTATAAAAGAAAGCAAGTTATACAAGTTTGGAATGGCATGATGGTGAGTAAATGATAACAAAATTTTCATTTATGAGTAAAATCATCATAAATTCCTCTGTGACAGAGTATTCAGATTCAGTCATTTTAAGCAGTCTGCAGTTTGAAATGAAGATCAGATTTATTCATGGCTCAGAATTTGAAGGTTTCTGTAGGTTTTGGAAATGTCAGTCTATATTAAAGGGCTCATCGGATGCAAAACTCACTTTTTGTGTACACAACCACCCTACAATGATAAAAAAAAAATATATATATATATTCTTTAAAAGTAATATCCCCTTTTTAAAATCAGGTAATTCTCAGCTTGTTGTTGGTGTGATGACACACCGACAGAGGCTGCTCCCATGATAGTTGAATGACATGATAGCGCCTTACCTTAGACCCGCCCTCACCGAGCTGAAACAGTCTGACTTCGATCACCATTGTGTCGACTCAGGTGCAGGGGAAGACAAGAATGTCTCCGATGGAGCGATTGAGGTGTTCTGTTGTTGGATGTAATAATGAACATAGCAGTCGTCATTTACTCCCAACATCTGAGCCTCTGAAGACGCAGAGGATTAACGATTCTTTCGTTTTTGAAAGAAAAGCGCCGATCCTGATCTACATATGCATCTGTGTTCGTGCAAATCATTCGTGATGCAGCTTCACTAACAGCAGAAGTGAGTATAAGGGTTTTTTATGCATCTTTGCAAATGGCCTTTCTTAATAATGTGCTTGTTGGCAAGTTTCGTGGCTAAATGCGGCTAAAGTAAACATTACGGCTCATCGTCCCATGCAGAGAGGGGCGGGGTGAGCAGAGCTCATTTGCATTTAAAGGAGTATGCAATAGAATTAATTGATTTTTCGCAGAGCTGATTTTGACAAGGTATAAGGGTGTTTTTTACACTACTATTGAGAATCTTTAACCAATGTATATTATAGAGTTTTCATTAAGACCCTACAGAATCACATGAACTTGTGGAAAATGGGCATCCGATGACCCCTTTAAAGGAGAAGTTCACTTCCATAACAAAAATCCAGTCAAAAATCCAGTATCTCAAAATATTTACATTTGAGTTATATTAAATGACCATCCCTACAGTATAAATCTGGGTATCTCTTGTTTTTTGAAACCACACAAATGGGGAAGACTGCTGACTTGGCAATAAACCAGGAGACAATCATTGACACCCTCCACAAAGAGAGTAAGTCATAGAAGGTCATTAATAAAAGGAGTGGCTGTTTACAGAGTGCTGTATCAAAGCATATTAAATGCAAAGTTGACTGGAAGGAAGAAATTGGGTAGGCAAAGGTGCACAAGCAACAGGGATGACCGCAAGCTTGAGAATACTGTCAAGTAAAGCCGATTCAAACACTTGGGAGAGCTTCACAAGGAGTAGAATGAAGCCAGAGTTAGCGCATTGAGAGTCACCACATTCAGGCGTCTTCACGAAAAGGGCAACCAAGCCACTTCTGAAACAGACCAGGGAAGATGCTTCTCAACTTGTTTCTAAGGAGAAAAAAGAACTGGACTGTCGCTCAGTGGTCCAAAGTCCTCTTTTCAGATAAAAGTAAATTTTGTGTTTCATGTTGAAATGGAGAGGCACAGAATCCAAGCTGCTTGAAGTCCAGTGTGAAGTTTCTGAAGTCAGTAATGATTTGGGGTGCCGCGATGTCTGCTGGTGTTGATCCATTGTGTTTTATCAAGTCCAAAGTCAATGCAGCCATCTACCAGGAGATTTTGGAGCACTTTATGCTTTCAGCTGCTGACAAATTTTATGACGCTGATTTCCTTTTCCAGGAGGTCTTTAGCACCTGCCCACAGTGCAAAAACCTCTTCCAAGTGGTTTGCTGACCATGATATTACTGTGCTTTATTGGCCAGCCAACATGCCTGACCTGAACCCCATTGAGAATCTATGGGATATTTTCAAGAGAAAGATGAAAAACAGTCGATCCAACAATATACAGACGAGCTGAAGGCTCAATAGTGCCTCAGCAGTGCCACAGGCTGATCACTTCCATGCCACAATTTGTGCTAGGAGCAAGTCATTTGCTGTAATATGTGCTGCCGCCCAAGTATTGAGTGCATAAATGAACATACTTTAAAGAACTTGAACTTTTCTGTTTTGCAAATCTGTTTTTTGATTCATCTTAGGAAATTTTCTAATATTTTGAGATGCTGGATTTTTGACTTTCATGAGCTGTAAGCTCTAATCATCAAAATTAAAGCATAAACACTTTTGAAATGTTTTACTTTACATGTAATGAATCTAGAAAGTTTAAAGTTTCAGTTTTTGAAATAAGTCAAACAAAAAATAACTTTTTCAGAATATTCAAATTTTTTGAGATACACGCTTAAAAATAAAGGTGCTTTAAAAGGTTCTTCACAGCGATGTCATAGAAGAACCAATTTTTCATTCCACAAAGAACCATTCAGTCAAAGGTTCTTTAAAGAACCATCTCTTTCTTACCTTTCTATAACCTGAAGAACCTTATTTCGCCACAAAGAACCTTTTGTGAAACAGAAAGGTTCTTCAGATGTTAAAGGTTCTTTATAAAACCAATTAGACAAAAAGGGTTCTTCTATGGCATCGTGAAGCACCTTTATTTTTAAGAGTGTAGTGGACTTCAATGGTGCCCAGAAGTTTGAACTTCCAAAATGCGGTTTAAATGCAGCTTCAAATGGCTCTAAATGTTTCAAGCTGAGGAATTAAGGTCTTATCTAGCGAAACAATCTGTCATTTTCTAAACAAATTGACAAATTATATACTTTTTAACCTCAAACGCTCGTCTTGTCTATTCTCTGCGATGAGAACAAGTGAATTTGTTTACAAAATGACCAACCGTTTCTCTAGATAAGACCCTGCTTTTTCTGCTGGGATTGCTTAGAGCCCTTTGAAGCTGCATTTAAACTGCATTTTGAAGGTTCAAACTTGGGGGCACCATTGAAGTCCAGTATATAGAGAGAAATCCTGCAATGTTTTGCTCAAAAAACATAATCTAAAAAAACTAAAACACAAACATCTAAAAAAAAGAAAGACACAAACATCTTGGATGACAAGGGGGTGAGTAAATATCTTTGAATTTTTTTCTGGAAGTGAACTTTTCCTTATGATTTCACAGTTCAGTAAGAACATCCTTTTCTATCAAGAGT
This sequence comes from Garra rufa, assembly GCF_049309525.1. NCBI lineage: Eukaryota > Metazoa > Chordata > Actinopteri > Cypriniformes > Cyprinidae > Garra > Garra rufa. Next base: position 1,013,282 of record NC_133365.1, on the reverse strand, counting down.
GCCTGTTTTTTAAAAAGTGAACTTCAGGATGCATTAGTCTCTGAAATAACAGCTATCCCTTCTGCAAATGAGAATGCATCATTTGGTAAGTGCAGATAATTATATTAATTTTAGCTCCATTATGATAGCCAGACAATAATTTTAGTCAGTGATATCTCTTTGACGGTTTGCTTAAAATTGTGTAATCACATCTGCTTGTTATGTAGCTACTGCACAATGCAAGGCACATATTTCACAAGGCGTCTTGAAGAAATTCCAGCGAGTCTTCCTACTGTTTCTTTTAAATCTCTTTTGTCTGTTGACAGAGCAAAAGGAGCAAGGATCAGAGAAGCTGTTAACTCATCCACAAGCAAGAATTTCGCAGTGTAGAGTGAGATATTGATAGGCACCGTTGAAGGTGTATATCCTTCACACATCATCACTCTGCTCAATCTCCTGATAAAATCACAACAAGTTTCCGCTAACTCAAATGCATGCTTGGCGCACACATATAGACGGTCTTTGTGAAACATTTCCATCTCATTCCATCGAATACATTACATTTTATAGAAGTACATTACGCTACAGGAAACTGAGATGAGACTTTAAACTGTTCCACTTTGGACAGAGCTATCATTGACCTTGTGAGAAAAGGGCTGAATTCAAAGCAGTTTTGCAGTTCACATCTTTGTGTATAAAAAAGTGTTACTGTGTCAAGTGTAAAATGGTTTATTGTACAATTCTTGTTTTACATACAGTAAGTGTTTTTGTGTTGATTTTATTGACTTAATTGAATTTTTTTTTTTTTCAGAATTTTGAGTTATTGTTCTAACAAATAATAATAATAATAAACATTAATTTCAACTTTCTATTCATCAAAGAAATCTGAAATAAACAAACAAACATTTTGTTTCACTAAACATAAAAAAGTCCTGAAAAATACAATTTATTTTACAGAAAGATATATAGTGTTCATTTTTTAATAATAATAATAATAATAATAATAATAATAATAATAATAATAATAATAATAAATGTTAATTTCAACTTTCTAGTCATCATAGAAAGCAGAAAAATAAATACATAAATAAATGTTTGCAAACGTAAACCTTTACAAGACCTGTCCAGAATGGAAACATTAAAAACAATCAAACTAAAAAAATGTATTAACTAAAAAAAAATAAAAATAAATAAAATGTAAACATTTTAATTAAATGTAATTAAATGTGAACATTAATAATTAATGTTCATTTCAACTTTCTATTCATCAAATAAATCTAAAAAATAAATTAATAAATTAATAAACAAACAAACATTTTATGTTTCACTAAACATAAAAAAATACAATTTATTTTACAGAAATATATATAGTGTTCATTTTTATAATAATAATAATAATAATAATAATAATAATAATAATAATAATAATAAATTTCAACTTTCTAGTCATCATAGAAATCAGAAAAATAGATAAAATAAATAAATGCTTGCAAACGTAAACCTTTACGAGACCTGTCCAGAATGGAAACATTAAAAACAATCAAAAAAAAAAAAAAAATTAGTTAACTAAAAAAATAAATAAAATGTAAACTTTTTAATTAAATGTAAACATTAATAATTAATGTTCATTTTTAACTTTCTATTCATCAAATAGGTCTAAAAAAATATATATATATATATAAACTTGCGACTGTGAAAAAAAAAAAGTCAATTCTGACAACGTTTTATAATTGCAATTTTATATCTCGCAATTCTCTTTATTTCTCAGAATAGTGAGAAGTTTTTGTTTGTTTTTTGTTATTCTGTGGGTGAAAGCAAGCTTCTGTTCATCAAGGCTGCATTTATTTGGTTAGAAAAAATACAGTAAAAACAGTAATATTGTAAAACATTAATACAATAAAAATATATATATATATATATTAATATATTTTAAAATTGAATGTATTCATGTGATGCAAAGCTGACTTTTAAGCATCATTATTCCAGTCTTCAGGGTCACATGACCCTTTAGAAATCTTTCTAATATGATTTATGCTGCTCAATTATTAGTGCTCAGTTATTAATAATGATTCTTATTATCATCGTTATTCTAAAATGTTTTGCTGCTTAATATTTTGTGAATACTTTTTCCTATTAAAAATGATTATTTAATAATAGAAAGTTTAAAAGCATTCCAATTATTAAAAAATATAATCTTTTGTAACATTATACATGTTTTTACAATTACTTTCGATCAATGTAAAGCATATTTGCTGACTAAAAGGCATATTTGCTGAATGAATTTCTATTGAACACACACACACACACACACACACACACACACACACACACACACACACACACACACACACATTCCCTCAACATTTGAATAGTAGAATATCATGGTTTTTAACCACTGTTTTTAACATTAAACATTAGACATGTTTCTAGCAGCAAATCAGCATATTGGAATGATTTCTGAAAGATCATGTGACTGGAAGACTGGAGTAATGATGCTGAAATCACGTCAATGAATTACATTTTATAATATATTTCAATAGAACAAGATTTTAAATTGTAATATTATTGCACATAATGTTTTTACTGTAAGTTTGAGCTCATAAACGCAGCCTTTATTAAAAACATTTAAAAATCATACTGTACAAATCATGACAAAGGTATTTACCATCAGGTGGGGTTTATATGAGGCTTCATACAGTATGTGCTCATAAAGAACTGCTTTGTGTGTGTGTTTAGGCGCTGGTGCAGCTGTGTTGACTGACTGCATGGTGAAATTCACCCAAACAGGATTAGACACTGTGGGATTAGCTGTATATTGGAACTGGTGAAAGGAAGAAATTAAAATGCCATCAGAAACAATCCCCCCAAAAAATCAGGAGGCTTAGCTTTAACAAACACAATTAAGAAGTCAATTACCGCATCTGATGTTGTTCAACCGTGTTCGGTTCTATCTGTTGCCGATGCGTTTGTGCTTTTGTGTAACCGTATATGCATTATGCTGTGTGTAGGTTGAGCTGTTGTCGACAGGAGTCAATCATGTGGCGTGGTGTTGTCTCATTAAAGGTGTTGGTGGCATAAATGTTTGCCGTTCTCCATCCTAATTAACTTTTGTTATGCTACTGTTACACTTAGTGCCAGTGATCACACTCAGAACAGCAGAATGTGGTAAATATTCAAAGACTGTGAATTGATCTGCTTCCTGGCTGGTTTTATTTTTTATTTAGTATTTTTCTATTTTTTTGGATGTGATTTTAGCAGCAGATAGACATATCAGTTAAGGTATTGTTTATCCAAAATGAAAACTCGGTCATTAATTACTCACCCTCATGTTGTTTAAAACCCCTAAGACCTTCGTTCATCTTTAGAACACAAATTAATCATTTTTGATGAAGTCCAAGAGCTTTCTGACCTTGCACAGACGGCAACACAACTGACACGTTCAAGGCCCAGAAAGGGTAAAGTTAAAATAATCTATGTGGCATCAGTGGTTCAACCGTAATGTTGATATGAGAATGTTTAAAAAAAGGCCAAATTTACCTCTAATCATTTAAGAGCATCATGCATCTATTAATCTCTGTTTTACTGTGGCCCTGACAACCGCTAAGTACCTTTTTATAGCTGTGGAGCACACTGGAGCCTAAAGCCCCATTCACACTACACGCGAAATGCAGCGACTAAGCGACGCGATCCCATTCATTTCAATGGAGAGCCGGCGATTTCCGGCGACGAGAGCGACAGCGGCCGTCAGCGACCGTTGGCGACCGGATGTGGGCGTGTCCAGCGACGTGACAAAGTTCAGAATCTCTAAACTTTATGCAAATGAAGAGCGACTTTCGGGAGCGACAGCCAATAGGAAAGAAGACGATAGTGCTCGTGATCATTCTCCTTTCAGCTCCAGCAGTGATTGTCCTGTTTTATATGACACGTCCATGCCCACATACAAAAATAATGTCAACTGCATTAAAATGAATTGTAACCTGCTTGTCTTTGTTTCTAAAGTTGCTTTGGATAAAAACATCTGTTAAATGACGTTACTAAGCAACCAGTAATGAGAACGCCCACTAGCGACCTCATCGCCAGCCTCTGGCGACATGCAGCGACAGAAGTCGCGTCTAGTGTGAACAGGGCTTTAGTCAGATGTGTGTGTTGCCCCGTGTCTCACTTTCACAGTTAATACCTCTTACGTACAGTACCCTCGACTCCCCGTGAAACTGCCAAAACCCCCACTGACTTTGCATTTCTCAGCCTTACATTTTGCTAAAGCCTGTAATAATGGAACGCAACCCGTGGCCACCCCACGGCTGCAGCATTAGCTCTGATTGGACCTCGTCCCTCGCTGGTCACACGGCAGGAGGTGAGACACCGGTGAGCGCTGCTTTCGCTGTAAACGGAGTCAAATGGAAATGTTTAATCTCATGCTTTTAATTTATGGTGGCTGCAACACATGCAATAGGGACTAGAAGGCAAATGCATTTGCATGAATTTCCCATGGGACTTCTTATGCAGGGCACTACTAATTTAGTCCGGACGTAATTAACATTCTGATATGACAGAGATCGTTCACATGACTAATATTAGTCCAAATGCATATTCATTGATGCCACAGTTCATATTTAGCAGCATGCCAAATTATTGACGTGTTAGTTTCCTACCTTATGGGTGCTTGTACGTGGTGGTTTACCAGCCTTAACTAACTCAACGTTTTATGTTGCAGCCTTATGTTAAACGGCTTTATATTCCTGCTTTTCACATCAATCAACAGTCCATACACCATTATGACAAAGCAAAAACAGAACTGTCACAACTTTAATTCATTAAAAATAGAAAAGTACGTCGCATAAGTATTCATACCCTTAACTCAGTACTTAGCTGAAGCACATTTACAGCCTCAAGTCTTTTGGGGTATGATGCAACAAGATGCACATCAGCATTTGGCAAATATCTGCCATTCTTCTCCTCACCTCTTCACCTCTCAAGCTTTGTCAGGTTGGATGGGGACAGATGTACATATTCAAGTTTATACAGAAAAGTGTGATTGGGTCAAGCCAAGGCTCTGGGAGGAGCACTCAAGGACAGCCACAGAGTTGTCTGTAAGCCACTCTTGCTGTGTGCTTAGGGTCATTGCCCTGTTGGAAGATGAACCGTCTGCCCTATCTGAGGTTCTGAATGATCTGGACTGGGTTTTAATTAAGGCTATCTATATATTTTGCTGCGTTGAGCTTTTCTTCTACTCTGACGAGTCTCTCAGTCCCTGCCACTGAAAAAAGCCCCACAGCATGAGGCTGCTACCAGCACACTTTACTTTTGGGATGGTACTCTGCAGGTGATGAGCAGTGTCTGGTTTAGGGAATGCACCGCTCCACATTTTTTCACTTCCGATCCGATTCCGATACCTGAATTTGGATATCTGCCGATGCCGATACTATTCCGATACCAGAGCTCTATTTGCTTTAATATCACTATGATTATTATCATTATTGATGATTTTATGAGGCTGTAATAAACTTCTCTACAAGCAAGTCTATGTATGCCCCAAAAAAGCTACTTGAGGTAAGTATGAGGTTAGAAAACGGCAGAAATCCCATCCTGAAAACAAATATGCAACTTTAAGGGTTTAAATGGATATTTATTTAAATTTCAAGACAGGATTACTAGATGCTAGTGCAATATACACCATCAAAGAAACAAACCCTGTCATATGAATTAAACAGCACAGATATAAATCACCACTAGGCAGCAACACAGTTTTAAAGTGTCAAACATGAAATAAAAGGGTAAACTGCAAAAATGTATTTAGCCTTTATGCATACACACAGACAAGGCACTTCAGACATAACTTTTTCAATTCAAAACTTAGACAACATTAATAAATAGGGCATTAACAAAATATGTCTCAACTGTCCTTGTATCGAGTGTCCAGTAAAGTGGCAACAGCGTAGAGGGATTCACTTTCGATGCTGCTAAATCGCCTGCTGACAGCTTGGAGGAGCGTGCTTTTCATTGTTTTGATACCGCTGTCAGTACTGTTCTCCTTGGCTAGCAGGCGTTTTAAAATGGTGACGGCTGGAATAACGTCGACAACTTTGTTTAATTACATTTGTAGTGTTGAACGTCGCGACGGAGGTTCCACCTCTCGGAACAACGGCTTTGCAAACATTGCACGTTGCTGTCTTACTTTGCGGCGTTTCGACCGTAAAATATTTCCACACAGTGGAAATGTTGTATGGCGCTCAATGCTAAACTGCTACCTGCAAACTGCAGAGGATTTCCTGAAAGGAGGCGTGTCATCACTCTCAGTGTCTCATTGGAGCACAGACACTTCACCTAGCCCGGGATCACTTGTGAAGTCATTTCAGCATACAGCATTGTAGACATAACTCTGGATCGGAAATTTCTCCAGGTTGGATCGGAAATTTCCGATCCGTTAATTAAGCTGGTATCGGAACCCGATACCGATACTGGATCGGATCGGCCCCATCCCTAGTCTGGTTCCCTACATACATGATGCTTGGAATTGAGGTTCATCTAACCAGAAAATCTTGTTTCTCACAGTTTGAGAGTCCATGTTTTTTGCAAATTCCAAGTGCGTTTTCATGCGTTTTCACTGAGGAGAGGATTGAGCCTTGCCACAGATCGGTGGAGTGTTGCAGTGATTTTTGTTCTTCTGTAGGGTTCTCCTATCTCCACATATGATCATGGAGCTCAACTAGAGTGACCATCAGGATCAACCAAAGCCTCTCTCCATCAGTTTCTCAGTTTGGCCAGGAGGCCAACTCTAGGAAGAGTCCTAGTTGTTTTTATGTCAAACTTCCATTAAGGGTAATGGAGACTACATGCTTCTGTGAACCTTCAATACAGCACATATTTTTCTGAACTCTTCCACAGATCAGATTCCCCAGATACCTTGATGCAATCCTTTTTTCTGAGCTTCTTCTTCTTCTTCTTCTTCTTCTTTTTTTCTTCTTTTTTAACCTCAGGGCTAGGTTTTTGCTCTGATATTAAGATGTTTGTCTTTCCAAATCATACCCATTCAACTGAATATGCCTCTAACTTCACTCAAAGTGTAAGGGTACGAATACTTGAAATGCAATTGAATCATTTTTTTTTTTTTTGATAAATTTACTAAGATGTTAAAAACCTGTTTTAGTGTAGGATGATGTGGAGGAAAAAAGGAATTTAAAGCAGTTTAACATAAGCCAGCAACATAACAAAATATGAAAAAAATAAGGGGTGTGAATACTTTTGCAAAGCAATGTTTTAACCGTTCACCCAAAAATGTCTTTCATCTTTGAGACACAAATGAATATATTTCCAATGTGAATTGACCAGTTTAGTTTAGATTTTTTGAAGACTTGATCACTTTGTATGACGAGCAGGTTTAATTTAAAGCTTTTATTCACATATAAACATTAATCAACATTCATGTATGAAAACCAGTTGGAATTGAGGTTCATCTAACCAGAAAATCTTGTTTCTCACACTACCATAAAACCCAGATCGGAGGAGTGTTGCAGTAATTTTTGTCCTTCTGTAGGGTTCTCCTATCTCCATATATAATCATAGAGCTCAACTAGAGTGACCACCAGGATCTACCACTCTAACCAAAGCCTCTCTCCATCAGTTGCTCAGTTATCGCAAAGGGAAGCTCAAGCATGCTTTCTTGATGTATGAAAACCAGGTTCATTTTTTACCTGTCATGCAGAATGTTTGAGTTTCCGTAAGAACCAGTAAGTTTTGTTCTTATGTGTCAAGCAAGTACAGTTGATCAATTTAAATATGTAAATAAAAACCTAAATTAAATCTGTTTCTTATATAAATCTATCAATCTCTTCAGAAAATTTGAGTTAATGATAACACATTTTCATTTTTAGTGAACTATTCCTTTATAGGTGACTTTTTCTGTGTTTGAGTCCTATAACTCAGATAAAGTGAAAAATAAACAAGCAACAACGGTGTACCAGTTCTAACGGCATGGCAAACGTTCGAGCAAAGCATACAAACTCTGTGGTTGGCTGCATGAGCAAAGAACACTATTTGGAGTCCCAGCCTCACAGGAGACGAGAGCAGTAGATTTATTGATTTATTTACTGTATATTATGCTGCTGACACACGGATCTAATAATAAACATTTGATTTCTTTCCCAGCTGTTTACCTTCACAGACATAACTGAGTGTTTCTGTAACTCCTGCGTGTTTTTAACATAAACTTGTATTTGACAGTTTAAGTGCAATAAGACATGAAAGAGAATTTAGTTTGGTACTCAGAAGCCATGTGACAGCTGTTTTCTGTGCCATGCTTCGGATGTGTGCACTCAGAAGACCATATATCAAAACTGATGTTTTTTTCTGACAAAGTATCTGAGGTACAAGCTGTAAAGGCACAGCCCTATTCTGAAAAAGGGGGCGCGGAGCAGCAGCTCATTTGCATTTAAAGAAACATGCACGAAAACAACCTGTTTCTGCTTCCACTCAAAATAGCCATTTTTAAAATGATACAATAAATGATCCGTGGGGTATTTTGAGCTGAAACTTCAGACACTTTATGGGGACACCTCAGACTTATATAACATGTTGTAAAAAGAAGCATATTAGGTCTCCTTTAAAAACTGTTTTGACCTTATTTAAACTAGTATGGTGTTTTCTTCTGAAGTGGGGATTATAAATCCTCCAGAACATGTCTTTCTCTGGAAGTAATGGCTTTGATTAGTGCATTAAATGAAATTCAGTCCACATAACTCATAACCTCATGTCTGACGTCGGCCTGTGAATATCAAAAAGCTGATCATGTCTGAGAAGTATTTCTGGTTTGACCCAACAGACTATTTCTAAAAACATCTGCCTGAGATTGATCTTATTAGAAAGCTTGAGGGTCAGTTTAAATGAAGTAAATATTAGAGGTTCACCAGTATATCTTATTCTCCACTGAGACTGGCCCTGAATGAATCATTAGTTGTTATTAGCCAGTACTTTAATTTTTATAACAGCGAAGTTGTCAAACTAAAAAAAAAAAAAAAGTTAATATTTTTATATATAACATTTCTTATGGCCAGTTTTGCAGCACACTTCAACAAAATATGTCAAATTGTGTCAAATTTTAGTGGCTGAGCTTGTGGCCTCAGCAGACATGTTGACTGCTAGTACTTCTTTGGCCGGTGGCATTTTTTTTTTTTTTTACCCTTACATGTACCTTTGGAAGTGAAATAGCAAGTACATGTATCCAGGGGGTTGTAATGATTTAATACATTACAGACATATTTTCATATTCAAAACTATATTAAATAAAACACTTCCTATAAATTCTGACCAGCTTTTTGCATGTCTCCACTGGTATTTTTGCCTATTCATCTTTAGCGATGAGCTCCAATTCTTTCAGGTTGGAGGGTCTCCTTGCCATCACCCTGATCTTTAGCTCCCTCCAAAGATTCTCAGTTGGATTTAATTGACTCAGGACTGAGTCACTGCAAAACGTTAATGTTTTTGTCTGCTAACCATTTCTTCACCACTTTTGCTGTGTGTTTTGGGTCGTTGTTGTGCTGAAATGTCCACTGGTGTCCAAGGCCAAGTTTCTCTGCAGACTGCCTGATGTTGTTGTTGAGAATTTTGATGTATTGCTCCTTTTTCATGGTGCCGTTTACTGTGATGGTTCCCTAGTCCACCGGCTGGCCAGCACAGGTGTCACTTTTGGATTCCGACCACATTTACTGAGATTTTTCACAGTGCGGAACGTCTTGTATTTTTAATGATATTTTGCACTGTAGCCACCTGAACTTCAAAACATTTAGATGTGATCTTATAGCCCTTTCCTGGCTTGTGAGCAGCCACAATGCCCAGCCGCAGGTCCTCATTGTGCTCCTTTGTCTTAGCCATGACTGTCCACAAACCAACAGCAGAGAGCTTCTCTTTTTTACCTGTTGAGTTGATCAAAACAGCTGTCCCCAATGAATCAGGGTAATTAGGAGGCTTTACAACAGCTTGGACTATTTGGAATCGTATAGAACTTTGGATTTTCCCATAGACTGTGACAGTTTGCAAAGGGTATGAATAATTTTGGACATACCACTTTTTGTTCAAATGTAAATAAAAGCTGAGAAATATTTTTTTTTTCCACAATGATGCCTCTTGTACATCGTCTTATTATATTTTGGGAGAAGCCTGTGTCATTTCCGGTCCAAAAAACTTGCTGGTTGAATAAAATATTATTATTATTATTATTATTATTATTATTATTATTATTATTATTTTTCACAACCAGGGGGGTGTTCCATAAAACAAGTTTACAAAATAAGTCAGACTTATTTCAGTTAGTCTGACTTATTTTGAGCCAAATCAAGTGACAATAAGTCAGACTAACTGAAATAAGCCTGCCTTATTTGGTAAACTTGTTTTATGGAACACCCCCCAGATCTGTTCTCCATGTCTATTTTTCTCCTACCTAAAATGGCAGGTACCTTCAGCTGTGTGTCCCTGCAATTAGACACAACTCCAGGTTCATCTGTAAATCAGGTTATGAAGGTCAGTGATTGTGATCTGAATCAAAATCTCTTGATTTTCACATTCTTTTTTTGCATGTCCCAGTCCCTTGTAGTTATCATAAAAGTGAATGTCAGATCGCCTCCCGCTGTTCTGTCTTATCTGGTGGATTTAACCATCTGGCCTTGACGTGATTACAAACCCATCCAAATCTTTTGTTGTCCTCAGTGACAGAATCATCAGAATCGCCTTCCCATGACAACAACATTCAAGAGTCTCTAAATGAATATTAAATCTGAGATGAAGGAGTAGGAGATTACTTAAGGATGAGTTGGTGACTTGTACGGATAGAGGGTTTACACGACAGTAGGGGGGCTATCATAGTGTCTCATTTACATAAAAGCAAACGTTGACATTTTGCCATTCATCCAGCTTCCCTTGCGTCTAATAGTGCTTAATTACTCAATATTTTGTGCTGGCTGTCACCTCTGGTTAGCCTTGTTTAAAGCATGCATCCCCTGAGGTTATTGTTAGCCTTTAGCACGTCTGTTTAGTCTCAGAAGTTCTCATCCTTTAACTCCTCATGGAAGAAAAAAAAGACTAGAAACAGTTGCCCGGGCAGAGGGAAGCGTGTTCATTGCTCGGAGGCTGAGTTTATTAGCGAGTCTCTCTAATTTGAATCCAGGATTAGCATCCAAGCCATGGATTTCATTGCACACTGGTCAATTTATCAACTTGGCTGACTGCGGTAGAGCATTTTGCACTTCTTATTGACCAACAAATTTTTCATTGCTCAAAATGAATGATAAAAATGCAGATTTTATCACCTTCCCAGATCACAGATTAATCCCATGCGAATGTTTTTAATTCTCCAAATGCATTTGCTGAACAAATGTCGAGTATCAAATAAAAAGCACCAAAGCAGTAGTCCATCTGACTTGCGTGATAGATTCCAAGTCTTCTGAAGCCATATGTTAGATAATCAGTGAGAACTTATTGATGATTCATAATGAGACATGCAGTCTGTGCGACTTTAAATATGTGCAATTAACATTTGGACCATCATGATCCGTTATGGACATCAGTGACATTTGGCATCATTAATGTCAAAATGAGCATTACATTGGTGTGAATATATTAAAAGATGAAAAAGATGATGATTTTAAAACTCATTTTTCTCACACAAAGATATCATAAGGCCTCAGAAGACATGGATTATCACACATATCACTTGTATGGACTACTGTTATGGTGTTTTGACCGACTCTGGTTACTTTTTAAAGTTGAGGTCGAGAGTTTATACACCTCGCAGAATCTGCAAAATGTTAATTATTTACTAAAATAAGAGGGATACAAAATGCATGTTATTTTTTATTATTTAGTACTGACCTGAAAAAGATATTTCACATAAAATGTGTATGTAAAAGTCCATATAAGAAAATAATAGTTGAATTTATAAAACTGACCCTGTTCAAAAGTTTACATACACTGTGTTGTTACCTGAATGATCCTCAGCTTGTTTAGTGATAGTTGTTCATAGATAGAGTCCCTTGTTTGCCCTGAACAGTTAAACTGCTTTTCAGAAAATCCTTCAGGTCCCAAAATTATTATTATTTTATTTATTTATTTATTTTAGCATTTTTGTGTATTTAAACCCTTTCCAACAAGGACTGTGTGGTTTTGAGATCCATCTTTTCACTCTGAGGACAACTGAGGGACTACAACTATTACAGAAGGTTAAAATGCTCACTGATGCTCCAGAAGGAAAAACCATGCATTGAGAGCCAGGGGTGAAAACCTTTGAACATAATGTAGATGTGTGCATTTTTCTTATTTTTGCCCAAATACCAAATTTTCTTTATTTAGGACTGCCCTTCAGAGGTTACAGAAGATGGTTACATGTTTCCCAGAAGACAAACTAAGTTAAATTTACCCTAACTTTAAATTAAAAAATGTTCACCGCCCGGCTCCTAATGCATTGTTTTTCTTTCTGGAGCATCAGTGAGCATTTGAACCTATTTTTAATAGTTGCATATGAGTTCCTCAGTTGTCCTCAGTGTGAAAAGATGGACCTCAAAATCATACAGTCATTGTTGGAAAGGGTTCAAACACACAAACATGTTGAAAATAGGGTGACCACCTGCTATTAAGCCCAAGGGGGGACAAGGGGTATGCTTCTGAGGGACAATGTGGGACACTGCCTGGCGCGGCGGTGCCCCCACCCCACGGGCAGACTCACTGGTAGTGGTTAACCCATTTCTAGCACATACCACCTTAAATGGTATATTAATAATGCCCTATTCCCCCAAAGATGTGTAATTGCTGATGTATGTTCATGAATAGGCCAACCAATGTGTATATTTTTCTAAATAAAGATTCATAATATTTTGAACATTCAATGAATTGACAGATGCACTTCCACTTACGATTTACTTTAGCTATTTAATTTTATTTATCTTCCATTACAATGTATTCACTTTAAATAAATTAGAATATAAAATTATAGGATTAACAGGAATTGTAGTTGCTCAACACCACAGGAACAGTTGAAAAAAAAAAAAGTCTTAACTCACAACTCCAGAGGTTCACGGAACGAGAAGGGGGAGGAAGGATGGTGAATTTGCATGTTAGTAAAGGCAGGAGCTGGAAAAAAACTGTTCAGTGTTCTGGGGACACCTTTAGGACTCAAACCTTTTCACCAGCATCTGAATCAAATAAGGAAGAAAGATAAGAGACAGAATTAAAGCAACATTGATTTTTATGATAAGCTTCCAAATGGTTTTCCAGTATAGACAGAGGAGGGCAAACCCATCACCATCACAAAGTGACAACAATACAAAAAGGTGCCAAGATACAATCCTATGCAAAACAATGACATATTTTGACCTAAAAAGCTACTGTTTCCTAAAAGTGACACATTTGCACCCCTCTGGACAGTCCACCAATGTTCAAAATAAATCAAACTTCATCTTAGACAAATGGGGTCTTACATAACTAGGTTTCTTACCTTCAGGTTTCTTCTTGAACTTGTATTTCTTGTTGGATCGTACAGCATTGAGGAGAACCTTCTCTTTCACTACATAAGTGTAAAAGTCCTTGCAACTGAATGTGAAGTTGCTCTTCACCTGGATTTCTGACTTGATGAGGTTTACCGAACATCTGTTCCTTGTGTCCGTCCAGCATCCTGTCATCAGTGAAAAGACCCTCTCCACTGAAGCATTGGTGATTGGTACACTCAAAAGGAAAGAAGCTAATGCTGTCATGTTTGGAGTGTGTGTGTGTGCTTGAGTAAGGTGGCCCACTTCTCCACGACTGTAGCTCCAGACTGCACGATGGCCTGTTGGTGTGGCAGAACGACACAATACTCATCATATAGCGCATCCATGTCCAACTTCTTGCTTAGCTGCAGGACCTCGACAGCTTCACAGAGATGGGAGAAGTTGAATGGGCTCTTCTTCAGTGCCAGGCTAGCCACTTTCTTCTGGTAGTTGGAGTCTGAGAAGTCATAGCGCTGCTCCAGGTAGGTGAGAGAGGACTGGTAGAAGTTGCACATGTCCTCTTTGAGCACAGCTGCCTGTCTGTCTGGAAACTGCTGGAGGAGTACACCCGTCTGGGCCCCAAAGAAACCATCACTCTGTCGTTGCTGTAGTTTGGTTTTTAGGGTGAACATCATATCGTAGAGCTCACAGACAGTCCCATCTTCTCGCTCCAGCACCAGCACAGTGTCGTGGAAAATCTTCAGCGCATTGCTGAGGAAGGGACAGGTAAACCTACAAGAAGTAAGGAGAGTCAATAATCCTGTGTGCTGGCACTGTTTTCATTATTATCATTTCAGTAATCCCTGTTTTATGTAATAATATTTAGATGAAAAGAAAGTTGAGTGCAATTCAAATTAATTACCTGTAGTTCAAGAGGGTTGCCCTCACCATCCTGGTCATCCTTGAACAGCTGCCATAGTGACTTTGGGCACTGGTCCTCTCCCAATGAGAGAAAGTAGGTCTTGATAGGAGCCCAGCTATCGTGAAGCCTCTTCACTGCAGGCCACAAGCTCAGCCATCTTGTGGGCACATGTCTAAGCAGGGACTGGTACTCTACCTCCACAAAGGTGTGAATTGACTTAAGTTCCTCAATGCGTTTGGCAGATGAGGAGAAGTGGCTAAAGGTCTTGTTGACGACATTTTCTACGTCGATATTTAGCCGATCTCCTGCGTGTTTTGCACTGTTGTGAATGATGTGGGCCACACAGTTTGCCTTCAAAATACAATTGTTGTTCTCTTTCAGTTTCTGGAAGACAGAGTTGTATCTCCCGTAATTCAGACTAGCATTGTCATCAGAATACGCACATATCATGTCTAGTCTCAGTCCATTTTCCTCCAGCTTGGTGACTATCTGGTTGTGGATTGCGGCAGATGTTTCATCACTGTCATCATAGAAATCAAGGACCTTCGTCTGTACTCCCAAGTCTGGCGTCCAGTAACGCACTGACAGTGGGAAGAGCTTGGTGGTCCCATGATTGGAGGCATCTGAAGCCACTGAGAAGAATGGAGTGTGGGCTGTGGAGACGCACACACAGATGGGATTAATTTAAAAGAGATTATCTAAAAACAGATTATTATAAAAAATATAAGATACTGCTTTACTGTTTTGATCATTATTGATTTTATATAAATATTATCTATAGAAATATTTATACATTTTCAAAAATTATATTTGCCTGGTTTCACGAAGGCACAGTTGAGCAGCATTATGTTATCTAACGTTAGCTTCTGATGTAATTTCAGTGAACTGAAGGAAAAGTTGACTTTTAACATACCAGTAGAATAAAATGATTAGCTCACATTAGCTAGCTAACATTAGACAAATAGCTAACACACAATGTTACATCCATGAACATAACTTAAACTTTACCTTTGGTTGTTGCCTCTCGTTGCTCATTCAGTGGTCTTCTGAGGACTTTCAAGCAATCTTCGACGGAGGCGGGAGCAAGCACATCCGTGACAATGGCTTCTGCCTTTATCCGACCACAGGACATCCTCTTGGCAATGTCCGAGTCCGGATAAATCGTCGGGGCTAGCTTTGTGCCACAGTCTCCTGCTCGATATGATGTAGCGTGTTGGACAGTGTGATGCACACTCGTCACCTCAGCAGCAGTCACTTTGTCTGCTAGAAAGTTGTTTTTAGGTCGGAGAAAAGCATCCATAGATTTGGATGTCTCTTTCTGTTGGACACGTTTCTTGTGAGTGTCCGTGAGTCTGTGTCATTTGACATCATATTCCCCTCCATGTCCGATTGAGAAGGACGTTTTGCAAAGGTCACAAAAAGCCCTCTCGGTATCTCCCTCAACACATTTCAGCCACAAATATTCATTTTCCCAGTCTTTCTTGTACCCACACCTTCTCTTTTCAATTGATGGCGGTCCCTCAGACTCAATCTCTTTCTCCATTCTTTGAATTGGAAAGCGCGCCTCTAAAAGTTCCTTCCCAGTGTGTCTGGTATGCACGTGAGAGCGCTGTCACGACAACAACGAAAAAGTTGACCGCAACCTATAGTCAGCAGAGGGGTGGGTGTGGCAACGGTAGCGTGCTGAACTGTCAAGTAATGTTCGTTTGGCTCGAGGATATGGATTGACCAACTTTTTTTTTCGAGCAAGCATTGATTATGCGTGACACGGTCTCAATTTGCGGGACGCATAAATTGGGCTTCAAGCGCTGCGCGCGACGGGTGGTCACCCTAGTTGAAAAACCAAAGAATATTTGTGGGACCTGAAGGATTTTTCTGAAGAACAGCAGGCAGTTTAACTATTCAGGACAAACAAGGAACTCATGAAAAACAAACAAACAAAAAAAAAAACAGCTGTGGATCATTCAGGTAACAACACAGTTTTAAGAATCAAGTGTGTAAACTTTTGAACAGGGTAATTTTTTTTTTAATTCAACTATTATTTCCATTTGTGGACTATATTTAAACATCTTCTATGTGAAATATCTTATTCAGTACTACATGAACAATAACATGCATTTGGTATGAACCCTCTTATTTTGGTAAAATAGCTAACATTTTGCAGATTCTGAAAGGGGGATGTAAACTTTTGACCTCAACTGTATATGTTAGTGCCACAGGCTGATTGCCTCCATGCCACGCTGACCAAGTATTGAGTGCATACATGA